>NC_059104.1:39132679-39732679 GCF_020740685.1 Jaculus jaculus
GTGGCTTTTGAGTTTAGAGTTTGTTTGCAGTGGCTGGAGGCCCTTGTGTTTCCATTCTCCCTCTCTCTATCTGCCTCTTTCTCTCTTACTCTCTCATATAAATAAATGAAATGAAATGAATTTTAAAGACTGTCAATATTGCTGTTTCCCATTTTACAGATAAAGAAGTAGGGATACAAAAAAAAAAAAAAAAAAACAACCCAAAAACAAAAACAACAACAACAAAAAAACCCTCCTAGTCAGTATCTGTGCCCTTGACTGGAATACTATATTATCTTGTAACTATGGATATATTTGGGGAACTAAGTCAACAATGATTTGCTCTCATGACAATATGATAAGCATGTGATAGTATTAATGACAACAGAAAAGACCTCCCCTGTTTATTCAAGTGTCTTCTTTCCTTGTGCCCTAGCAATACCATATCATAAGACTATGTCATGTGAGAGGGCCGTTCTCAGCATGATTCCATATTGAACTCCTTAATTATCTATCTCTGTATAATAAAAGGAAAAATGCTGACAGAATGCAAGAGAAAAAAATCTAAATTCTTTTCTTGCAATAAATGTGACATAGATTATATGAAGCAATATTTTTGCCCTTGAAATGTTTAGACGTATTGACAATCTGTCCAGTAAATTGTCAGCTTGTCTTTAAGGTTAGATCTTCTAAGTTCTTAGCATTTAACAGATTGACATTGATCTCCTGGTTCTTCAAAGTTGTGTACCTCAAGAACTCTGGATTTGATTTTGGAGCAAGGCCTTAAAATTGCTACCCTGATGACAGTATCATTTTCATCTATAATAAATTTTAAAATTGAATTTTCAAACTTTAAGTACCATTCCAAAATTCATGTGGATCTTAAGGTATTCTATATACTCGGTGTTGTAAAATGTCTTACTTATATATTAAGAGGGAGATAGCTGCATGATAAAATATAGATACCCAAAGATAACTCTTGAATTGTTTCTAGTTTGACAACTATTTCAGGAACCCTTTGAGTAAGGAAATCTTGAGCACCTATTACTGTCACTTTGTTTAGGGTGCTTAGGTAGTCCTTATATCTTCAATAACTCTATCAGGATCTTGAAAATACTTCCAAGAAAATACAATAACATTTTCATTTGTTAAATTTTACTGGTGAAGGAAAAAAATAACTTATAGCATTTTGCATAATATTTACTAATTCTTGGAAAAACTGAACAATCCGTTTAATGTTTTTATTGTTCTATTAGTTGGTAAAGGATCATGAGAAGAAATGGCAGCGGGAATTTTTTTTTTTAAAGATTCCTTTGACTCTTTCCAGCCACAGGCTCTGAGCACGGCAGTAAATAGTCCATTTTTGTTAATGAAGCTTCCCTCATACAGCTGGGATTGTTTAATATTTTACGAGTGTTACTTTGTTTTGCTCTCAACGATCTCAGGCAGTTAAGGATTTATGAATCGTGTTTTTCTCAGCCCATCTGCGGTTTCCTATCTTCCCTGGCCTTGAGAATATGTTTAAATTTATTAAAGCGAAGCAAAGGCTCATTATTTCAAAGGAGAGCCAAAGTGACACAGTGAATTGGTTATTAATGGAAAGGCACTGCCATAGGGCGATTGAAATTTAATGATATCCTACAAGAAAAAAATGAGGGTGTCACTTTCCAAAAAGTCATGCTAAATGCCAGCCTTTTTAAGGTCCTGCCGCTAATTTTATGCCTGCGCACAGTAATGTTTTCAGAAGCGTTTAGGAAACACGGACCAGTGACTGTACTGATTATCCTTTTCACCTTCGCGCCTGTTCCAAATGGGTTTGTGCAGTGAGCGATTTAATCTCTAAATATAGGGAACGTTAAAAAAAATAACATTGCTGTTTTTCACAAGCTAAGGGCCTTTTGCAATCCTCCAGAGATGGACTTGCAAATATGCTATCTCCATATGTTCCCAGTAAGCTCTCAAACTGGCAGATCACCAAAATATTAAAAATAAAAAAAAAACCAAAAATCAATCTTGTGATTTTTTTTTTATTAATTCTGTCATTGAAAAGATGTTTTAATGTCATAATCCGCAAACTATATTTAGCAATATTCAAATAACATTTAGCTTGAGCTACAATAGGACTTGGTGAAATTTTAAGGTTCCCTTATTTAAATTGGACTCCTTATTGAATTGCAATGTTGAGGCATCAAAATGCTACTTCATGTCACTTCACTTAATGCAAAGCAGACACCTATCTATTAACAAGAACACGTGGTGGATGTGTGGAGTCAGTGCTTTTGGATGTTCTAATTTAGGGATTCCCTGTATTAATTGAAATGCATATAAATTATTTGTAAAAACATTTCAAACTCCTCTAGAACAAAGTTTGATGTGATAATCATCACCCCTCAGGACAGTAAGTTGTAGTCATAATTGTGGTCATAAATGACCCCTGAATGCATACTTTCAATTCTTACATTATGGGAAATATTCTTCTGTACACATTGTGAGCCTTCTGTTTTACCTCTGAGTGACTTTGAAACATGTTACTGAGGAGTAGAGAGAATTGCCTGGGCAGATTCCAGTAGAGGCCACAGTTTGTATTTAGAGTTTCAGTTCAGTTAGGCTTGCCATTCAGTAATTTAAGCAATACGTTAATTACATGAAGTAAATATGAACATTTTTAATACAAGAATGACTTTGGGTCCAATTTTAATGTGTTTTTACTTACAAAGGCGGAATATAAACTAAAATGTAAATGGTGCATATGAAATGTACTCTAGTAACATATAATTTTGTCATAATGCATATGGTAATGTTAAGTTGTCTAATGGTGGAAAATACACTTTGGCATTTAACAAATTCTTTTTCCTCTGTTTCATTTCATAAACAAAGTTACCAAAGAATTTGTTAAACTAATTTTGAAAAAGTAAATTATACCACTATATTCACAATTAGGTTAATAAAATTTCATGCCCTGTAATTACATGTTCCTGGGTAACAGTGATGGAATAAAATATTCAGATCTAAGAAGCAGTGATGCATCTTGTAGAAGAAAAATCACTTGGCTTGGTTAAGGGTGTCAGGGACCCACACTTTAAGTTTCTCTAGATACTTCTTGGCTTGCAGAGAACTTATTGTCCTATAATCTTCCTAACTAAGACATAAACACTCCAGCTACATATATTTTGATTGCTTCAAGACAATTTACTGGAGACTGAGCAATGACAGATTTCTTCATTGTCTTTTTGCCAAAATTTGTCCTTTAAGTCATTTTTGTTGACTGCCCCTTTTAGCAGCTCACCTCACAATGAGAGAGAAGACAATTAATGGGAGGGTGATTTATCACTGCCAAAAACTGTCAAGGACTTCAGTTGTAGCTGGAGAAAAAGCAATTTCACATTATGGCATTTCATTCTGAATACATTGTATTTACAGCTCACAGTTTTATTTTCAGAGCCTATTATCAGGTGAAACAGTTGCATCTGAAATGTTGTTTGTGACATAGGTGACCTGTTAGGATTTGATAAGTATTTACGCCAGAGCACAAGGGGCTCACACATCTGCTGTTGGCAGAAGCAATGGAAAAAAATAACCTGGAAATGAGGCGTTTGATTTTTCTGGTTCCTACACTCGAGCATCTGTTGCTATAATTAAGTGGCATTCAGTAATTGCAGTGCAATGGTGAAATAAACATATGCATTCTTGCCAGCTTTTAGGATTTGGTGTCCTTACAGTAGGAGACAAGCAAAGTGACTTCAGTAAGAACAAAAAGGTTTTGTAAAAGAGTTTAACAATTAAGTTTTTGCTTAAAAAAATATATTTCATACCAGAAAACAATTTCATCAAAAAGTGAAATTGTGCACAGTCTTAGAAGAAGGAAGCCCTATGACAATCAACCTTTGGAACAAACTTTCTATCTGTAGGAATGTCAAAATAGGTTAAACATGATTCCAAAAAAATATGTCTTCATGGGCAAAAATAAACATAGTTATTAGAAATTTTAATGGCACCATGTCATGATAAAAGATAGCAATGAATTAGACAAATAGGGTTTTCCTTGGTATCTTAAAAGAAGCTAGGGTGTTTGTACTGGGAATTCACTTTTAAAAGAAGTATAATGGGTTATCTACTATAGTAAATGGAAACTGACTGTCAAGTTACAAGGATGTTGCAAAGGTCTATTAGCACAGCCTGAAGCATTTATGGAATTAAAAGGTGCACAGACCTCAATAACATTGCCCAGGGGCTTCTGAGATCTGAGTCTTGATGTGGAGAGAGCAGTTTGGAGATGTCTCTAGGTGCCTATTTCCCCTGGAGGGCTATCATACCGTTTCACAATGCATTTCAAGGAATATCTTGCTTATAAAATAAGTAGTTTCTATTAGCCAAGCTTGATTTTGCCTTGTTTATTAATACTGTATGCAGTCCCTCAACTTCTCTGTCCAGTATACTTTATGCCACTAGTTATTCAGAAAATAAACCAATTTAGATTGAGGTATAATATTGAGGAAGTTTGCAATATCCAGAAAATGCCACATGAAAAATTCTATTGTGCTATCAATACTTACAATGACATGAAACGTACAGAAAATGAAAATTTTCAACAGTGTTAAAATTAACATGTTAGCATGTATCATAAAAGTTTTAAGTGGAGGTCTGTACTATCAGTGAGGACAGGGTGGTGGGTAAGCAGAAGGCACTAGGGTGAGAAGTGGGAGGCTGTTCCGCCTTTAGCTGATGGAGAAAGTAGGGGCAGTAGAGGCATTTTGTCGAGGATGGTCGCCTATGTTATTTGGCATTTCTTACCTGATGCGTTAGCATCAGGTGATTGTTTGCCTTTCTGGGTGAAGGGCAGACATGAGGAATCAACCATGAAGACATGAAAATGATGGATGATGGCTTCATAATGTCAAAAAATGTTGAGTGTCTGCTGAGGAAAGAGTGTATGAAAACAACAGTTCCTTTAGTTTGAAAGGTTAAATGATCATTATGTAATTTCTTCTCTTCTTCCCCCAAGAGGTAGGTGGCTGGATCGTGGGTTTAAAAATGATCTTAGAAGTTTTAATTCCCATTTAAGTTGTATTAACTGGTGTTATAGTCAGGTTCACATTGCTGGCAGAAATCACCTGACCAAGAGCAGCTTTTGGGGGGAAAAAAGGGTTTATATTGGCTTGCAGATTCGAGGGAACACTCCATGATGGCAGGGAAAATGATGGCATGAGCAAAGGGTGGATAACACCCCCTGGCCAACATAAGGTGTACAATAGCCACAGGAGAGTGTACCAAACACTGGCAAAGGGACATTGGATATAATGCCCATAAGCCTGCCTCCAATAATACACTGCCTCCAGGAGGTGTTAGTTCCCAAATCTCCATTAGCTGGGAACCTAGGATTCCAAACACCTAAGTTTGTGGGGGTCACGTGAATCAATCCATCACATTTTGCCCTTGGCCCTATAAACTGAAAACAATACATGCTATGAAATACAATACGTTCATACAACTTCGAAAGTTCCCATAATTTTTATCAATCCTGATAAGGTTCAAACATTCCCATTATCCAAGCTTTTTTTTTTTTTTAACTGAGCCATAATACAAAACAAACAAACAAACAAACAAAACAACAACAAAAAAAACCCAGCATAATGACACAAAATAAACATTCACGCCTCAAAAGATAGCATTGATAAGAAATATTCAACCAACACAAGATTTAAAACAACCAGGACAAACATCAAACTCTGTAGCCTCAAGTCCAACAACTATAGGCAGTGAAAAGCTTCCATGTCTGATAATTCTATCCTTCTTTAAGTCTCTGGAGTTCCAATTCTGCCTCTCCACCTAGGCTACTCACAGTCTTGGAAAGTTTCACTGCAGGCCACTAGCTCTCCTTAGCAGCCATCAAGTGGTCCTGGCATTTAACAAATTCTTTTTCAATCCATGGTTCTCCCTCACAGCTCCATTGGGTCTCCATGCAGGCATCCAGCAAACCTGCTTCACACTGCCCATAGCCATTTCCAAAACACAATACTGTGTTGCAAACTTAATGACCCTCTTTTAACTGTATTTCTTATACTCCACAATACCAGGTGTGGTGCCAATTTGTTAATCCAGGGGGGAATAAAGTATACTTTGAAGAACAGGACACTCCTTGAGCATTCAGACCTCTTCAAAAGAGTGTACATCCTTCCTATTGCCCCAGTGCAGGTTAGCTGGCCCATTCTCAAATGTTGTAATCTCTCATACAATTGCAGCTGAACAGGCAGCAGTTTTGGCCTAAAGATTTCTTTCTTGCCATATCCTTCTGCACACACCAGTCTGTTTCTACACAAAGCAACCCTGCACAACTTCTCAGGACATGGCCATAACACCAAGACTCTTACACGAACTTTTAGCCTGGTCCAGACAAAGCTCTTTTTCACCCTCACAAGCCAAACCTCATGGTCCATAGCTCTTACTTCATTCAGGTCTTTCAAAGCTGACCAGAATAGTCCATCAAGCTATACTTACAGCACTGGAAGGGGTCTTTTAGGCCAAGGTTTCGGATTCTTCCACAATCCTCTTGAAAATCTGATTCAAAAGTCCAAAGCCACACAGTCAGGTGTCTAGCAGCAAATGACACCATTCAGGTTCACATTGCTGGCAGAAATCACCCAACCAAGAGAGCTTTTTTGGCTGGGGGGAAGGTTTATTTTGTCTACAGACTCAAGGAGATTCCAAATACCTAAGTTTATGGATGACACTTGAATCCATCCACCACAACTGGTAAGAAGATTCAGAACTGAATTGAACCTTCACCTATTTATTCACATCCATAGATGTGTACATGCCTGTTCACATGTGTGTGTGTTCAAGTATGCCTATAGGTATATGCATGCATGTGTGGAGGTCTTCTTTGATTACTTTCCACTTTATTTATTGAGATAGGTCTCTCTCTTAACCCAGAGATCACTGATTCTGCTAGTCTTAGTATCCAGCTTGCTCAGAAATGCCCCATTTCCACCTCCTCAGCTCGTGCCCACCCAGATTTCATATGGGTGCTGGGTGGGGGGAGTTCAAACCTGGGTCCTCAAGCTGGAAAAATGAACTTTACCAACTGAGCCACCTCACCAGGCTTTTGCATACGGTTTAATGTGACAAAATCATAGCCAGTTCTGGGAGGAAGAGAGATGAAAGAAACATGATCCCCTTGCTTTCCATTTACTTCCAAAAGACATATTATTATTAACAAACTGTGACACACACTACATGCTAAATACTATTCTAAGTACTCGAGTGCTGATAATCTAGCCTCACGGTACCTCTCAGGGCAGTTTCAGTAAGAGGACCTCCACTTTACAGAAGAGGGTAACAAAGCAGGGCCCGTGGTCGTGCAGTTGGCAGGGAATTGTCAGTCTGGGAACTCAGTCCCAGAAATTTCTCTGTAGAGACCATGCTCTTAGAGATGGTGTCAGCCATTGACAACTCTGAACCTGACACAGGCTTAGTCCTGTCTTCTTACAGCTTGGATGTGAATAGCTTAAACCTATACATGCTTTACATATGGGAAATGTATTATTTAGGTTTATATGCTTACAATCCTTTAAGCATACCTATGTACTTGATGACTTATCTACTTGCCTTTCATATTATTGCATCTAACACTATATTAATACTGATGCTGAATTCCCTCCTTACTTGCTCCAAATACAATGGTCTCTGAAATATTTTACTTCTTCCTTATTTCAGAGACAAAAATGTTCTATTGCTAGATTTCTTTTCAAATTTGACTATATTCCTTGAATGAACTATTCCTTAATGCATAGTCCTATTAAAATATATAATTTCATATATTTGTCAAAGATAATTTGGTGTATATAGTATACTAACATATGTTCTACATGAAATCAATCATTTTTGTTGTAAGCAGTAATTTGTGATCACTGTTTCTTGTGTTTATACTAGAATTCTAGAAGCAGATTAACTTATTTTTTTTTTAATTATTTACTTATTTGAGAGAGTATGAGAGAGAAAGAGGCAGTAGAGGGAGAGAGAAAGAATGGGCATGCCAGGGCCTTCAGCCACTGCAAACTCCAGATTCATGTGCCACCTTGTGCATCTGGCTTATGTGATTCCTGGGGAACTGAACCAAGGTCCTTTGGCTTTACAGACAAATGCCTTAACTGCTAAGCCATCTCTTCAGCCCCTAACTTATTTTTTAATATTTTTTTTAAATTTTTATTTACTTGAGAAAGAGAGAAGCAGAGAAAAAGAGAGAAAATGGGCACACCAGGGCCTCTAGCCACTGCAAATGAACTCCAGACGCATGCACTTCCTTGTGTATCTGGCTTACATGGGTCCTGGGAAATCAGAACCAGGTCCTTTGGCTTTGCAGGCAAGCACCTTAACTGCTAAGCCATCTCCCCAGCCCCATTTTTTTTTTTAATTTATATATGATTATTTCTTATACTTTTTCCTTAGAAACTTTCTTTATTTCACATACCTTACATTATTGTTTAGAGTTTGGGGAACTATTCCTTGACTGCTACCTTAGCAGTTATTAGTAATGATAATAGTAAGGACTCTTTACCAAACTGGACTGGATGGTTTGCTCCCATGAGCATGAGGCTGTGATGTGGTGTGCAGAGCGTGACACAATCATACTGAGTCTTTATAATTATATTCTTAGATTGATTCCATTTTATCTTCATGACAATGACAAGGAATACAAGGCAGAGAAAGGAGACAAAGTTTGTCTGAGAAACAAAGTGTGAAATTGAAAAAAATAAACAAGAAACCCGTTTGACTTCTTCCACGGCTTCTTCTCTCTAAATTTCTTATATCACATTGACTTTTGAAATCTCCTTTTTCAATTTTCAGCTAAATTAATGACTTTATGTAGGTATGATGAAAAATAACAAAGTCAACATGTTAATCAACTAAATTTTGTTTAGTATTAACTCTACTTTTATCAGAGTTTTAGTTCTAACATGCATGCTTACTACATTGGTAAAGAGCAGCATTCCCCATGACCCAAACAGTCCTATACCGCATAATGATATTTTCATCAGTTAAGGTCCAGGTATACTATAATGGTGTTTGTTATAAGATTATAACACACCTAAATATTTCCTGTTGCATAGAGTCATTAGACTAGGTCACTCATGCATTTGTTCTAATGTTGGTATAAACTAATATACTGCATTGCTAGCCCTGTATCAGTATAGCACATACAATTATATATACTATATAGTACTCAGTAATGATAATAAGCAACTATTCTATAGGATTATATATTTGTCATACTGTATTTTAAATATTGTTTTGTTATTTTATTATTTTAAACCTAGTTCTGTTATTTTTTAAAATATTTTTATTTTTATTTATTTGTTTGACAGAGAAAGAGGAAAAGAAAGGGAGCGAGCAAGCGAGCGAGCGAGCGAGAGAGAGAGAGAGAGAGAGAGGGAGGGAGAGAGAGAGAGAGAGAGAGAGAGAGAGAGAGAGAGAGAGAGAGAGAGAGAAACAAGCAGACCAGGGCTTCCAACCACTGCAAACAAACTCCAGACACATGGACCACCTTGTGCATCTATCTGGCTTATGTGGACCCTGGGGAATCAAAACTGTGCATTTTGGCATTGCAGAGAAGCACCTTAACTGCTAGGCCATCCCTCCAGCCCTGATTATTAAAGACTACTAGAAGAATGTACATGTGATGCAGATGCAAGGCGATGCTGTGTGATTGGCTGACACTACATAGGTTCATGGGGAGACAGTCCATGGTGTTTGCACATTGGTAAAATTGCCGGACACATTTCTCAGAACATATTTCTGGCATTAAAAAACATATAACTATGCACTGTGCTATTTTTATACCCTCTTGACCAATAAAACACTGATTTGAGCAATGCATTTTCATATATTAAATAAATTTTTAAGTAAAATATTATAATCTTTTATAAAAATATTTTTTGTTCATTTTTTATTTATTTATTTGAGAGTGACAGGCACAGGGAGAAAGACAGATAGAGGGAGAGAGAGAGTATGGGCACGCCAGGGCTTCCAGCCACTGCAAATGTACTCCAGACGCGTGCATCTGGCTAACATGGGACCTGGGGAACCGAGCCTCGAACCGGGGTCCTTAGGCTTCACAGGCAAGCGCTTAACCACTAAGCCATCTCTCCAGCCCAAAATATTATAATCTTTATAGGGTCAATATTAGGCAGGATTGCTGAAGACAGCCAAGCATAATGGTAGGAAACAAAAAAATCTGGATTTAGGGATTTACCTTGGATTTCACCTCTGTTCTTATAGCATAATGGGTATGCTTTAAGGTAGTCAAACATAGTTAGCTAGTCTTCATTTTCCAAATGTGAGAAGTAATAGTAGTTCTGAGGAAAATAGAAGTAAGCCTGCTTTAGAGAACAGTCGAGTAATAAAGGAACATGGGTACCTGTTGTTCTTATCATCTTTTATCTGTATAAAACATCTCTATAAACAATGGGCACACAAATGTACTGACAAGTTATATTTCAAAAGTGCCTTTATGAGTTGTTTGTACATTGGAGTACCCTTTTAGCTCATAAAATAACAATAAAGATATAGGCTACAACTAATTAAAAACATGCTATCATCCCATTAGTGATACACTATCAATTTGTTAAGAATTAAGTAGACTCCCTGGAAAACCAGAGATAGACTGTTAAAAGCAATTATGATAAAGAAGCTACTGATCCCACTGTACAAAAGGAGTCAGCATTTTTTTTTTCTGGAGAGAGTGTTATAGTTATTATTTCTGGCTTTATGTATAATGATTTTTACAAATTCTAAGAGTTGTGAGAAAACAGGCATAGCTGGTAATAATTGGATATTCAAGTATGAATGTTACATCATTTCAAGAAAGGCACAATGTAACTGCTCTTATTTATTTAGTTTCATATTTTAAAGCTTGTATCCTAGATTGGCATCAAAAGCAGTATGAATGCTGAGGAGGACCTTAAAATTTTGATCCTTTTGCCTCTGCCTCTAGAGCACTGGAATTACATGCATGCAACACCAAGCCCAGTTGGTGTGACTAGCTCAGGACTTTGTGCACACAAAAGCAAGTACTTTAGTAACTGTAACTGAGCTATATCTCCAGCCCTACTCATTTTAATTTAATTTAATTTTCCCACACACTACATAAAAAGCAAGCATTATTCTTCTTTTATTCTGACTAGATTTGACCTATGGTCCATAGTTAGCCTATGTCATATCTAATTTTATATATATTTGAGAGAGGAAAAGGGAAGGGGAGAGAAAGAGAGAAAGAGAGAGAAGAGAGAGAGAGAAAGAGAGAGAGAGAGAAGAGAGAATTGGCATACCAGGACCTTCAGCCATTGAGAAAAAAGCTCTAGAGGCAAGCACTACCTTGTCCATCTGGCTTATATGGGTCCTGGGGAATTGAACCTGGGTCCTTTGGCTTTGCAGGCAAATGCCTTAAGCACAAAGCCATCACTCCAGCTCTATTTTTTGTCTCTTCTAAATCTTTTTGTTTATATATTTTATTATAAGTACCACTCTCAGCCTTTCACTTTTCAGAAATATAAAAGCTTCTATGAAGTGAAATTGTCTTATTTTTCATAGGGAATTGGTGTCCCATGGACAAAGACAGGTGTTGATAACCTGGAAGTTGATTCAGAGGTCTAGCATTCTCAGGGAAAAAGTGTGTAATCTTCCTTTCATTTGTTCGTTCTTTCTTCTTTATCTGCTTTCTTTTGTTTTTGAGGTAGGATCTCAACCTATATCAGGCTGACCTGGAATTCACTGTGTAGTCTCAAGTGAACTTGAACTGTCACAGTGATATTTTCACTTTTACCTCCTGAGTGTTGGGGATTAAAGGCATGTGCTACAACATCCAGCAAAAGTGTATAATCTCTCACAGAACTCTTATAGGAGACAAATAAAATAATAGTTGAAATGCTTTTAAGGTAACACTATGGAACTGCGAAGCATGAGGACCTTTTTGTCTTAAAATGCCACATTCTAGGTGTCTCACCCAAATTGATTTTATTTTATAGTTTTACAGATCTGGAGGCTTGACATCTAAAACAAAGAAGGCAAAAGCAATCTCTTTCAATTGCAGATAATGCTTTATCACTATGTCCTTACATGACCTTTCTGTGTGTGTGCATCTTTTTTGTCTTCCCCTTCTTATAAAAGCACCATTCCTAAGGGATTATGGTTCCACCCAAATGACTTCATTTAGCCTCAGTTACTCCTTTAAAGGACTTATTTCCTTATATATACACATTGAGTGTTAGGGCTTCAACACATGAATTTGAAAGGGATGCAACTGAGCCTATACCAATCCCATATGAATGATTAAATTTTCTATTAACCAAGGTCAGTTATGAAGCTGAATCTCCATAGAGGTGACCAAGGAGAGTATAACATATAGGATAGCGATTGTTACAGAAGCTTTTCTTGTCTTTTTCAGTTATCCCCAAAATGTAAAATCTGGGATACATTCTGTGAAAAGAATGAATAAGGTTATATTACATTGAAATTTTCAGGCACTAATATAGGAAAATAAAGTTCCAAAGAGTAAAATTAATTTGTTTCCTAGAGATTGATTTTTGAACCAAGGTTAAAACAGTAAATGCTTTTAATTCTAGGAAAAACAGGTATTGCCTCAGGACTTCCGGCTGCTTTCATGTAGAAAAACTTGACCACAATTTACCATATTGTTTTCTCTAATGCTTTCACCTATTATTGCTTTTTCTCCAGTGAGCATCAGATTTCTTATTTCCAAAATGTTTGTTTATCTATCATGTAGACCTTTTTGTTTGTCTTTCCTTGATTAAGTCATGTGTCAAATGCTATTCATGTACTGCTTTTGGTGGAGTAAAACAGATTGCTGTGGAGATCATCAACCTTGGGGGAATTTCAATAGTGCTGCTTTGATAGTCTATAATATTTTTTAAACCTGCTTTTTCTCTACCATTGCTCTTGTGAATTAATCTTCAGATATTTGAGAATATGCGTATTTTTATCAATAGTACATTTAAAACTAATTTTATCCACATGATTTGGTCTCTAAAAAGATGAAGAGAAAGATATGTAGTCTTGAATATTTCAAAGATTACCAAAACTCTAGCCCCTCACTCCTAGACTGACAGGTGTTTAATGGATCAAGCCTTGGTTAACAAGTTCTATTGGAAGAGTCAGATAGATAATTTCTAATATCACTTAAGCCAAAAAGTGGCATTTTAGTTAATTTTGTCAATAATGTGTAGATTCATGTTATGGGGTCTCATTTGCTAAGAACCTAGTGGAAGCCATAGGAAAGTAATTTTAATTGAGATTTTTACAACCATTTGATAACAGTGTTTTGATTACTATAGTTAGGGCAGGATTCCAGTAGAAGCCATAAAGTCTGTGACTAATCCACTGAGTCACCTAGTCTCTGTCATATATTGTTTAATGGTTCATGCTGCTAGGAATTCTTACTGCTTTCTAGTGATAATTTTTGAAGGAAAAACTTCAGGAAACAAAATTTTAAAAAAAGATGATTATAGGTTGAAAACATGTTTGTAAGAAGAGTTAATAAAACATCTCCGCACCAAGGTACATGTGAGGTTAATCATTGATTTCTGATGAGTTTTGACTCCTAAGCCACATGCAGAGAGATATAAAAATATATCTGTGTATATATGGATATCTGATACTGATGAATATTTTCACTTTCCTTGGTTAATGCTTGCAGGGCACTTACAGATGCTAGAATAATCTCTAATGTTTTTGCTCAATCTGCTCTGGAGATGGATGAAATAAATAGTTTAAACTAATTAATGTAACACCAGCTGTTACAAGTGCTTGGCAGACGTCTGTGCGTTTTGATGGGCAGGGAGCGGCTGTTGTACTTGACTTTATTTTAGTACAATGTTGATCACAGTGTAAGCTGGAATAAATGACAAGCCAAAAGAAGGAACAGAGAATGAATTCTATGTAACTTAAAATAATGCCGAGTTTTCAAAACATCATATATATATATATATATATATATATATATATGGCTGGGTGAGGAGAAAAGGACTGATACTGCTATAGCTGCTATACCTTATCATGTCATAAGACCTTGAAGTTTCTTGGAAAAACTTGATGCTAAAATTGAGGTCCATAATCTTGAACTCTGTCCTTGTGTTATTCCAGAGGACTGATTACAGTTACGGGTATTCAGTGTCAGTTAAATTGATGAGACTTTCTGCTAATTCAGTGCTTTTAAGGAATAAAAGAAAAATAAAATGGCTGAGTTCTTATTCTTCTGATTGTGTTGTATTGTGTTCATTTGTCCGTTTGTTTCTAGGAAGGGTCTCTCTGTAGCCCAGGCTGAACTGGAACTTACTCTCTAGACCCAGTCTGGCCTTGAACTCACACTACTCTTACTTCCTCAATTTCTTGAGAGCTGGGACCAAACGCATGCACCACCTTGCCTGACTTGTATCTGGATTCTTCAGAAATGTGTTAGTAAATAACTTCAATTGCATTGTGTTAGCAAGTTTGCAGGGAGGGCTGAACTAGCTTTATTTTTTGATATGACTACTGTTGTTTAGAAGTCTCTCAACAATGCTTACAAATAACTCATGGAAAAAGAAAAACAGACCTTTGTGACTGTGACCTCTGTTTGATTGACCTATGGAAGGTGTGTCTCCCTGAGAAGAGGGTTGCAGTGCTTACAACTATGGATCCAGATGCTTCTGCTAATATGCTTGTGATTTCCATAAGACTGAAGAAGGAGAACTAGCTCCCTAACCCCATTTTAAAGCAAGAGGGCAAGCTGCAGTGTGCGGGCTTATAAACATAACAGTAGCAATCTGGAGGATGTAACAGGAAGATTTCCATGAGCATAAAGTCAGTGTGGGCTACAAAGTGAGATACTGTCTCAAACAACCACGACTAGACAGATTGATGACAGATCATTTGATAGATATATAGATAGATGAAATGAAGTTGTAGGGCAGAATCTTTGTTCTGTGACAGAGAAGCAGTGTTTATCTCGGAATGTGCACACATAAAGATCACAGTCTCATTCTGCAGATTGCTACCCTGTGAATTTGTCTAGTAAGTTATCACAATATGCTCAGAGCAGATGGCAAGTGTGCTACTGAAAGAATTGATGGATGGGAGATGATGTCATCAATGAGATGACAAGGTTCATAAGGTACTTGACCTCCAAGAATAAGTCCTAACTGGTTAGAATTCTAAATGGTGAACCTTGGTGACACTAGCTAAATGGGAAATGTGTGTGACTTGTATTTCTTTATGGTGGTGTTTACCCACTTTACTAAACTCCACATAATGGGATTTTGTCCCTGAAGACTCAGAGATATTGTTGGAGGGCTGCACCTTGTAACCTTCTGAGGGTTTCAAATACAAATCCACACATCTAAACTTTAACAAAATCACAGCAAATGTTATTTATGAAGTGAGGTTCAGAGCTTTCCCTTTTTTATATGTATATATGCAGAAAGAACTTAGTTAAGACATCCCATTAATTTTAACATGTTATCACAAAATAGCAAAGTGCTGACTCCGTGAAAATATTCAGTGCATAAAATTAAACTTTTATATTTCCATTAAAATATGTTTTTATATATACAAGCCTAAACTAAGCAGTCAGGGACCTGACGTTGTCTTTATATTTTAACGGTGCCTTTAGTTGCAGTTACAGGTGACAAACCTAAACACACAATTTTTTTTTATTTCAATATTATTATTTTCATTTTCAAATGGCTTCAGGATCTATTTGCTATCACCAAGAGTTGTTACTTCAGAATTAGCAAGGATCTGGCAAATGTATTTTGTAAAATTACCATAACAAGTATAATTACAGATATGGAAACTCAAAAGAAATATTGGCAAAACGTGATGATCAGATATGTGCTTGGTATGAAATCTAAAATGTTAGCTTTATAATTATATTCTGGAATGTGAGTTAACTGATTAAAGGACATATCCAAGATGAACATATAGATATGTTTAGGAAAGATCTAACCATAAAAAGCATGAACTTCCTCTCCTGAACATTCTTCACATCAGAGTTCTATACATAAGATGACAAGAATCCTACGTTATAACAAATATGAATTACTGTAAGTAAAGAAGGTTGCATTGGATTTTGCATGCCTGAGCTAAGGTTATTAATAGGCAACTTGTTTAAATTAGACATGTTTCTTTTTATTTATGGAGACGAGAGAAATAGATGTATAACTGTGTCTAGTGTAAAGGATATGTATGCCTGTTTTGTGGTATGCATATTGTCAAAAAGTAGCTAAGTGCTTGGTTTAGTCATTTGATTTTGGTTGTGCCCATATATATCAATGTTATCAGCTATTAAAGAGAAACAGATAATTTCTATAGATCAAATGTTAAGGAAAGTATAAATAGTAATGTTATTAGCTAAATAAACTTGAAGCAAGATAACTTAATCATTTAACTACATTCATTGGATGGCTGTACATGAACTTATAATGGCAGTCAAAAGAGAAATCAAAATATTTGTTTCATATTTTAATGTAAGTTTAGCTGTAAAGTCCTGAAAAATCATTAATTATATTACACTGATAGAAAAAGTTTCACTTATAGTTGCAAATACTACAACAATGAATTAATTTCAGAGCAATTACTTGGTAATGTAGATTGTAATTTAGATTCAGTGTTATCTGTTTGGATATATCAAAGCCTATCTATTTAAAGAAAGTCCTAAACTTTTTATAAGCTCATGCTATCATGTGTTAATATTACCTACATGATTAGCATAATTAAACAGTATTCTGTCAATATCTATCAAGTGATCAAAAGAGCTTATGAAATTATTTGATAAATTATTCAAGGGAACTTGCTATTTTTAATATAAATGAAATAACAGAATCCATATCTCATACTTCATTGACACTCAGTATTGATTATATGGCTAGAACATTTTCAGGGACTGCCTTTACTTGATCTGATCTCTTTTTTTTTCTGTCTGAGGCAAATAAAATATTAATACAAGGTAAATGAGTAGTCCGTGCACTTGCCATCTGGCCCCTGTCGAGGACAGAGGGGCCTGGGCAGCCTATGGACTTGCCATATGGGCCTAGAGGGAAAAAGTACATATTACACAGAGAACAAATCTACCATATGGACTAGGTGGAGCACTGAAGACTAAATACTTTCTTATCCTGGGACATTCTTCACAAAAGAAAAAAAATATATAAATAATATATTATGTAAAACTCCTTCAAAATGGATCAATTGTTTAGATTTAATATGATGCTTTCAAGCAATGTCCAGAGCATATAAATAATCATGGTTTACTTTGAAAAGGCAAAGAGGATCATCAATCATTTACCCTGACATTTTTACATTGCATTTAACATCTGTTTCATAATAGCATGCTACAGTAATACATTTAACATCATATTACACACTGAACCCAAACAAATAAATATAACACTAACTGAAGAGATTCTGAAAGTTTGCCTTGCTTATACTAATAGTTTTGCAAACAGTGTATTATCTGTTCCCTCAATCACTTGATTTTTTTTTTTTGTTATATAGAGTAGATGAAATTAAGCAAATGACAAAAGCAATTTTGTTCATATAATCAGACCTCATTAATTTTGTTTCTGCTAATATGGAATTTATGATAATTCAGCTTGGGCTTGATAAAGTTTACCTTTGTACTAGATATAAAGAAAAGATTTGCTAAGCCAATTATTAGTATAAACAAGATTACAATGAACATGTTTAACCCACTTAAGAGAGCATACTTTTCAAGGATTTTAGCACATTAATTGAATGCAAATACATACTGCTAATAACAAATGAGTCTAATTTAGTCTTAGAATCAGGGTCCTGTAGCACCCTATTTGGTAGCAGATGGTTCTAATTACTGTATATATTTGTAAATTCTCTATATGTTTCTTTGCAATGTTTATTACTGAGAGATTTGTTCAATGTAAGCCTAGCCATTTCTGGCAACAACTGTCTCATTTTATTCTCCAAATAATTTACTCAGAATTTATTTAAGTTAGTTTTTTCAAGGTACATAACATTTAAAGATTTATATATTATAAATGATTATACCTTAATTTTAATGTTATAATGATTCTTCTGTCCATTTCTAAGATTTTTAAAATATTACTATTTATTTATTTGCAAGGAAACAGAGAGAGAATGGGCACACCAGGGCCTCTTGCCACTGCTTATGAACTCCAGACACAGTATCACTTTGTGCATCTGGCTTTATGTGGCCACTAGGGAATTGAACCCAGGCAGTAAAGCAAGTTCATTAATGGCTGAGCCATTCTCCAGCCCTTAAAGTTCTTTTTAATATAAATTAAACAACAAAAAGCTAATAAGAATCTATTTAAAACAGTTTGGCAACTGTGAATTTATTGGAATTGTATTTCCAATAATTTCTGAAATGCTTCACAGCCAAATTATACATTAATAATATTAACATATTATAATATTTTATAATAATCTTATGTTAACAGGAGTTCTGTTTGGTCAAAATCTGATATCATTTAATGAATTCATATACATTGGGATCCAAGAAAAGTAAAACTGAACCTAACCAAATCTTTGGATATTATTAATCTGTTACACCCAATATTAATATTTTTCTCCAAACTCAGGACTACATCCTTGTTCTCTAGCCTCTGTTCCATTAGATTTTTCTCCTTCTTCATAACAGTGTTTGTTAATCCATGTTGTAAAGCAAAGAGAAAATTACATTTCAGTACAACATTTAAGACACAGTAGGTCTGAGATGCATGTTGCAACGAAAGCTGAAATGGATAGATTTGTAAAAGCAGGTTTTGGGCTGGAGGGATGGCTTAGCAGTTACGGTGTTTGCCTGCAAAGCCAAAGAACCCAGGTTCAATTCCCTAGCACCCACGTTAGCCAGATGAACAAAGGGCACAAGTATCTGGAGTTGCTTTGCAGTGGCTGGAAGCCCTGGCACATCCATTCTCTCTTTCTCCGTCTGTCTCTCCCTCTTTCTACGTCAAATAAATAAATAAAAATAAAGTAATTTTTAAAAAAGCAGGTCCTGGCAGGTGCAGGTAACAGACAAAGGCCTTCAAGTGGTAGATAAAACTGAAGAAGACAATATATACATGAGTGAACTGAAGAATGGCAGGACATGAAAGGCTGAGTTCTGTGTTGGTGTCCAAATCTCTGAGACAACAAGTGTAAGGCAACTGAAAGCCAGCACTGAGCATGGAAGAAGGCACTGTCTTTTGGCATGATGTGGGCCTGGGTATAATTTCAAGAATAAATCTTTTGGGGAAACATGGCTGACATACAACTACCATCTGCATGACTCAGGAGTAGTTGAGATCAGTAAGGAAAATTGATGTAGAAGTTTTGTTTGTAGGTTAATTTATGTAATCAGCCAAAGCAACAGGGACTTTTACAAACCTTTACTTTGATCATTGCAGCAGGCTACTTGGTATCTATATGAGAGCAATGGAGAGGGCACTAGAGGTAGAGCCATCTCTCCAGCACGACATTGTTTTTAAGGAATAGAGATATACTTCACACAGAGTTGAAGCTTATAAAGCATGATCATAAGTAATACCCTTAAGATCATCCTTAAAATAATTTCTTAGAAACAGAATAGCAACCACTAGCACCTTAGGAAAATCATCTTTCAATTTAGCCTCCTTTGAAATACTTTTCAGTGAAAAGTAGTAACAAAGGACTCAAAAACTCATTTGTAGATATTTTTTAATTCTTGACAATAAGTAAGTGATAGAGATGTGATATGTTATCATTTGAAGGACTAAAACTAATGTGGATAGGGTTTAGGATGATCACATGAAATTTTGTGAGTCATATTTCTGTCACTAAGAAAAAATTTTGTGAGATAATCATTTTATAGTGAGTAAAAGTTTATTATTGGATCGTGGCTTCAGAAATATCAGATCGTATTTGCTTGGTCTCATAATTTTGGACCTGTGGTGAGACAGAACATTATGGTAGGCAGGCAAGTGTTGGAACAAAGCTAGTCACCTGCTCATAGCTGAGGGGGGGGAGAAAAAGAGGAAGAGGTAAAACTCCCCAAATTTCATTCAAGGGCCTGCTCCCAGGGACTTCGCTTTTCTTTATGTCTTGAGAATTATACTACCTCCCAATTGCCACCCAGGCTAGCTAATAAAACTTCATTCAGTGTATGGTCTTTGGAAAATATTTAAGACGACATCATAACCTCAAATAAGGCTTGAGATAATGTCATTTTTCTCCCCAAATTTATTGTTTCTTACCACATATGGTGATAACCATGACATTAGACTGGATTCTATCCTTGACAATGATCTTGGATTCTTTACCAAGTCCAAGGCTGCTTAATAATACTTGCTTTGATAGTCTTCTCATCTTTGTTAGAGTTCTATGTATTGTGCATCTCATTTGCTATTAATTAATCCCTAAATATTTTGAGATTATCATCTTTTTATTTGTCCTAATATACCAACTCAAACAGTTGGAAAAATAAGGTATATTCTTATTTTAGGGTTACTTTTTTCCCAAACAGTCACTGATAAAATTCATGATTAAATTAAAGTTGTGAAATTAATTTCGATAGTAAAGGAAGCAGCACCTTCCTGAAGTGTCTCTTCATACATTGAACTTATTGTTATATTAGGAACTATGCTTTTCTAATGGAAACTTTAATTCAAATCCAATATAAATTCTTCAAGTTCATTAAGTAAATATAGAAATAAGGTGAATATATTTGGTTACTTATAATAGACAAATAATGTTAAATAGTTAAATTATTCTTCAACTTTCCATATGCATTATCATTATGAAACCCTCTTTCATAATATGCTATTTACAATTTGTTTATCTTAAGGTATGGAGTGAAAAGAGTTAAAGAAAAAGTAACAGACAACAGAAAGTAAAAATAAGACTTCCATGTTGTGCCAAATTCTTGACTCTTTGAATTATAACTGTATGAAGACAAGGCTAAGTTATGAATGATAATCTTTTAACTGAAATAATCATTGTATTATTTATCTGGATAAAGTTCTGGACATCATTTTAAAAATAAATCAATAATTAAAACATAGAAGAATTGTTAAATTGAGAAAAATATAGAGGATATCTAAATTCTTAATTAATTTTGGCAAACAGATGTTCTCCTTGAGCATATCACATTAAAACAATATTAAGTACATTTTTGTACATCTAACAGCATTATCTTTTTATGTGCCACAGAGAATAAATTGTTTTAACTTAGAGTTAGTATCTTAACACATTACTTATGAAGACGCACTGATTTGCAATGTGTTTATATGCTCTGAGAATTGCAAAATAGCAACTGTGTTGTTTAAGAATCCCCTTCTCACCAGGAGAATGCTGACGGTGACATAAACATACACCCAACATTTTATCTTTCCTTAAATCCTAAAAAATTAGTGCTTTCCTCTGCATTTTTATATGGCTATGTTACACAGCAGTTAGTTTTAAAGGGAGAGGTCATATAATCTCAATAGGATTATAAAGGTCATCTAATTTAACCTCATAACAATTTCTAGGGAATAGTTTCCATTGCATTCCTGACAAGATGCTTATCAACCTTTGCAAAGACACTACAGCCCAAAGCAGTGACAGTGACTTTTGACAGATGAGGAAAATCTTACTATATGCTTACACATACTAATCTCTTTTCTATATATTTTTGCTAGAAATGTATTTACATAATAAGGGGAAATTGAGATTGAAAATAAGTAGCAAAAGTAATTTTCATTTACTGGGTTCACATTTCTGAAAACAAAACCTTATCATCATTCATACTCAAAAAGTTAAATTATAAATCATGCTAAACTGTGGGCTACTTTAGTACAAAAGCCAGAAACGCATAAATTAACTGGTTTTGAAAATAAATTATATGATGTATTTATTCAATCAATGATAAAAAAAAAATGTATGACAAACAAGGACCTTGAAGTGACCCAGGAGAACAGAAGGGACAGAGTTCTTTCCATCACAGTTTTTCTTTTTTTAAATATTAAACAGGTTGAAAAACATAACCACGTAACTGAATTTATTTGAGGGATCTTTGCAAAAAGTCTGATCTGTTGAATTAGTCCAGAACGATATATTAGTAAGTAACTATTATGAATGGGAAAAAGAACAAAGAGTTGTTTCAAGGCCGTAAAACTCTAGTATACTTACCGGGTTTTTCCAGTCTTTTTTTTTTTTTTTTCTCATTCACATTCCAGGCTCCTGGTCTCAAGACAATGTTTCAAGGGAAGGGACGAGAAGTGATTATCTAAAACAACCTGCAGAGTGTATGTTATCACTACAGTTAGCAAATTTTGTGACCCAAAGAAATAAATCTTACAGATCATCAGAAAGGAATCCCACTTTGGGAAGCATCTGAGGTCTATTATCTATCATATCATATCACAGCAGATCAGTGGTGAAGCATCCTGGGAATTTCTAGTGCTAGGATGGTGCACACGGAGGCTATATGGCCATATGACTATACAACATTGAGGGAGATTTTAAAACATAAAACCAATACCTGTAATGGAAAAATGAGGAAATTCATAGTCAGGATCACAAGAAGAATACACTCAGGGCAAGCTAAACAGGAACAAATGCAGAATAAAATGTGTGGCAACCACCAGGGTTTAATTGATATGCTAAAGGAGAAAGGACCTACAAGGTACCCCTCCCAAAGTAAATCTCTAGAACATTAGCTTTTCTTTGTAGCATCTTAAAAATAGGCCTAGCTTTTCCTCTTGCCCAATGTATGTATCAATTTAAAATTGATAGTTTAGTGGGTAGATATTTTTCATGAGGCAAGTAAAGACCTTTTAGGTATATTTGGTACTTGACAAAATTACTCTGGCATGAAAGTGAATGAATAACTACATCTCAGCAGAAGTTTTCAATCTGAGGGCATCTTGGAAGCTTAGGATGACCACTGGCTATGGACTAAGGAGTAAGTCAAGTCTTAAACATGAATTAGGAGCAAGGGTGAAAATGTCTGTATTTTTTGTCTACACATAATCTTTGAGTATATATATATACATATATATATGTATGTATATTTACTCATGTGGAAAAATGAAGCTAACACTAGTAAAATCTTACAGAATCCTGGTGATGGTTAAAGGATTCAGTGCAGGCGAAATGGTTAGCCCGCTGCTTTGCACACATAGGAAGGGCTCAGTGTAGGCCAGAATATTCTGGTGATATGATTTCTAGTATGATACCCTTGCTGCTTGGAGATAACAAGGACTTAATAAAATCTTTCCTTGGTCCTATCACTTTCTATTGTCTTGCAATAAAGTCCTGTCAGAGGTCCCATCTGTCATGAATCTATGTTCCCAGAGATGCAAATTGTTTTTCTTTGTATGGGACTTCATCAGGACCATTTATTTATTTTCAAAAATCACTTTCTTGGAGACGTTACAATATGAGCATTTTGCGAATTGGTTGTATTGTAATCAGGTTGTCCTCTGTTGCCCCTCCCCCCCATCCACATTCCACTGATGACTGTCCTCAATGAGGACTTTCTCATCAGACTCTCTCAGCAGTAGTCACTGAAGGGTCATGAGTATCCCAGGCAGTTTGTGTAGGAAGGACCATACCTATTTCTTCCCACATTATGCTTCTTACATTCCTTCTGTCCCCACCTTCCACAATGTTTCCTTTTCCTTGCAGGGCTTGTTAGAAGTCTCCTTTAGCACTGAACTCATAGTAGCCTTGTATTTTCTGCTTTAATGAGTTTTGAGTCTCCTCACTATCTAATGCCATCTCTACAAAGGTTCTCTAGGGAGCAGTGTGAGCAGCACACATAATTAATGTGTTACTTCCCCTGTAATGTTTCCTCTGCCCCTGGAGGGCATAAGGCAGATGACTAATCCAGTGCTAAACACTAGGCTTTCTCTTTTTGTCATTTTGGTGGGTCATGGATCTCACCAGTATTTATTCTTTGTTAAAGCAGATACTTTTTTTTTTTTTTTTTTTTTTTGCTTTTTCGAGGTAGGGTCTCACTCTGGTCCAGGCTGACCTGGAACTAACTGTGTAGTCTCAGGGTAGCCTCGAACTCATGGTGATCCTCCTACCTCTGCCTGCCAAGTGCTGGGATTAAAGGCGTGTGCCACCACGCCCGGCCAGATACATTTTTTGTTGTTGGTTTGTTTTGTTTTGTTTCTTTGTTTTGTTTTGTTTTTTATTCATTTCTACTTTTTTTGAGTTAGGTTCTCACTCTAGGCCAGGCTGGCCTGTAACTCACTATTTCACTATGTAGTCTCACTATGTGGCCTTGAACTCTCAGTGATCCTCCAACCTCTGATTCCTGAGTGCTGGAATTAAAGGCATGCATCACCACACCCAGCTTTCATATAGTTTAACAAAGAGTAAGAGTATAATTAATCAAAGGGATAAATATATATATATATATATATATATATATATATATATATATATATATATTCATTAATACTTTTCAAAATATCTCCATTTAAAAAGAACAATGGAAGCTTGTATCTATTATCTCTGACCTTCCTCACCATAGGCTTTTGATTTGGTTCTCAGTACCAGGCATGAATTCCTTTACACTGAGTATTTCTCATACTCAATCAGAGAATAGTTATTTATCCACCTAACTTAGTTGTCACTTACAGCAAGAGTGAAGGGTAACTTACAAGAGTATAAATGACTCCAGGGAAGCTACACTACTGCTAAGTACTGGGCCAAACTAGTTGAGGAGACCAGGGGAGCTATATTAAGGAGTCCCACTTGTAGTTCTTGTTCCACTCCCTGTAGAATCTAGCTTTGTCCCCAGAGCACTCGCCACTAGGGAGAGTGCAGGTGGGTACAGATGCTGTAACTCAAGGTGAGGGTTTTGTGAACTTCCTCTCCTCCATCTACTAGGGAGTTGCCCGTTACCATGACTGTAAACCTTGTATCACAGTTTCTTTTCTTTCTTTTCTTTCCTGGTCCTTAGTTGCTATAGTTATGTTCTTTACTTCAAGGGGGCATCACATTATGCCTAGAGGTAAAATGTCATACAACAACTTTTTGTAGGTAAGCATGCAAGTGCTCAGTAAAATGAGATGGGGGTGTGTAAGCATGTGTTTGGAAAAGTTTTAGCTCCCTTACTTCTTCATGTTTTACCTCTACAACAAGGAATTGGGCATGGAAATAGCAGATTGTGTAAACATGCCTGCTGCCTGTATAAGAACCTGGATTTGGATGGCTGGAATCCACATGTAGCCTGATGTTACAGTGCACATCTGTCAAATACCTGGCTCACATAGGAGTGAGAAAACAGGCAGAAACAGGAAAATCCCTCTCCGGAAGCTCATAGGCTGATAACCTGGCATGTGCCACTATAAAACAACAGTGAACCCTACCTCAAACAAAATAGAAGATGAGGAATGATACCCAAGGGTACATGCACACCTTGGAACATAATTACACATGCACACAACTTAAAAGATGTATTAAGGACTTGAGGACACATGGTTACTACAGACTACTCATACTTTAACAAATATTTTACTAATAAATTTATTTGAGAGAGAGACAGAAAGAAGCAGACAGAGTGAGTATGGGCACACCATGGACTCCTACCACTGCAAACAAACTCCAGAAATATGTGTCAGTCTGCATCTCGCTTTATGTGGGTACTGGGGAATCAAAAACAGGCTGCCAGTTTTCCAAGCACACATTTTTTTAACCAGTGAGCCATCTAGCCAACCCAACTCATTTTTTTTATACTTCCTTCGTACTTCACTCTAAGTAAACCAATGAGAAAAACTGAGTTTAAATAATCCACCATGCAGAGCTACTTTGTATTTCAGGGAATAAAATGGGAAACACCATGTTTTTTTAATTTACTTATAAATAGAATTTATTTTCCATTCAAAGACTCTTAAGTGAAATAGCACTGCCCAGAGATAACAAGAAGAGCACAGAACATCACACTTTGGCACCAATGACACTGCCTAGGATTTCTCTTCATTTTTGTTTCATTTCAAAATAATATTAATGTTTAAAAGGCCTTGGGTGTATGTGACAACTACTCCTCCCTCCCCTTGAAAATTCTCAAAGCACATTTCAGAAACTCATTTTTGGCAGATGTAAATTTAAGTAAATTGGCCAAGGTCACAGCACAATAAGGGGAGAGTTATCAAGGGAATACAGTTTCCTGCTTTTTTTTTTTTTTCCACCATCCATGAAATTAGAGTAACTCCACCCCTTAAAATGAAAGGGTTTACTCTTTCTTTCTTTCTGAAATTGTAAACTATGATTTGGAAATTGTTTTAACCATTAACTCCAGCTTTCATGAGTGGTGCTTTAGGACTGGAAAATGTTGATGCATACATTATTCAGCTACTGTTACAGCACCTATTACAGGCTATGCAGTTTGTCTTAAAAGGAGAATGCACTTTTTGTTGGCGCTGGACCATCAGATTTGCTTTTTATGCAGTATGACATGATGAAGAAGTTATCTGTAGGAACAAAACTAGTTCACTTTCCGTGGGCAAGCACAGGCTGCAAAGTAGATTATTAAAGTACATAGAAATAGAAAATTAGATCAGAAGTGATGTTTTACTGTGAGGTCTTCTTTGGGCCTTACAAAACGAGAAAGAACTAACCTTGTTCTATTTTTGAGTTCTGAAAAAAAAAAAAAAAAAGCTTCGTAGCAGGCCTATCACCTTTAATTAGGTTTCTGCTTTTGGGAAGCGTTTTACCAGCCCCCTTTCATTTATTTTTAATGATGTTATCACTAACAGGCAAACAGTCCCTTCATAAAACACAAACAGTTTCTATATAAAGCCTGGTGTACATGCCCTGAGTCAGTCATCTAAAAACAAATGTTATGATTGTTTCCCTTGTGCTCTTAGAACCCTTAATGGCCCTACTGTGCAGATATACAAAACATTAACCAAGGAAATATAACGGTGTCTGCTGTGCTGCTTTCCATAAAGGTTCACCCGTATTCACTTGCAAAATCAGCAGTGAGGTTAAGCCTACAGGGTCATGAAAAAGACAGCAAGGTCAATTAAATGTATCTTTTCAGCACAATCTATGCCAGCCCTTTCATAACTGCTTATGACTTACTACTTTAAAAAGCAGGAGGAGGTAAAAGCAACCCTAAAATATGTCTTCAGCTTTAGTCAATATGTGTGTCTATGGTATGCTGGATACTATTGCTTTTTTGCCTCAATATTCCTGAGCTGTGGAGGCAATACAAACTTTATGCAGAGATATCTGAGTGCTTATGTTTTATTTTCTCAGGTGAGTTTGTTAGCAAAGCTAATTTTAAAAAAAGTGTAAGTAATACTGCATAGTACTTAGCATTTTCTCTGTGCACAGATCTCTGTAATACAAATGTAGAATATCAAGGTATTTGACTCTTCTTTGCAAACAGTGGCAGGAGATATGCTTTCCTCGTTAAAAACTCCATTAAAACTATAGTCTCTTCAGATAATTAGAGACCCTATTTTCCCTGAGTTGTTATCTTTGCTGGTTTCCATGTATAACCTACTGTCCTCCCCTCATGGCAGTCTTTCACAAAAATTTAATGCCCGTCTCTTCCCGTGGCTTATTTTTCTTCTATCCTGTCTCGTCATTGAACTACAATCTATTCTGCTTGTAAATAAACACTAAGTGCTATTTGGATCACACTTCTGGCACATGGCATTATGACATTATTAAAATCATAATTGCATGCATTTTTTAAATTCATGTTTCTTTTTTTTCTTTTTTTAAAATTTAATTTATTAGTTTTCTTTTCAGTAAATACAGGCAGTTTGGTACCATTATTTAGGCTCATCTGTGATCTACCCCCTCCCATTAGACCCTCCTTGTTAATGAAAATGGGTCGTGCATTGTGGAGTTAGCCCCCAGTTATTGGTATGATAAATGTCTCTGCAAATCATGACCCAACATGTGACTCTGACATTCTTTCCGCCCCCTCTTCCGCAAAATTTCCCTGAGCCATGTTGGGTTCATTTTTGTTCTGCTTCAGTGCTGAGGTGTTGGGGGCCTCTGAGGCTCTGGCTCTCTGCTTTGGTAGGAGTTGATTTTTCTTTGTGTTGGTCTCCTTCCCCTTTGTGCTGGTATCCGGTTCACAGGAAAATATCACCCTTGCTTATTTCGCCAGTTGTCCTTAGTTTCAGTTGGGCCCCTTTTGAGGTATGTTGGGGCAGCTCTCTTCTTAGGATCTGCATCTATCTGGAAAAGAAAAGCAGATTCTCCAACGGAGAGTAAGTTAGCACCCGGAAGATTGAGATAAGACTTACTTTTTTGATAGACAGTATGGTAGGTTTAGGCCCTCTTATCTGAAAATAATTTTGATGAAATTGTCCTTCAACCAATAGGATGGTCTTACAACAGACAGTATATTTAGGGCTAGGGAGGTAGCCCCTCAGTTCAAGGCACTTGCTTGTAAAGCCCACAATCAATTCCTGAGTAGCCATGCAAAGTTAAGTGGTGCATGGGTCTAGAGCTTATTTGCAGCAGCAAATGGCCCTGGCATATCCATACTCACTCTTTCTCTCCCTCCTGTCCTTCTCTCTCTCTTTCTCCATCTCTCTGAAACAAAACTAAATTAAAACTGTCTCTTTCTGTAATAAAATTATGTTAAAAAACAAAGTATTTTGAAGACAAGGTATTTTTGTTTTTCTATTATGTATGCAGTATAACTTTGAAACAGACAGAGACTTCTCATTTGTGCAGTCTGTATTCTTCCAATTTACCTCATTCATGCACTTTCAACAGAAACTAGTAAGTCCTTACCTGTGAGAAGTTAAGATTGTAAGTATGTTCCCTGTCCATATAATGAATGTTCCCTTTAATTTACATCTTCAAAAACTATCAAATATAGTTCCATACAATAAGTGTATAATAAATAAGTTGTGAACTTAATTGGGTATAACTGGACAGTTGTATTTTTTAAATTATTTATTTATTTATTTATTTATTTACTTATTTATTTGACAGCGACAGACACAGAGAGAAAGACAGATAGAGAGAGAGAGAGAGAATGGGTGCGCCAGGGCTTCCAGCCTCTGCAAACGAACTCCAGACACATGTGCCCCCTTGTGCATCTGGCTAACGTGGGACCTGGGGAACCGAGCCTTGAACCGGGGTCCTTAGGCTTCACAGGCAAGCGCTTAACTGCTAAGCCATATCTCCAGCCCAACAGTTGTATTTTTTCATCAGACTTCCAGCCTCCTCCCCTGACAAACATACTCATGATAGTCTCATTTCCTTGTGAAGCCCTTAATCACCCCAAGTAAAAATCTGTAGAACTAATGCTGTTTAGAGTACATCCTCAAAGTCTCTTGGGTGTTTTTATGTTACACACAGCTTTCTTTGGTGAAACCTAAACTTTTCCTATCATGTACATGTGAATACAAATTTCCATTTGATCCTGCTACTTGAAGAGAAACTAGTGAACAAGACCAGGCTTTATTTCCTTTTCAGTATATTACTATAATAGTTCATGTACATAGTTCACCAAAATAACTCAGGGTTACATTCTGTAACTCTTGCACTTATAAATGATCCTCTTTACAGCATGATGCATCTTCATTACAAGTCTTATCAAAGACACAGAATGTATAAATTGAAGAAAAGAGGTACTAGCGTAGTATCTATGCCATGCCATGGTGAAGCCAAATTTTCAAAAATAAATTAATGTGCCTTTCATTTTTAATTATTCATTTCTATATTCCATACAAACAATATAATTGAAATAAGCTACAATCACCGAGTTTATATTAATTCCTTTTAAAAATTATTTTATTTTATTACTCGAGAGAAATAGAGAAAAGAGGCAGAAGAAGGAGAGAGAATGGGCATGCCAGGGCCTCTAACCACTGCAAACAAATTCTTAATGCAAGTGCCACCTTATTTATCTGGCTTACATGGGTACAGGGGAACCAGACCTGGGTACTTAGACTTTGCAGACAAGCACCTCAACTATTAAGCCATCTCTCCAGCCTTATTTGTACTAATTCTTGTTATACATTAACCAAATAGGTCTCATATAATAGGGAGTATCTATGTTGTTCTAAAATCGCCTAGAACTTTGTAGAACAAAAACAAGAACTTTCAAGAGCAAGAATGGTTGAACCATAAATATTTTACATATAGGATTATGGTATCTGTCTAACAAAACTTCCATAATAATTATAATTTTAAAAAATGGACTTAAATATAAGAAATGTCTTACTCTATGGTTCTGATAAATGTTTTATAGACAGATTACATATGAAAGTCATGTCTGGACATATTTAAAACATGTCAACATATTTCAGAATTCCTTCAGTTAAAATAGGTTTAAAAATGTGACCATTTTTGGAACTATGATTATACCTGCAGGTATATTATTCAACTTTACTATTGTTTCTTTTATAAAGTACCTAGAATAAGAATGAATAAGAATTACAGTTATGACAAAACTCAATTTAAACATCTGTGTCTTAAGTCTGAATGCATTTTTCAGTGTTTTTATCTAACAATTAATGCTGAATTTTTGCATTATTCATGCCTCATCTCTGGAGTTTATATTTTTATAAAACATATTTGCTTCTGAGTACAATGGAAAATACCTTCTTTTCTACAGAAACTTTTTTAAATCAAACTAGAAATACTTTTCTCTGCACACCCCTGACTTTTCATAATTCTTAAATAGGGAAATTGTCCCATTTATAAAAAATACTTCACATTGAAATGAATTTGATCAAAATGTAAGAGTTGAAATGTAATTCAGCATACTTTTACTTGGAATTTGCAATTTAACAAAAGGAATGAGAGAGATATACACACATTCATCCACACTTGAAAGAAGACATAATTGGAACCCAAAGGGACTGCTTATGAAAATAACAACTGAGATTTTATTAACAGGAAAGAAAACATTTTAAAACCAGAGGCTTGTTATGTTTTTAAACAACATTGTTCCTTAGGATATCCTGCTAACTTGTTATGTGTGATAAGACTGAAGGTGAGTAAGCTTTGTCTTTCAGCTACATCTACCTCACTCATGGTCACTTAATAAAAGACTCAAGAGGAAGAAAATCCTGAAATAAGCTGATGAGAATTGCAGTATCTTGTTTTAACTCTTAATTGCTTAATGAAAAGTTATATTTTCTGTTCAATTTCTATCATTCTAATTTTGTAATGCTATAATTGTCATCATATTTATTGTATTATGAGACAGGTGTCAATCACTTTCTGAACAAAACTTGAAATCTTTTGTCAACAATTGATGTGTTTCATTTTTCTTCAGAAACAACTTTAGTTCCCTAGAAATGAATTAAAAACTGAAGGTTAATTAACTTTTAAGAAAATTAATTTCTTCTAGCACTTGCTGGCTGCCTGCATCCCCTAACTGTGGCCATAAAACTATAGTACCTCCTTTTTGTCACTTTACCTCCTCCTTTTCTCTGTGTCTTGTGTCTTCCTCTTGCAAGTCTACTTCTGCTTTTTACACTTGTGAGGTCATAGAGTCCATTTTGAACAAGAATGATCTCCTCTTAATTATTTTAAGTACACTTGTGAAAAAACTTTTTCAAATAGATTATTATTAGGTTCTAGGAATTACACAGGAATATATATATATATATATATATATATATATATATATATATATATATATATATATATAATTTTATTTATTTGACAAAGAAAGAAAAAGAGGGAGGGAGGGAGAGAGACAGACAGAGAGAGAGAGAGAATGGGCATACCAGACCCTTTAGCCATTGCAAAGGAACTCCAGACACATGCAACCTTGTACCTCTGGCATATGTGGGGACTGGGGAATTGAACCTGGTTCCTTTGGCTTCACAGGCAATTCTGTTAACCACTGAGCAACCTTTCCAGACCTACACATGAGCTTTTCTAATATTTTATTTCTGTTTATTTTTTTTCTCTGCTTTTGTTTTTAATTAGTTTTCTATTCAACAAATACAGGCAGTTTGGTAACATTCTTAGGCTCATCCATGGCCTACCCTCTCCCCATTTGCCCCTCCTTGTTGAGGTATATGGGTCATGCATTGTGGAGTTAGCCCACAGTTCTTGGTACAATAAATGTTTCTGCATATCCTGACCCAACATGTGGCTCTGACATTCTTTCCACCCCCTCTTCAGCAAAATTTCCCTGAGCCATGTTGGGTTCATTTGTGGTCTGCTTCAGTGATGAGGTGTTGGGGGCCTCTGAGGCTCCGGTTCTCTGATTTGGTAGGAGTTGATTTTTCTCTGTGTTGGTCTCCTTCACCCTTGTGCTGGTATCCGGTTCATCAGGAAAACAGCACCTTTGCTTATTTTGCCAATTTTCCTTAGTTTCAGCCAGGGCCCTTTTGAGGTATGATGGGGTGGCTTTCTCCTTAGGATCTACATCTATCTGAAAAAGAGAAGCAGATTCTCCAACAGATAGTAAGTTAGCACCAGGACAAATGAGATAACCCTTACTTTTTTAATAGAGCATTTAATAGGTATAGGCCCTCTTGTAGCCCATGATTGATGGCAGCTTGATATTGGAGAGTGGGCTTATGTTTGGATATGGTTCTGATTTGTTTCCCAGCTCCAGCTATGGGTGCCGTAACACTGAGGAGATCAGTTGGCCAAATCAAGAGCAGTTGGTTCCCCACCATGCCTGTGTGCCACTATTGCACTTATGTGGGGATCACAACAGGTTATTTGCTGCTAAGTAGGTTAGACCATGAGTTGCTTGGACAGATATTGGTCATTTCCCCCAGTCGCCCATGTAGCACCTTCTGGCACTAAACACGCTGACTGTCTGGGGACTGACTCTATCCTGGCTTCTAGCCATGTTGTTCCATTTTACGTGTCAGCTGCATATGGTGTCTTCAGCAATAGGGTCTTACCACTAACCTTTGGTGGGTCATCAAGTGCTCTGATAGAAATCTGTCATTCTTTTAGGAAACCATGTAGTTTTCTCTGATCAGAAACTCATTGGGGATGGTAGCCCCATGCTGGTACTGGGAGTTACAGGTCAGTGCCCATTAAGAAAATGAGGAAAAAGATAACTAATATACAAGAGTTAGAAAGGAGGGGGGGGAGAGAGAGAGAGAGGGAGAGGGAGAGGGAGGGAGGGAAGATGTAGAAGATTCAGGTTAGACTTTAGACTTTATCCTACCCTCTCCAGTGTCTTGTGGTTCAGGTGTTTCTTGTAAGGGCCATTTGGTGTGCCTTTTAGGAAGTAGAATTTTATGGTACCATTGCCGTTTGGGTCTAAATTAGTGTTTCCCACCCCTACGATGCCCTCCCCTCATGAACATTTTGATATTTACCTTTAAACTTATCATAGGAGTATGAAGGATTCCCTTGTTAGTTTCTTGTAATATTTTTCAATTAGATTATAATAAAATATTTAAAACGGATTAAAAATGATAAGATCTTTCAAAAATCATGGCATCTTATAAGTGAACTTCATTTTAAGTTAATCTTTAAAACAACTCTGTGCACATGTATCTAATGGTAGTAAGATCTTTCGTGACCATGGACATCCCCTTCCTTCACACTTTGCACTTAGAGGCGACGGGCTGATGTCTGAACAGCCACATTTGCTGGCACTTAAAGTTTTGATTTAATCTTTCTAGAGTATTCATGGTACTAAAGGTCATTTTTATTGAAAAAGGAAGAGCAAAGTTCTTAACTTCTTAGTCTTCGTAGGAGGAAGTAAAACTTACTTTTTATGAAGTTAATGGCTACAAAGTAACAATTTTCTCAGATAATAGGCTAATGAGTTTTAGTTTTGGTTTGTTTGTTTGTTTGTTTGCATTTTGGTTAATATTCTTTTCCTTTTTTAAAGTGCATTGATCTAAATAAATCATCTACTTCCTTTCATTTTAAGCAGTTGGTATACTCTGACTATTTCTTATTTACATACTCAGAAAAATTCACCTTATTTGCTTCCACTATGTAAAATGTTAAATGAATATTATACCAAATAATAGTCCATTCTCATATATGAAGACCAACATGGATTTCCACTGAAGCAAGAGTAGAAGAAAACTGCATGGGCACACATTTGTACATATTCACAGAACCACTTTAATGTTTCAATGGGGTAAGCAGTGTCTGATGCAATGATGATGGAAGCCGAAGTGTTGAACTTATCTAGTTAATGACCAGCATCAGTCACTGTGGTTTACATGATCTTTGAGATGCCTTCACATCCTACCTCTAATATGAAACACATGGTTTAAGTAAACATTGGTTAGTGAATGTAAGCATGGTGACGACTTAATGATTTTTCGCACAACACCGAGGACAATCAAGCTCAAATGCAGTAACATCAAATCAAATAATCATAGAGGATGAAAGTGATAATCAACCATATATGTGTGTGTGTGCACTTTTGATTCCTGTTTTGTGGACAGTCTTTAAAAATTGGGAAGTCATAACTCCTAACATGGAAGCATCCTTGGGTAGTCACCTGGCTCAATGCTTCTTTTCAAGAGACAAGCAATTATTATCTGCATGATCTATTAAGCCACATTTGCTTTACCATGTGACAGCTAAGGTGATGCTGATCAAAAAATATTGCTCTCCTTTCTTAAACAGTTTCACATGCACATAGCTGTTTAACAAGTACCTTTCCAGAGCTGTTATGAGAAAACACTGGCAGCCTTGATCTGGAGCAGTAATTTATGATAGTCAGGTAAAAGTGTCCAAGATCACCTTGTTCATATTAACCATGCAGTAGCTCTACCCCTGCATTTACAGTATTCCTGTAACTCTTGTGACAAGGTGGTGATAAAAAAAAATAATGACATTATGAGTCATACTTTAGTTACTTATTCTGTTTCTTTTTCTGGTACCTGCAGCCTCAGATCATCTGAGGAGAAAGAGGAAAGAGAAACTAAAGAGAAAGGAGGGAGAGAAGACTGTGCAGGACATGTTGGAAACCTTACTTCCATCATCCTTTCTTCCCTTAGGTTAATTAGCTAGAAATGTGAAAAGCTGAGGGAGATAAACTTAAGTTGTTCTGACAATAATGAGGGATGAGGTAGTGTGGCAGCTTCCAGAAGAGTTCTGCCCCACAGAGAGGTAACTAGCAAACATGTTGTGTGGTAAGGTATTGTACTTAAAAATGAAATGACTGCAAAAAGAAGTGGGATCAAATTATATCACAATGCCACTGTACCGAAGGTTTTATCCACTTGTAACATTGAAGATACTCTCAATTGAGTGTGCAAGTACACTCTTCTGATTAATTTTCCTGGGGGTGAAATATGGAAATATTTGTAAAATTGAGAATACTGCCTGAGTAAAAAGAAACCTCTGTGATTAGAATACACTAAAATAAGTCATAACATCTATTTCACTAGAACTAATATGGAAACTGAATAAAAAGATTTCACTTTGTGAATAAGAAGAATCTGTATGAGGTCATTATTCTAAATTATTGGGCTGTTAAAGAATATCCAACAAATGAATAAAGGAATAACATATCTGCAAAGGGTTTAAATTTGATGTTAAATATTGTTATGAAAGTTGTTAAGCATTAGATGTTATGAGTTTTTGTTTTACTGGGGTTTCTGTTGTTTTTTGAGAGGTGGGATCTTGCTTTAGCCCAGGCTGACCTGGCATTCACTGTGTAGTGTCAGAGTGTCCTCAAACTCACAACTCAAAGCAATCCTGCTACCTCTGCCTTCTGAGTGCTGGGATTAAAGACATGTGCCACCACACTGGCATATTTTTTAAATAAAGGTAAAACATGTTCTTGTTCAAAAAATTCCATAGCTAATGAAAGTGAATATTACAGTTATAATTTAGAAGAACATATTTGAATTCCAGCCTTTCTCTTTGGGTGTCAAATGAAAGGTTTCAATTGTGCATTCTTTTGTTAAGTTCTTCCTGAATATCTGGGGACAAATCATCAATTTGAAATAAGGGTTAATTGAGAAAGAAACATTCTGACACACAAAGCATTTGTCTTATGTGAAGCTCTCAAAACACTCTATTGTCAATCCAAACAGAAGAAACTAAAATGAGGTAGTTGGGAAGGTGCCCATAAAGTCAGCCAGAATATGTTATCACAACCATATATGAGATAATATTTGTTTTAAAAAGATTCTATGGCACTGTAAACTCAGTCTCATTAGAGACTGCATTTAAAAGGCTTATAAAGTTACTCATTAATGTTATCTTGTTGTATCTCCACAGCTTTTTCATTAAAGAAAATTCAGCAGAAAGCATTTTCTCCTGATAGCAGGAACCAATTTGCAATAAATGTTCTGGAAACCACTAGGGAAGCCATTACTGAGGTCTAATAAAAACAGACAAGCGTAACTTGTTCTATATTTTTGTTTCAATCACATACAGATGAGACCCCGCTTTCTACACCAACCGCAAGAGACAGCCTTGACAAACTGTCTCTAACTGGGCATGGACAACCACTACCTCCCGGTTTCCCATCTCCTTTCCTGTTCCCTGATGGATTGTCTTCCATAGAGACCCTTCTGACTAATATACAGGTAGGCCTTCCCCTCTGCATGACAGAAACATGGAGCACACGTGGGAAAGTTTTCTCATTCAAAGTTAAGCCATTCATGAGGTTGACTTACTGATCTATGGTATTAAACTTGTTACAAACAATTCAGAGTTTAAATTTTCTGTGTTAGCCAAATTGGATTGCATTCTAAAAACAGATGAAAGTGATGTGGGCATTTAAAATAAAACATTCTGCTTGTATGCTCTAGCTATTGCTAACTAATGGGACAAACCACTGTTTAAGTTTATCTGTGTGACTAAAGGACAACATACAACTTCTAATAAATATTTAGATACTTTTAAACTTCTGGCCTTCCATACAGGAAGTGATATGTTTAGTATTTTTAAATATGTCTAATATAGATGAATCCAAAAGAATCTCTTCTTTCATAAGTAAGTTTGTTTCAACTAGTAGGGTTTCTTCAAAGAATAGACTTCAAAAAGCCATACAAAACTTTCCACGGATTTCCTATGTGGTCTTCAGGATGTATATTTTACGTACAGAACATTATGAATCAAAAATACTTACAGATAACAATAACATAGAGCAGGGAGCCAAGATAATAAAAGTGTTTGTGATAGAAGAAAGCAGAGTTTTATTGCCCACACATGAAGTGATCATGTGGACCCCAGATGGAGATTTGGGCCATCTACTTTTCCATTTGAGGAGTAGCTAGAAGTAGACACAGGATTGCAGATACGATTTATTCCTAAGTTCCTTTGTAAGAAGTTTTTACTCTAACATTTCCTCCTAAGTGATAGTTTTCTGTACACATTTCCTACCATATTAAACTGAAATATAATTAATTTTCTTTACCTCTCCAAGGACATAATAGAAAGCCTTTTATGCAACATATCTTCTCACCTAGTACTATGGCATTTGTAATACTAATATAATTAGAATCTCCAGAACTGTATTCAACATTAAGGATTTTATGCATTGGTAACTGAAATAAATCATCAATCCAATGGAAACTTAATCACAGCCACATCGTTGATTATATTGTGATCATATTTTTACATAAACAATGGATATATTCCCCTAAAGCTCGCCCACATTACTGTTTTCTGTGAGGTAAATGATTTTATGAAATTTTCTCATGCTAAACTGAATGGCTGTATTTATGACTTTATGCTTTCAAAGTCAAAGAAGCATTCATTCCCTTATGTCTGAAACTCTATATAGAACAAAGAAAGTGCTACCTGTATGCACCTTTTTAAACTGGAAGCATTACTATAAGGGTGGTGAGGAATTCATTTTTATTTCAGCACAGAAAATATTATTTATTTTGTTGTTTTCAAATGTAAACCAGCTCTACTCAATTTAAGACTGGGTTTACACAGGGACAAGTTTTTTTGTGTGTATGTTGATTTTCACATTTCTGAGTCAAAAATTGAAGGGTGGGGAGTGTTCACTCATCCACTCTATGCAAGGGACACTCAGACTAGGAATGCTACTCATGCCACCTGAAGCTAATTATCTCTTTAAGAGATAGAAATAAAGAACAAGGCTGTGAGACAGCTTAGTGGGTAAAGCATTTGCTGCAAAAACCTGAGGACCTGGGTTCATTTTCAAACACACGTGTAAATTCTGTATATGCTGGTACATGGCTGTAATCCCAGTGCTCAGAATGGGGAGACTAACTGGTCAACTAATGTAGCCTAATTGGCAAACACCAGGATTGGTGAGAGATGTTGTCTTACTGAATAAGGGGGCAGCAATAGAGACATTGGTCATCAAATTCTGGCTTCTAGATATATGAACACATGCATGCATACATACATACACACATACACACACACAATTTGTATGCATACCACTCATATGTAAATGCCAAAAAAGAATGAAAGAGAACAGAAAGAGAAAATATAATGCCCAGGTTTTATAGAAAATATTTGTTTAATGATTATAGATCTGATGTAGACTCCTGTTCTACCATTTTCCTTCAGGACATATTTTAGAAAAAAAAAAATCTTAGGATGACAATCAAGATAAGCTAAATTATTTCTCATACCAAGCAATAGAAATATGGGTTCTGTAAGGTGAGAACATATATGACAAGAATGTCAATAGAAAGAAATAATATGTGTCTACTACACATGTATCTGTAAAGATATATATATATATATGTATATGTATATATGTATATATATGTATATATATATATATCTCCACTATATTAGTGAATATATGTCCATAGATCCTCATGTATGCATGCATACATATACATATGTGCTAAAATGAAAAAATAGTTCTTAGTAAGTCCAAGCACAAATATATATGCAACAAATTCATGCATATAAACACATATACAAATATACAAATAGATACTGGATTTATGGTCAGTAATGAAGTTACAACAGTTTACAGGTCATAAATGCTAACTCTCATTATTGTCATATTTATGGAATTATGAAATCTGCTGTCCAGATTTCAATGTGGTTAATCACATTCTGCTTACCTCAATTTCCTCTGCAGTTCAATTATATATAATGGTGTTCTCAGCTTTTTGTGTAAAAGTGGTAACTCCTTCTATAGTAACTTTAACACTCCATAGTTACCTTGAAAATACTGTTTCACCAAATCCCCCAAGATAATGCTAAAAAAATTATTTTCAATACAAATAATGTCACAATGTAGTATAATTTAAAAATTTGAAATTTAACATATGGCTATTACTAGATATTTATTTACTAGTAGAGAGCTATATAGACTTTTTTTTTTTTTTTAAGGAGGGAGGATTTATTTTGGCTCATAATTTAAAGGAACAGTCCATCATGACAGGGATTGAATGGTGGTGGGATCAGCTCCTGACGGCAGACGAGGGAGTATGATGTGGCTTGTTCACATCTCAGTGGATCAGGAAGCAAGGAGTGGTGCATGTTATTGCTAAGATCTCCTCTTCCTCTTTTATTCTGTGCACAAGTACCCTGTCCATTTGAATCTCTTATATAGTTAAAGTGATAATAAACAAAGATATCCACAGTAAATGATAATAATTTTGCTTTAGTAAGGGATATGGATATATGCCAGTTTTTTAAAGCATGAAGCTTTATTTTCTTTTAGGTCTTCTTGAAACAAGGTTTCATGTAGTTTAGGCTTGCCTCAAACTCACTATTTTAGCCAAAAATTACCTTGAGCATCTAATCCTCTTGCTTCTTCTTCTTGAGTGGTACGATTACAAGCATACAGCGCCACATCTAGTTTTATGGGGTGCTGAGGACTGAACCTGGGCTTCCATGCTCATAAAACAGGCATTCTTTAACTTAGCTACACCCACCAACTTTCAGGTTTATTTAGAAATTTTCTATTATTTAAATATGGAAATTATTTTTGTGGTTTTTTTTTGTTTTTGTTTTTGTTTTGTTTTCAAGATAGGGTCTCACTCTAGCTGAGGGTGACCTGGAATTCACTATGTCTCAGGGTTGCCTTAAACTCATGGTGATCCTCCTACCTCTACCTCCCTAAGTGCTGGGATTAAAGGAGTACATCACCACACATGGTTTAATATGGCAATTTTTTAATCTTTAATTTTTTTTTCCTCTTTCATCATTACTTCTTTCAAAAATATCCTTTGAGCCTCTGTGTCTCTGGATCTCTGGTTTTGTAGGAGTTCAGTGTTCTCTGTGGCTATCTCCTTCACTCTTGTTCTGGTACCAGGTTCACCAAAAAAGCAGCACTCTTGCTCATTTCCCTAATTACTCTATGGTTTCAGCTGGGATACACAACCCACATTCCCCAATCAGGAGGACCCCTGCCGATGGGGGAGGACAGGGAGGAGGCTAACCATGGTACCAACATGGCTGTAAACATACTATGTACATAACTAATAATAATAATAATAAAAATAATATAAAAATACCAGAATAAAAATGTCCTTGGTCAACTCATTGTGAGATTTCATTTGAGGAAACATTTTACTGGCACATTATTGTCTGTCAGTAGCATACACTGAAAGAAGGACCCAACACATTTTTCTCAATTAAAGTTTCAAACCTAAAAATCACACAAGAACCAATTGACACATAAAACTGGTAGCTTGTGTAGCTTCTTTCTGTGTTTTTGCTAAAAAGGATTTCAAGACTTAAAATATTAAAATAAAGATCTTCCATTATGTTCTTGGAGAGGTAATTTTTTAATTACTTTTCTACTGGGAGTTAAGTTTCTTATGTTAGGAAGTATACAGAAAAAAGTATCACTGAGGAAAAGGTTTTAAAAGTATTAGCAAGCTTTCATAACACCAACTGGGAAAGTCAACATAAAACGAGCCTTAAGGTGTTATCACAAATGTTAAGTTAATTAAGGATAGATTCGCATTAAAGAGACTTTCTATAAGGGGTGTATGAATCTCTCTCTCTCTCTCTCTCTCTCTCTCTCTCTCTCTCTCTCTCTCTTTCTCTCTCTCTCTCTGTCTCTCCCCTGTCTTCATGTGTGTGTGTACGTGTGTGTGCATGTGTGTGTGTTTGTATGTGTTTACTGTGGTTTGGTTTGTCTACAAAGAGAAATTAAACAGATGGGATTGTAGTTTAGTGATAGAGTGTTGGTTTAGCATGAGAGAGAGTCATCAATTCAATCTCTCAGTATCATAATATAAAATAAAATAAGATAAAATAAGAAATTATGCAAGCAGGGAAAGCCTGAGAAAGATGTTAAAAACCACAGTAAAGAACCATTTTACATTGATTCACTATGTTGTACTAGGAAACTTAATGCAACTATGGTATCTGAGAAATATTCCCATAGGAGTGCTTGAGGAAATATATTGTAAAATAATTTAAATATCCAGTCTGAAAAGCCCTGATTACCCTCTTCAAATCTGTACATTACAATATCTTATCTAGTAATTTTACTTTAACCTTTTACCCTACGAAAGAAATTAATAAGTTGTTCATTGGCATTATTAGTATGTTCTTTCAGATATAACAGAAAGAAAGCGAGTACATTAGGAGATGATTTTGCAAAAGTCATAAGAATATAGCATTAGCTTCAAATATGATCAGCTTGAAATCAAAATACTGATACTAAATATTTTGTGGGCTGGAGAGATGGCTTAGCAGTTAAGCACTTGCCTGTGAAGCCTAAGGACCCCGGTTCGAGGCTCAGTTCCCCAGGACCCACGTTAGCCAGATGCACAAGGGGGCGCACATGTCTGGAGTTCATTTCCAGTGGCTGGAGAGCCTGGAATGTCCATTCTTCCCCCCCTCACTCTTTCTCTCTCTGTGTTGATCTCAAACAAATAAATAAAAATGAACAAAAAAATATTTCAAATGTTTTGTATTTTTAACCATAATTATGTAATGTGAGCCAATTTCTTCATTTTCCCTTTACAAATTTGAAAAAAAAGGCAAATTTTAAAAAACACTAAAATATATCCAGAATTCTAATACTAGTTTCTGTGTTGCTGAGACTAGCAATGATTTTTACTATATCATATATATTAATTATATTAATTTCAATAATAATAATAATAATATGGTGTTCTGCTTAGTAAACAGTTTTGGTTCCTCAAAGATTGTCACTCTATATGCTTGGATCTAATTAATATTCCCATTTTACATATTAGATATGGAGGCAGATATTGTGATATGGTGGTGGAGTCTGGATTGATACACAGGCAGGCTGATTTCAGAAGCCATGCTAACTTATTAGAACACTTGACTACATGAATCACTAGACAGGTTTATACCTTGAAGTGATTGTTCACAGGGTCTGCCATTCATCAACTTGGGAGAACAATTGTCACCTTAGACTGAGGATAGCTTTATCTTCTGTTACAAGAGCTTTTGAGATAATATGCCATTTGATAATATCTGTCATTTTTTCTTTCTGTATACAAAAGTCTTGGCTCAAAGAAATGCAATTGCTTCTCATTCTGCAAAGAGGTAGGGAAGTACTAAAAAGGTAAAAAATAAGTAGCTGAGGCTTTGACATAAACTTGGTCAAATTATTTGTTTGCGTCTTAGACAAGTTACTGTCTCTTGACCATTGTGAATCTCAGTTCTTCATTCTTTCTTCCTCTCTCTCTCTCTCTCTCTCTCTCTCTCTCTCTCTCTCTCTCTCTCTGTGGTTAGAATGAGAGACTACTAAAGTCTTTTTACATGGGGCATTTTTGACACATTTAAAAGTACCATGTTAGTGAGGACACAGTTTGCCATGTAACCATCAATGCCACTCAAGCAGTTAAATCTGATTCAGAAATATATTTGCATAAAATCAAAACTTGGACCAAGGAAGCTTTTATTCTTTGATACAGCTATCATATAGAAGGCATGTGTTTTTGTTATCAATATTGCTTGATGCCTTCTCACACTGGAAGACATTTTTATTTTCAATGCCATACATATATATACCATAGAGGTTGCTAGCTTGAAGTGCCCCATTGCCCCATGACTATTTAGGCTTACTCTAAAAAATAATGAAAATAATTTAAATGACATGGGAGATCATTTAGAAAACAAAATGTGAGTAATTTTACAAACATTACATGTTTTACTTAACTACAAAAGAAAGATCAGGATAGACAACCGCTGTCTCATGTCACTGTTATATCATAAATCAGCTTAATCAGCTTAATTTATTTATATAGCACTATTACCAGTTTTGGTACTGTGGAACTGAATCCCCTTGGAATCTACAGCCATACTACCCTGAATTCACCCTATCTTGTCTGAATCCCTCTGTAGAAAAAGTCATGTTTTAACCTTGCCAAACTGCTATGACAGGATTTTTCCAGACACTGCATTTCTAAGTGAGACCTGTAGTGAGTGTGACCTTTTGCATACCATCTACCTGGGAAAGCACAGAACTTATACAAATCTGAAAGTATTATTATCACTGATGGTTAAAAGGTGTCCTAATGATTTGTAGACATTGAGAGCACTCCTTGCTATTGCTGTTCTCCAACCCCTGCTGCTTTGAAATTTAATTGGTCTCCTGGATATATATATATATATATATATATATATATATATATATATATATATATATATATGGCTTCAGAGCTGTCACTGGCAAGAACAATCTTTTGCATAGGCATCATTTTGTTTCTGGTACAGATTTTTGTTCACACTAGACTCCTACTGGTATGCACTGATTTAAAGTCTCAAAGTTAAATTTAATTTTATATAGCTTATAGGGAGTCCCTAGAGGGTATAGGATCCTAAAAACTATTTTTTTCCTGACATAATCAGCAGGAATAGGTAATGCATCGCCATTAGCCATATTAGCAACAACTATATCCAAAGGAAAGAGTAAACATAAATGCTCTCCCCAGCTTCACTCTTTTTAAGAAATGGATATTAATATAAAAGTCACAAATTAGACTTGTAACTTAACATTATTCAACATGTTTATTCATAATGATTGTTTCATATCTAAAGAACACCAAAATATTGTGTTTTATCAGCCAAGGACAATAATAGTTTAATAGTAATTTATTTTAAACAGCTACTGATAATACAACCAATCAACACGTTAAGTGGTGCCAACATTGGCATCTTGCTAAATAATCTCTAGACATTGCACAGAGAGTACATCTTTCAAAGATAAGTCAACAAGAGCAATCAGAGCAGAAAATTAGAATTTGGTATCTTAGAATTAAAATACAGCTAAACTAAAGTTTTAATTGGGGTGATCTAAAAGGGCACTTGATGTAATGATCTCTTTCATTTGTTACTAATTGTTTGTTCCTGATGAAGAAGAAACATATTCAGGAATGTGGCTGAATTGGGTAAGATGGCAGTTTCCTTAGCAGCTATGTATTATTATAAAACAACAAAAGAGTAGGGAGGGGCAAGTGACCACATAGACATCCTTCTCTAGCTTGTTTTGTGTCATAAGAATTGTGCCAAGAAATTCAGACACATAAATAATAAAATAATAATAAAAAAGGAAAACACCAAAAATAAAAAAATGAGAACATTTTAGAAATGTTTTATTTTTTAACATATCTGAAAAGAGATTTGAAATGGTTTGTGATAATGCTAACACCTATATTGATAAGCTGAAGGCAGGACTGGCACATGAAGATGAAGTTAAAATTCTTCATTCAAATATTCCACATCGATTCTTGAAGAGGGTCACATCTTTCATTTCCATTTTCACTTCCTATTTAATTTTCAATAGAGAATTTATTTTAGGGTTTTGCAGACCATGGAAAGATACTTTCTACTTCAAAATGCCATTTAATATTGCTTAATTTGTGGTATAATCTTTACTAGTAACTTTAGTCCAAAATATTCTTGGCCAAGAAAGCACTGTTTTTATTTTTAATATGTTGTAAATCAAGTGGTATCTATTCTTTATCCTTAGTAGGAACTTTTTAAATATAATTATAATACCCTTTATGGATTATTATGCTAGGAAAATGTGCTAAAAGTTATTCATATATTATTACAACATTTTGGATGACTTTTAAAAAGTAATTGACTAGGGCTGGAGGGATGATAAATGGTTAAGGTACTTGCCTACAAAGTCTAATGACACAGGTTCGATTCCTATATAAGAACCTACAGGGCTGGAGAGATGGCTTAGCGTTTAAGCGCTTGCCTGTGAAGCCTAAGGACCCCGGTTTGAGGCTCGGTTCCCCAGGTCCCACGTTAGCCAGATGCACAAGGGGGCGCACGCGTCTGGAGTTCGTTTGCAGAGGCTGGAAGCCCTGGCGTGCCCATTCTCTCTCTCCCTCTATCTGTCTTTCTCTCTGTGTCTGTCGCTCTCAAATAAATAAATAAATAAAAAATTAAGAACCTACATGTGCCAGATGCACAATATGGCACATGTGTCTGGAGTTTCTTTGCAGTGGCTAGCATACCCATTTTCTCCAGATGATTTTCTCTCTCTCTTTCCTCTCTTAAACAAATAAAGTAATTGACTAATCAGTAATTATCCTTTAAATTCCTTTAAATGTAGTATGCTTTTATATTTTAATAGAAAATATAGCAGTATGACTATTTCTGAAATATTATTTCTGTTCATGAAATAAAAACAATGACATGTCAGATACTCTTTGGGTCTTTGGGGCAGTGTATCAAACCACAGCAATCACTCCTGCCTCAGAGACTTTACATTTTAAGGAACAGATAACTGCTCATATTACATAATGATAAATATTGTGTAGACTGTTATAAAGAAGAACATCAAGCATGCAATAAACAATTCTATTTGGAGTGATATCCTAAGTTGGATGGTCAGATAGACCTTCTCTTCAGTGCTGACTTTGGCAATGATGAACTAAAATAAGTGTTTAAGGTGTTTTCTTCTTTCCTTCTCTCTGTCTCTCTCTCTCTCTCTCTTTCTTTTTTTCTTTCTTTCTTTCTTTCTTTCTTTCTTTCTTTCTTTCTTTCTTTCTTTCTTCTTTGTTTTTAAAGAAATCTATAGGAGAAGCAGAACCTGGGCACAAATTTCTTGGGACAGAAACAAATTGATGAATTAAGCAATACAAAAATGAGATTAACAGTGAGGGTAACCTTGCTAGGGAGCAGAAGGATAATCTCAGAAGACAAGGGAGCTCATTCCCATTGCAATGTTCAAACCATGTCAGATTACTCCTTGTAGAATAATTTCAGCCCAATTTTCATGTTCATTCTCCTTTTGTAGCCATGTTTTTTTTTTTTTTTCAGCCTTCATTTAGTGTGGGTCTAGATCTGCTAATCTGAAGCAATGGAACTTGCATGCCATAAATACTTGTTTTTCTAAAATAGTTTAATTAGAAGGGGAGGTTTTGTGCTGTGGTAGTAGTGTTTGTTCTTGTGAGTGCTGGTGGAGTTCACAAGAATTGAAGCATCTGATAAGTGGGCTCTTCTCTTTGAAAATACTTTTAAACAATGAATGAAATGTACTTTGTACCAAAATATTACCATGCTGAATACCTTCTTTGTACAGGGGCTCTTGAAAGTGGCCATAGATAATGCCCGAGCTCAAGAAAAACAGGTCCAACTGGAAAAAACAGAGCTGAAAATGGATTTTTTAAGGGAAAGAGAATTACGAGAAACACTTGAGAAGCAACTGGCTATGGAACAAAAGAATAGAGGTATTTCTGAAAGTCCAAATCTGTTTAATACTTTAAGCAAAATTATATATAGTGTCATTTTTGATGATTTAGTTTGGGACTGACTGAAATTTTGTTGACTTATCTTATAGCAGCATTTGAATTCTAATCTCATCATATTTCTCATGTAAAGACAAATGTTCTTCTATTCCCATCTCAAATGGTTAGAATATATCCTGTCATTAATGGCATAATGTTTTTGCTTATAGAGTTTACAAGTTTATATTCTTTGATAAAAATGAGCTCTGATATGATGATAGCCATGAAGAAAAAAAGTTAGGCTCACTCACAATTGCCCTTTGAAAACCCAGGAGCTAAAGTCATAAAGCTAAAATAGAAAATACTGCTTATTCAAGCAAAGCAGGTTCAGTAAGATATTTATCAACTGAAATTGAAGACTGATGAATATCTGAGCAAATGACTAAAGTTAAGTGTTTGTATAATTTCCTTCTGAATGCCTCATTTTCATTCAACAAGGTCAAGTACAAAGACTAGTGGCCGATATGAATTTCTACTGATCTGTGAATTGCTTCTTTTAACACATTGTGCACTGTGTCTGTAGATAATTGTGAAGATCGTTCATATCTTTTTCTGTTGTCTATAGGAATTGGAAGTGCATTTACCACCAAATCTTCCTTTACTTCCACAATAAGAATCCCTTAAGTGTCCCAGAAATAGGGATAGTTATTTGTTGGCCACTTGATACACATTAAATTTAAATGTTCCATATATTCCCCCTTCATGTTTGACATGGCCATTTAATTTAAAGATCATTTCTATTTTGCTTTTAAAACTACCAGGAGTTACCAAGTTGTTTCAGAAGATATCACGAGCCAATAGCTAATGAGTTTCTACAAACAGGCTTATTTGAAAAATTGTCAGTATATAACAGTTTTAGATGGTGTGGCTTCATATTAATCACGAAACTAAAATATTCATACAGGTGGACATTGAAAATGGGTGTATTCTAAGTGAACAAGGAAGTTTGATCAAAGAGATAAATTGGCAAAGCCATATTCCTTGAAATAGCCATGTTTTGAATTTGTTCTAATCTGGGGAAGTCTCTTTCACAATTCTTAAAGACAGCTCCTTGGATTCCTGAAATAATCTTTGGAATACTTTGCCCATCAGCATTTGATTGGTTCCAATCTGTTATTAGGTTTTCACATTTGATTTTATTCCTTTAACCACTAGAGGGCAAGGCATTCACAGATCACAACATGAACTCTTTTAATTAATTATGAACACTAAATTAATGGTAGTAATTATCAGTACTTACCTATTATGAATATGTCTGGAAAAGCATCTTTTCTTACAGACAGAATATTTGGTTCAATCCCCTTTTTATTTTTCACAATTATGTAGGAGGAAAATGGACAGCTAATGCAGGGAGCTATGTATTAAGCTGTTTAACAGCAAGAAATATATTATCTAAATATTTCAGAACTAGTGTGCATTTCAAAGAACAAATAGCACATAATAATATTTGGAAAAATAAATAGTGGTCAAGTAATATGATAAGCAAATGTCACAATAGTAAATAAAGGGAATAAATGCCACTTTGAAATCAGTTTTAATTATTTTTTTGTTACAAGATCTTAGTCAATAATTACTTTGGTTAAAGGGTTTATTAAGATATATGATACAGAAATAAAAAGCTCAACAAGTTAATGGGATATCATCTAAAGAGTATTAGTGATGATAAAAACAGGATATGTGGAAATTAGAAACTGAAACTTAAAGATTTACTTGAGCATTATTACTTCATTTTGTATGTTGACTAAGTATTGTGCTGGATGAATGTTTTGTTGTTCTGTAATGAGTAGTGAGAAACCAAACAGTTAATGGAATGATTACTCTTTATGACTAAACAAAGAATTTTTTTATCATTTATCAAAAAAGACAATTTCAAAGAAAAATATATGTGCTTTCAACATGCTGATGCTTACCATATTAATCTTATGCATATACAAGGTTATCAATAGAACATAGTTGTTTCCTGTGAGATTTTACATCCAGCAGATTCCTGCAGTGAAACTAATAATTTTCTTGGAATATACTAGAGTGCTATGCATATGCTATGAAGAAATTATTCTCCAAGACAATACCTTCCAAGAAATTACACCTAGATATGTTAATAACAAGAGCCTCTTTGCCGCTCATTTACCACGCCATAAAATCTCAAGGACTGCATTTCATAAAATTCAAGGGAGAATTATTAAATGTCTAGTTGGAGTAACATCTCTTTACACATTTGCAGCGGAAATGCCTCCTGAGGAGGTGGGGAATATGCAGGGGCATGCACTACGTGTACGCTCCACATTGTTCTGACTCAAGGTTTGATAACTAAACCACAAGTTTTATTTCATCAAGTTTCCTTTATCAGTGAACACAAATATTTACTAAAATTGGCATCCAATTAAATGTATCTCTACACAGATCAGTTGAAAGCAAGTTTGAAATGTAATAGTTCAAGGCCATTTCTTTTCTTGGACATTTTATTGGAATTTATTTTAGGTAAAGGTGGAATTCTTAAACTTCTGCCTTGTAGGTAGACTCTGTCCTGCTGAAAAAAAAAAAACAATAGAGACCATTTGTAAATGATAAATATTACAAAAATTTTAAAGGTAATCTTTATACACTCTTTTCCAGCCATAGTTCAAAAGAGGCTAAAGAAAGAGAAGAAAGCAAAGAGAAAATTGCAGGAAGCTCTTGAATTTGAGACCAAACGGCGGGAGCAGGCAGAACAAACACTAAAACAGGCTGCTTCGGCAGAGAGCCTCAGGGTCCTGAATGGTGAGACCACGTCCATGAATGTGCAATCAACTTTTATTATTTTTAATCCTGAAAGGACAATTTCTATATGTGCTCGTGGTTTGGTATAGTTCTATGTCTTGTGATTCATTCTGCTAAGGTTAGAATGCTTATGACTGAAATCGTGGCAGAAAGAAGCCTTAGAAAATTGGCTTCATTTTCAAGCTGCTTCTACTGATCTGTTATTTAACAGTATCTATGGCCTGATATTGCCTTTCTGCTTAACTAAATCTTTTCCTACTGAAAAACGATAACATTAATCTAAGAACTTCCACCTCAGTCCACCTTATGAACAATATTACTTATCTATTCAAATCTCCCCTAGTTACAGTCTTGTTCAACCTTTAAAGGATGACAGAGATTTATGTGGTTTTAATTCAGCACCAAAGTAACAGGTTGCTCTTATTTTTGTAAAGGACAATAGGAATCAAATGAAATATATGTCACTCTTACCTCTCTGTGCTTTTAGACTCTCTGACCCCAGAGATAGAAGCTGACCGTAGTGGCGGCAGAGCAGATGCTGAAAGGACAATACAAGGTAGGAATTTGCAGGAGGCTATAAATCTGGATCTAGCTATATGAGTTTTCCTCCGCTTCAGCCTGCTATTCAAGCATGTAGCCTACCATCTGGGCCACATCAAAACAAGTTCAAACAAGGTCAAGTTCATCTTGCTTGTTTATATGAGTGAATTCATTTTGTGCTGATAGATTTTCTTTAAATTAACAGGTCATTTCTGTTTATACAATGCAATTAAAAAGAAATAATTAATTTCAAACAATGTATGATTTAATCTTGGACACAGTAAATATGTTTTATTGAGTGTTTGAAGCCTGATCTAATATAGGGAGGGTTTATAAGTTCCATACTACATAAAATCATAGATTATTCAAAAAGATTGTTACTAAAGTTTAGAAATGCATACTTGTTTTTGTGACAGTTACTCCAAGCTACAGGCAAAATTACTACTCGAATGCTAACAATAAATTAGATTGTTTAATTTCTATGCAGATTTCCAGCACTTATATATACCATTATATTAATTTCAATAATACAAATTTGCTAACCAAAATCATGTGAAGAATACTAAAAGGAATTTTATTAAATATTTATAAAAAGCTGTAGGAAAGGGAAAAACACAAGGTGCCATTTGTAACAAAACATCTATGCAATAAATTCACTCCTAACAATAGAATAAATAAAATAAAAGAACATCTTCCCAATTGTTTTATTTTGAATTTTAAGTTCATTTTTAGGGAATTATATCATTAATTACTTAAGTCAGCTCCAAAGTGTCATTCTTGGCTTAGTGTAAAAGAAATATAATTCTTTTTAATATTATAAGTACAATAGACAACAATCAGAAAATTACTAGGAGAAAGAATGTTAGACTTTTTACCTAGATTTATTTTACCTGAGATCATAGAATAATTAGTTTCTAGATGGCTAAGGCTCAAACTATAAATTATCAGGAGTCAGTTTCTTAGACATGTGAATAATACCATTTATGTAACTTTAAATGTAAAAATGACTTCAATTTTTAAAGCATTATAGAGTTCAGAAAAAAATATGTGTCCATTGTATTTAATTTATTCAAGAAAGCACATGAATCTCCAGGTAGGGAGAGAGATTTGATATATACAGAATGTTCAATGTGGTCCTAACTCAAAAATAATTATATATACACAATTCTCTAGGTGTATGAGAAATTCTTTGTTAGAAGTGAGAATTGATCAAGCAATGGATTTTTTTTTTATTTTAAAATATATTTTTTAGTTAAGCTTTGAGAGAGACAGAGACAAAAAAAAACAGGCAGAAAGAGAGTGAATATGAGCCTGCCAGAGCCTTCTGCCACTGCAAATGAGCTTCAGATGTACATGGCACATGGTGCACTTGACTTTATGTGGATGGGTACCGGGGAACTGAACCCGGGCCATCAGGATTTCAGGATTTGAAAGCAAGCACCTTCAACTGCTGAGCCATCTCTCTAGCCCTAAATTCTCTTTTGAAAATCACCTGAGTAAGATAGTGCATGTTATAATTTCACCACTTGGGAGACTGAAGCAGAAGGATTCAAAATCTGATGAATGCAGGGCTACTTGGTGAATTCCAGACCAGACTGAATCACATAGCCAAATCCTACCACGAAAATCACAAACAAAGCCAAATTACTTCTCATAGATCATATCTATGTCTGCTGTGCTTTGCTGGCAGCAGCATTTTGGTCATCAGTACAGCTATGTGGTTCTTCTTTCACTGCAAAATTCATATGCATTCAAATAAACACTTTAATGCTCATAAAGCCTTGTTGTATGAGTCTGAGCATTGATGCCACTAGACAATGGCAAGTTCTCCCTTGCTCATGGATTGGAAAAATTAATCTTTATATTCCAGAACTTAATAAACAGTATAGCAAAACTTTTTTTTTTTTTACTCAATTTCCACTAAATCGGCTCATTTTGCCCTTTTAATTATTTTTTAAATTATTTTTAATCATTGACTAAATTAATGTATTTGGAACCTCCCGAACAAAACAAAATTAACTGTGAATGAGATACATCAAAGAAAGATGAGTAGATTTAGTTGAATTCTGTTTAAGCACAGAATGAGGAAAACAAATAATAAGATAGAGCCCAGATTCACTGCTCATTCATAAAACATCCACATCATGCATTTGGAAGTCATGAGCACCCACTGCAACTCAGTTGTCCTGAAAAAAACCCAGTTTCTTGTTTCCTTCTTGTGCTTGCTCCCACTGCCTCTCAACCCAGGGACTATGATGTCCTCGGTAGCCTTTCTTACTCCCTACCCAACCATAACTGAAACCATTTTCTGTTCCAAAATAAACTCAACTAAATTGAGAAAAGAGAAAAGCCCACAATTTTATGCTTGCCATATATTTTCAACATTTCTACAATAACAGAAAAACACACTTGGCCAGAGAGTTAGTCACCTGGAAGTTGGGCTCTTAAATACTGCCAGGTAATTACTATCACTGAAGCTCCTCAGTTAGATTATTTGTTGCCTCACTGATGTTTTATATCATTGCTTCCATAAAAATTTTAAAAAGTAAAATAAAAGTGAGAAAGAGGAAATTAGAGTGGTTTAGGAAATATTAGTGGTTTTAGGAAATGTTCTGAAAGAAAAAGTATTCCAGAAAAGGTTAACTTTTGTTGATAAGGTAAATCAGCATGGCACAGGGACAAATTCATCCTTGTTGATATGTGAAATAACTAACCTTAGATCACTTGTAGCACTATTATGAATACAGAATACCAAAAGCCTCAAACAGCAACATGTTTTCAGGAACTGAATTGTATGGTACTAAACTTACATGCCTCGGACTTCAGCATATTTCTGTCATGATTTGTGTTGGAGTTTGAGAATTTTTAATTTTTAATTTTTTTATTATTTTTAAATTTTTAATTATTTTTTAATTTTTAATTTTTAATTTTTTATTATTTTTGTACTCAGTGAATACAGCCAAGTTGATACCATTATTAGCTTCATCCATGACTGACCCCCTCCACAGGGACCCTCCTTGTTGTGGAATATGGGTCGTGCATTATGGGGTTATCAATCAGTTAAGGGTAGAAGGAATTGTCTCTGTGCATCATGACCCAACGTGTGGCTCTGACATTCTTTCCGGCCCCTCTTCCACAAATTTCAATGAGCCATGTTTGGTTCATTTTAGATATTCTTCAGTGATGAGATCTTTGGAGCCTCTGTGTCTCTGGATATCTGGTTTGGTAGGATTTCCCAATTATTCTTAGTTTCAGCTGGGGCCCTTTTGAGGCATGATGGGCTGGTTCTTTCCTCAGGATCTGCATCTTTCTGAAAAAGAGAAGGAAATTCTCAGATGGAGAGAGTAAAGTTAGCACCAGATAAACGGTATAACCCTTGTTTCTTTGTTTTTTGTTTGTTTGTTTGTTTGTTTGTTTGTTTGTTTGTTTTTAAGAGAATGTAATACGTGTAGGCCTTCTTGTAGCCCATGATTGTTGGGACCTTGATAATGGTGAGCGGGCTCATTTTTGGATATGATTCTGACTTGTTTCCCAGCTCCAGCTATGGGTTCGGTTCCACTGAGCAGATCAGTTAGCCAAGTCAAGAGCAGCTGGTTTCCCCCCATAGCTGTGTGCCACTATGGCACTTGTGTGAGCATCATGTTATGTTGTTTGCTGCTGAGTAGTTTAGACCATGAGTTGACTGAACAGAAATGCTTCTTAATTTTTTTTAATGTTACACAATTTCATACATGCATTCAACAAATTTATGCCCCCCCCCACACACACTCTCCCTCTCTCTTCTCTTTTCTCCTTGCACTAAAAGCATTTTCCCCTCGTTTGGATTCCCATCCTATATCCATGACTTGTTTATTTTATGTGGGGTTTATTTTGGGCCCACTTATTTAAATTAGGATTGCTTACCTAAGCATGAGGTGAGTGACTAATTGCTGGAGAATGGTCAATCCTCCATTGGACAGACCTTTAAAAGACATGAGTTTTTATTTTCATAATATCATTTAAATACATAGAGCTCATATAAACAACTTGTGAGTAGTTTTTCAGTCCAGTGAAGAAAGAAACATCCTCCCAAAACTGCTCATCCCAAACTTTCTACCACAGTCCATATGAAAGCAGGGAAATCTACAACTTGATGGCTCTCTTAAGCTGAGCTCTGTTTTTAGGGTATTCTCTCTTCCTAGCCAATAACATCTGAAAGGATTCCTTCAAGTTATGTATTGTGAGAATTTATGTAAACATCTCTTCACCCCATTAGATATGTTTTAGCTTCACATAAGAACTTTCTAAACATATTTTTACCTATTTGTAAGAAAATATAGATAGTTGATAAATAGATAGATGGATGACATAGAGAGAAAGATAGAGAGCATATGGGCATAAAAAGGCCTCTTGACACTGCAAGCAAATTTCAGATGCATGTGCCATTTTGTGCATCTGGCTTTACATAGGTACTGAGGAATTAAACCAAGGCCATTAAGCTTCGTAAGCAAGCACCTTTAACCAGTAATCCACCTCTCCAGTCCAATAATTTGTAAATTTTAATTTGATTGTCTCACTGTGAACTCAAAATTCTATGCATAAAATGAATAATTATCTCCTGCTCTCCACAAACCTATTTTATGTGGTACTCACATATCAAATCAAATGTTAACTTTAATGCACAATAAGGAAGAATGGAACCTGATTTGCCCTCCTTCACTTCATCACTCTGTCTATATCCAGTCTTACCTCATTCCCCTGTATTCTACCATAATGGAATGTTTATTGTTATTTTCCTGATAGCCTCATTTAATTTTTTTACCTAACAGTGACATTTTACCCTCACTATTGTTTTTGACTTTCTCTTTCTTTACTATTGTGGTATGTATGTGCCTTGTGGAGTGTGTGTGTGTGTGTGTGTGTGTGTAGTGTATGCACATGTGGTGTGGTGCTCTTGCATGCGAAGACTGGAGTGGAAATTCTGGTGGCCCACTCCTTGCTCTTATACTGTTCTTATTTGAGTCAGACTCTCTTACTGATTACAATGGTTGCTGAGTTTCTTTGGTTTTGTTTTGATGAGCTCTGGTGATTCTCCTCTCTCTGTTCCCCTCCTTCACTTGGGAAACAGGTACACATGACCAGACTCAGCTGTTTATATGGGTCCTGGGGATTAAATTCAGGAGACATTTATGTCCCCTCAAGTGTTCATTCTTGCTCAGGAAGTACACTTAACTGGTGAATATTTCTCCAGCCATACTTATTTTATGTTTGAGGTTGTAGCTTAATAGTTAGCACAACCAGAAACATCATCCAACTCCTTCACCTGACCTTGGGATGCCTACCTGTTGCTAAGCGCCAGTTATATCTATTAGAGGGCATTACCACACTTTCCATTCTCCTCAGGAACAGGCTGCATTTGTAGAGCCTTGTTCGTGCAGTGGTGTTTGGGGTAGAACATATGCCTTCCTGTTTGTTCATGACTGCACGTCTGTTGTCTGTTATAATGACACACAGTGAGGCTTGCATGTATTTCCTAAAGGAATCAACTAAACATTGATAAATTTCGACCATGTTAGATCTTATGGATATGACAATTTTTGATCAATTTTTCATAATATAGTTGGAGAAAATGTTAAGAGGAAACAAATGATGATAGAAGTCTGACTAGGGAAATCAGAATTGACAAATTCTGGCAGAATTAATGTCCATATTTGGTAGCTAAAATAACAGCATGTACTCATTCTTATTTGCATTTGTAATGGAATTTAATTCTTTACACATTTGACTGAAGATTTGTGCTATGTAAATATTTACTTTTATCCAACTTTCTCCTTGAAATAAAAATCTTACTTCTAATCTTCTCATCACATTTAATAAATAACATGTCTTTCATTTGATTGCAACATATTAACCTTATTGATCTTCTCTAATGTGTTATTACTAATAGTTAAATATTCAACATTCTGATGTACAAATTCCACCACAGTATGGTAGAATCACATACACTGCTGTTTCATTTGTATATTTTATAGGATTTCCAAACTGTCTCAAAAGTTTTATGTTCCCAATAGCAGTTTTATCCTTTTACTTCTTAAGTAAAACCCTGCCATTATCAACCAGAAAAAAACTGTTAAAGTTAATGTAAATATAAACTTTAGTTCCTGTTACATCTTAGACAATCTTCAAGTTGTGCTTAAAAAATCTTGACTTCACTTGAAAGTACATCTCTTTTATTTACATCCAATAGCCAAAATCAAAACTACTTGGCTTTTTTATTCTTTTTTGACTGATCTCAGATCATAGAAAGCCAAACATTATTGCAATAAAAGGACATAAAAGACTTGCTTACACATTAACATTCTATTTTTTTTCAATTTAAAACTATCTTCTTTCTGCTTCCTAGATATTTGAAGATACATGATGACTATTAAAATTATTCATTTATTCAACAAATATATATCCTCCATTGATATTAGGCCAAGCTAATTTTTATGATGGTACTGCCTTAGTATTTTAAAAGGACTTTACAAGAAATCAAGTATCTTTATTGTGAAAACAAGGAAGCTGAGGCAAGGAGGGCAGATAACTTACTAAAGATCACACAGAATTTAACAGAGTGATGAAGATAATTTGGTCCAGTTGCTAGCTACTTCACAGAATTTTCTTCCTGAGTGCTTTTAGATTAAGATTGTTAAATGGTGCTCTCCTCTTTGCTTTAAAATAAGTGGCTATTATTATTATTTGACTCATAACTTCTAGCTCCAAAGCATCATTCCATACATACTGTATGTAATTCTTTTGAAGTAAGGGTTTTGTGTGTGTGTGTGTGTGGTCTTATGACAGGACATTTCTACTAAGAATAGGATGACTTTAAACATGCTATGTAGCTTAGGCTGACTTCAATCTTCCAATCTTTCACTCATGTGATTACAGGCCCGAATCCCCATGTGCAGCCTGCATTTATACACTTAAGAAGCTTCTACGTTGAATCTACCACTCAGTGAATTTCTTAGTCAAACATTTTCAGCATTTAAACTTCAGGATATTATGTATTTAATAAATATTTAAGTTTCTGATAGCCTTCCAGCTGCTATGATATATTTCTGAGCAGAACAACATGAGGAAAGATTTACTTTCATTCACATGTTTCAGCCCGTCGTGCTGTGAAAAGCATGGCACCTCACATCATGGACCCGGGAACTAGAAAGAGAAACAATGTCAACATGAGCAACTTTCTCCTTTTCTTCTTATATTCCTTCCAGCCCCTCAGCCAACAGAGTGTTCTAACCCAAATTCAGTGTATGTCTTCACTTCTCACTTAATTCTATCTGGAAATAAAAAAGCTTCACAGATATTCCTTGGGCTAATATACTAATATTCTAGGTACTTCTCAATATAGTTAAATTGAAAATCAAGATTAACCCTTACAACTGGGAACCAGTATTTATAGACACTTTCTTCTTTTCCTATGTAACATTCTGACTTCAAGGTAAAAGCTAAAACTAGAGTGGCTCATGAATTTCTTCCCTTGTCATTCACATAACTAGTTGGAGTGCTTAAGTCTCAATCTAGATTATGATTCCACTGTGCTCTGGAGACACTTATAGACACATCACTCACTGATGACTACATATTGTTGTTAATGACTTAAAAAAAATCAAAGCAGGAGAGATGGCTTAGCAATTAAGGTATTTGCCTGCAAAGCCAAAAGACCCAGGTGCACCTCAGCACCTCTAAAATACCCAAGACCTAAGTAAGCCAGATGCACAAGGTGACACATGCATCTGGAGTGTGTTTGCAATGGTTAGAGGCCCTGGTGTGCCCATCTTCTCCTCTCTCTCATTAATAAATAAATTTTAAAAATCAAAATGAGTTGAAGAGCTGGATCAGCAATTAAAGACATTTGCCTGCAAAGCCTAAGGACCCGAGTTTGATTCCTCATCAACAATATAAAGCCAGTTGCATAAAGTGGCACATGCATCTGGAGTTCGTTTGCAGTCGCTAAAGGCCCTGGAACAGGCACTGTCTGTCTTTGTATCCCTATATGCCTCTTGCTCTCTCTCTCTCAAATAAATAAAATTTTTAAAAAACAAAGTGATTTGCTATTATAGAATTTCTTTTAACTGAAAGTAATATTTTCATTCTTGCTTTATACTCTTTCATTAGACATTATTAATACAGTTTGTTTGTAGCATCCCCAACCATTCAGGAAAACCTCATTGTTAGCAAGGAAAATAAAGAATTGTTAAAAAATAAATGAATAAATAAATAAGAAATTGACTGTATGAATATAAAAAGTTTAATTATCTCTATAATGTAATGAATTATGATGCTTTAAAATGTTGATAGTACATTTTCTGTTCAGCATATGACACTTAGAATAGCTCTTGGTTTCTTCTGAGGTATAGGTTTGAATCAAACTTGATGAATAGTATCCCTAGACTGATACTTTAGCAAAGTTAATGTGAAACTTACTAAAACTGATCATGTTCAAAGTTTCTGTGAAGGTATAATTCAAATGATATTGACATATAATAAATAACTTCGTGCCAATTTCTATTTCTAGTGCTTCATATTAAAAAATAAAGTTTCCTGTTGGAGTTTGGGAGGAAAGGTTATTTAGCCACTGTTACAGAGCCTAACATTTAAGAAATACTAGAATTCTGGTTAGGATTTCCCCATGTACCTTACTGTATTTCCTTCTATAACAAGCCTTAATGTCCATGGTTTAAGGTGAGGATTAAATAAAATAAATACTGTGCAGGAGTACATACATAGTTAAGTTTTATAAATTCATAATAAATTTTATTATGCATTTACATGTTTAGTACACAGCTTGACAGCTAGTACACATTAAAGTGGTTATTTTTCTAGTATATGATTTATATTTTCATGATTAAAAACTCATTATTATTCAACAATATGGAATTACTCACATATTAAAGAATTTGTGTAAATTTTACAAAAAAAAACCTATTTTAATGACCTGAATCAAATTTGTGTTAAATATATTTTTATTTTATTTATTTATTAGAGAGAGAGAAGAAGAGAGGGAGGGAAAGAGAATGGGTACACCAAGGCCTGTAGCCACTGCAAACAAACCTGACACATGTACCACATTGTGCATGTTACTTATGTGGATCCTGGGGAATTGAATCTGGGTCCTTTGGTTTTGCAGGCAAGCACCTTAACCACTAAGCAATCTCAATCCCTCAAATTTCTTATATACATGAATTTGGATTACTACAAGCAGGAATAAACCTTATTAGATCAAAGAAAACTAGTAACGAGATAGTACTTAACACTAGATCTGGGCTGCCAGTACTCACTTTAGTTGAATCATTTAGAAATTAGTAGTCAACACAGAAATTACCATAATCTATATTTCTTTATCTGAAAATGTAAATCTGGGCTGGAGAGATGGCTTAGCGATTAAGCGCTTGCCTGTGAAGCCTAAGGACCCCGGTTCGAGGCTCGATTCCCCAGGACCCACATTAGCCAGATGCACAAGGGGGCCCACACGTCTGGAGTTCGTTTGCAGTGGCTGGAAGCCATGGCATGCCCATTCTCTCCTCTCTCTCTCTCTCTCTCTCTCTCTCTATCTATCTATCTATTTGTCACTCTCAAATAAATAAATAAAAATAAACAAAAAAATTTTAAAAAAGAAAATGTAAATCTTAGAACTATATTATTTGCACAAAAGAAAACAGGAACAAATTTGCCTCTAGTCCCTTGGCACTGATTTCTGGAGGTTTAGGCAACATTTCCGTGCAGTTGATCAATATATTATAGGATTGATTAAGCTGAAGAAAAGGTGATCTTGGTTAGAGGCAGGGACCAATAAACAGGCTATTGTTTCAGACTTATTATGAGTTAAGATTTATTACTCATTTAATTATAAATAAGGCTTTCTAATGTCAAATATAATCTTTCAGAAATACATATAAATTTCAATGTTTTATAAAGTAATAATTATGTTTTCTCATCATTTTAATATACAATTTATTTTTAGAGTTTTATGATATAAAATATATTTAAAGAATATATATAAAGAATACATTTTGTTTGTGAATGTATATGGATAGCTTTAAACTTCAAATGCTGAAAATATATTGTAGATTTTGTTGGAAATGGTTTTTATACATAGGTATAAATTAAACAGATTATATATGGAATTAAGCTTATTTACATTAACTCTTAAATTGCTAAAATAGTAATCTAGCATAATTACTCATAATTGTTATTTATATAAATATATTTCATAGAGCTTGTTTCCTAAATCACTGCTATATTTCTAAACCATTATTTTGGCTATAATTTCTATGTTAAATTATGATATTTCTTGGAAAATTTTAATGGTGGTTGTTTCACCTTTATTTATAGTTCAAATACTAGGAAGAATAAGTTATGACAAAGTAATTGGTCTTAATTTTAAATGTATTGTATATCACTTTCTGTTGCAATAATAACACAACATTGACACTCTAACAAGTTAAAAGACATAAGATATTACTTATGTCAAGAAATATCAAGGAGTGTGGCTTGGAATTAAAAGGTTAGAGAGAAAAAGTAGGCATTTGTAAATGCATTTGTGTCATTATTTGAACATCATTCTTAGATATCAAACTAATAATTTTATGAACACAGATATAATAGAATTAAATTAACTTTGCCATGAACATATTTGTGATATGGTCCAACCATCATCTAAAGACATATAATCTAAAAGAGTAGTTTTATTTATTCATTTGAGAGAGAAAGAAAGAGCGAAGGGGAGAGAGAGAGCTAGCAAATGAGAATGGCATGCAAACAAACTCCAGATGCATGTACCACCTTTATGATATGGCTTTATGGGGATACTGAGGAATTGAACCTGGATGGATCCTTGGGCTTTGCAGACAAATGCCTTAACTGCTGAGCCATCTATCTAGCCCTAAAAATAGTGTTTGATAAATGGAAATTGGGAAAACAATTAATAGGTGAGGTCCTAAATTTCAATGTTGGATCCATTTTGATTTAGTATCACAATTAGTGAAATAGAAGAGTGGTTAGACAACATGAATCAATGAAATTCACATATGATCCAAAGTTTCAAAGTTTAAATGCATCTGTGCCAACAGTATTGAATATGAAAAAGAAATATGGGGAATTCAGAGTGATGAAAGCACCACTGCAAGAACATTTAATTTTAACATGTACTTTTTGTAGTTTATTCTTTTATTTATTTGAGGGATAAAGAGAGAGAAAGAGGCAGAAAGAGAGAGAGAATGGGTGTATCAGGGTCTCTAGCTACTGAAAAGAATCTTGAGACACATGAGCCACCTACCTTTATGTGGGTAAAGCACCTTAACCACTTAGCAATCTCCCCAGCCCTTAAGATCTACTGTTAAAGAACTTGATAATGTTCATCAAAATGAATCATCATAGATACCCACTTATAGGATTTCGTATCAGTTTTTGTCAGTCATAAGATACAGGGCAAAGCAAAGTGTTAGCACATGTTTAAATAAGCTTGTCATTTAAGTTATATAGAAAAATATTTACTATATAGGTAATTGCTATCACTAATTAAGAATACCAAATAATTTTGGAAGTTTGTTAACCTGGTCAATCCATTAATTTCTTAAATTTTAGATGGGACATCTTCATATTCAAAGAAAGTTTACTTGCAATAGGTTTGTGCTTACAATGCCAAACCTTTATTAATGTACCTTGTATTCAATTAATTTGCTCATTTAAGATGGTGAGAGTGGAAAATATGTATAGTTTCTTTTGATGCTAAGGAAATTTACAGTTAATATTCACAAATCCAGCTTCTTCTTTTTGTATCCAGATTTAGCTAGGAAAATGTGCTGTACAACTTAGGCAACCCTAATAAACAGAAAGTCTTCTTTAAAATATAGCATGGATACAATTTTTGATATCAAAACATGTAATTATTTTTCAAGAGTCATAAGAGTGGTATTTAAGTATTTTAATTACGAAGGAGGAAATCTCTATTCATTAAAGTGTAAAATTTTATGAACAAAAAAATTGGGATACAAACCCATGATTACAAGAAATACATCATCACCTTTGATGGTATGCATATATCTAGCATTTGAGTCATATAACACTTTGATATAAATCTTCACTTGAACAAAAATTAAACCATCTTTATTTTAACTATAAATATGAAAATGCTTAGGATGCCTTATTCCACATACCATGGTTAGGGACAGAAAGCAGACATGCCACAATAATTTTTTTATATTTCTACTGTTCGAACCATATTAATGAGAACATCATTTTGGAGAACTAATTATTTCTATTTGTCTTGTGTCACACTTTCTAATTCCCCTATATTAGCACAGCCAAAGCAAATTAATTGCTTTTCCAGCGGTTGAACCTTGTCCAAGAATGAGCTCACATTCCCTTCCAGTTTCCCTGTTTGTGGGAGTGCATTGTGTCAAAATTTTCTCTGGATACTAAACACAGCCTTGAGAATACCTTTACATATTTCTGTGTGCTCACTTGATGGAATTTGTAAGTTTAAGTGACCCGCCAGGAAAGATAAAGTTCTTAGCTGCAAGATTATACATCAAAACAGTTAAAGTGAAATTAAAATTAAATGAATGAATCTCACTGAAGCAAAAAAAGCAGTAATTAATGGTTCCCTTAATTGTCTTCATAAAATATTTGCATGGGTCTAATTTGCATAATTTGCATGTATTAATTAATCTTTCAAAGGAATTTTGTGCTGAGAGAAGCCAAAAAATCTCTTTGTTTTATTTAAGATCTAATGAAATATTTATCTTCTTTAATGAACTTCTCATCTTCATTAAAATAAAAATTGCAGAAGTTTGTATGTTTTAAATGTTTTTATAATTGAAGTATTCAAAAAGATCTCTTTAGACTTTCAGCAGCTAAAAAACAAACACATTATTTAGCATTCAGTATCATTTTAACAAAGGCAACATGATAAAAAAAAAAAGGAAGGTTCAATCTCACTTAGTCAAAGGTGGCAAATCAATTGGTAAATGAATAAAGCTCGTTAGTTTGAAAAATAAGATTGATAAAGCCTGGTGATTTCTTGAAATGGCAGTGTTATTTTTATAGCTGAACTACTAGGCAACTAAATGTATGGGTGAGAAAAATCAGTATGTTTAATTGTTTGGGAAATGGTTCATTGGTTGAAAATATTTTAGCTGCTCCAAAGAAATGAGTCCACAAACATTCATCTGTTATTATTAACCGATAGATTGTCAGTATTTTGGGCAGCAGTTACCCAGTCCCAACTTCATCCTAAATCTGCCCACTGAAGGCTTGCAGCAGGGGTTTCAGATCTCACAAACTCAGGATCAGAGTGAGAACCAAAGACGTGCCTTGGAAGGGATGAAATGCAGTCTCCTCTCTTGCCAAATTGTATGTACTCCCAGCAACAGAGAGAATGTTAGGAGAGGGCCTGGACGTTCAAAAGACATAACGGAAGGGAGATACTGATCTGTTCTCAGAAATTATTCTTTTCACACAGTGGTCTTTCAGGATATTATTATGCAGAGCAAGTTCATTTCCAAAGCAAAATGAACTATACATACCTTTTTTTCCCCTTTTATGTCATGGACCTCCATATCATGCTATCAAGCCCCTTTCATATAATATTTCAGGCAACTGAGGCACAACAATATAAACTGCATGAATTCCACAGTGAACTCAGGACCTCTTGAGTCCTTATGTCTCTATATGCCTTGTTTCTTACACAGCAGCCATCTTTTGATCTCACATTAATTTATGAATTGACTGTGAGGAGCTCACTGTTACACTCGATAATGAGGGTAGCATAAATTTATAAGACTTAAGATTCAAAATGCAAATATATAGTCCTTTTCATATAAAGTTTAGTAATGTGTTAAAAATCAATTAAATTGACTTTGGGTTTACTGTATGGCTCATCTCTAGTAAAAAGGCATTTCCATCTAGCCAAGGTTATTTCCTGATCTCATAACCTCCCCCCATTTGAACTTTGTCAAGAAGTTGGTTTTTTTGAATAGAGATTAATTTTCTTTAAAATACGTAAAAGAAAAATTTACTCATTTGTTGGAATAATTAATAAGTTAGTTGAAGGATACATTCCTGTTCAGAATTTCATATTAATATTCTAGATCACTTAAATAAGTGATTTTAAAAGGGATAATTAACATAAATATATGTTATTTTGGGAAAGTAGACCAGAACTTGCAATCCAAAGACAAAGTTACCATTCATTTATGATGCAAATTGTTGCATTGTTCATACTTTTGAACAATCAGAATGTACAAACATTTAAATATTTTTCCCTGTAAGTGTAAACACTATGAACACAGAGAGAGTGGTGGAGAAGAAAAAGATCCTGAATCTTGAATTCCTGGCTCAGATTCTCATGTTGACATTTAGTGTTTGTAAGATTAAAAAAAGAGAGATAAATGAAATATTTTAATATATTTTAGCTTTTTAATGTTTTCTAAACTGTACAACTCAAATACAGTAATATCCACTATGTTGACCTGTTACATATTTAAATAAATTAATGTCTATGAAGGATTTGGAATGGTAACTTTTAGAGACCTTGTGCTAAATAATGTTGGCTACTTTTACGATTATGCACAAGTCTAATATAATCATGCTTCTTTCATACTAAATTTTGGTAAAATTCAAACATATCTTGTAATGATGTTTTGAGAAAAAATTCACAAAGCCTATTAAAAGCCAATTAAAGCCTATTCCCACATACATTGTCATACCTTTACTCACAATTTAAGCTAGCAAATGAAAATTACATTCAACGCATTTTTTAAACCATCTTTAAAATACCAGGATTCAGTATTTTTTGTCAATTTTAAGATTATAGAGTTAGGGTATTAATTTGCCAAGCCAACTATTATATGTGATTATTTGACTCTTCTAAAATTAAAGTTAAGCTTTTCAATGTTTTACTTAAATTTTAGATGGAAAAGTTACTTTCTTAATTTTTTATTATATTTTAACAAATTTCTCTTAATATGATTTGTGTTTTTATACAGTGTGGAGTAAGAAGAGACTCTTCTAATTCATATATAATCACACTCCTGAGATAGTAAATCTCCAAGCATAGTTCCACTTAAGCTTACTAATTACACCTATAAAACGATGAATGATGGCTACAAATTATTGGATCTGACTCTCTTTCTTTATTTATTTCTCCCTGGGAGAAAGAGTGCTGGATGGGGAGATTTTAGGCCATAAATTATTCCCATACATACTCAGGTGTGTCATGTTTAACTTTGATCCCATACTGTGGCTTTACACTTAATTCTGAAGGCTTATGAAGTCATTGTAATAGAATTAAGAACCGGGTATTTGCTTTCCACGATAAAATCTTTACTTATGTTAATGATTTTGATGTCCTTTTTAATGTCTTATGCTGAGTAATATGGTTTTAGGTCTATGTAATATTAACTTTCTATAGTATTTGGCTGTATTTTTATAATATTCTCCAACACAGTTTAATAAGCTTTCACAATCCAGGCCTTGTACCTTGTAAAAGAATTGAAATGTGTAGAAATTTCAAGAGTGAGATTAGATATAAAACAATACAAATGGACATCTATTCATCTTCCACAGCAGCAGGCAACCCTTGGTGAGAGTCAACTCTGTCACAGATACAGAAGTCCGACAGTACCATATTCATTTCTAAAGAACTTATACGTTGTGAGACATGATTACACTGTGGGAGCCTGAACACAGCATGCAGGTTTATTTATAGCCTCTGGTAATAAGACAGTTATAACACACTGAATTAAAATATGTGGCGTGAGCTAAGCTTGGCAGTGCACACCTTTAATGTCAACACTTGGAAGACAGAGGTAGGAGGATCAATATGAATTTCAGGTCATCCTGGGCTAGAGTGAGATCCTAGCTCAAAAAAAGAAAAACAAAAAAGAAAAAAAGAAAGAAAGAAAGAAAAGAAAACCACCAAGTGTGTGTGTGTGTGTGTTTGTGTGTGTGTGTGTGTGTGTGTGTAAGCTAGAGGGACTGAAGATATGCTCAGTTGGTAAAGTGCTTATCTTTAAGGCATGGGGAACATAGGTTGGATGCCCAATACCCATGTTAAAATGTGAGGTTGCCAGGTGTGGTGGTACAGGCCTTTAATCCCAGCACTCGGGAAGTAGAGGTAGGAGGATTGCCATGAGTTTGAGGCCACCCTGAGACTACATAGTGAATTCCAGGTCAACCTGGGCTAGAGTGAGACCCTACCTCGAACCCCCCCCCCAAAAAAAAAATGTGAGGTGTGTTAGCAGGCACCAATAATCCCAGAGGTTAGGGAGAGACAATAGATTTACACAGCTTGCTGGACAGCTAGTCTGTCATGTGCAGGACACTGGCGTCCCCATCTCAAGTAAATGGTGTAGCTAGGAATGACAACACTGACAAGTGTTATCATCCTCTGACTTCCACACATGTGCACAGTGCACATATACAGCCCCCACACATGCTCACACACATAGACCCATACTAGCAAAGAAATTGGGTAAGATAGCATATGTCATCATATAAACAAGAAAAAGCTACTTAGTCTCTCAGAAACAGGGTAAATTCCCAACACTTTTTATATGAATACAATGGTTCCGTCTCCTCCTATGAGCTGTGAATTCTGTCGTCCTTATGATACAGTACTTTGATGCCTATTTATATCTTTCTTTAAATATATGCAATTAAGATTAATCCTATTGTGCTTGACACTTAAAAGTTATCAATCCTGAACAGAATAAAACACATCCATGTAGTATCTAATTGTTCTTTATGTTTATGTGTGTGTGAGAGAGGCGGGGTAGAAGGGAAAAAGAGAAAGAGATAAAGGGAACAGAAAGACCAAGATATATGGTTATGTCATAACCTCTTGCTACTGTGAATGATACATGTGCCACTTTGTGCATCTGGCTTTACATGGGTACTGAGGAATTGAACCTAGGTCCCCTGGCTTTGCAAGTAAGCACCTTTAGCTGATGAGCCTTCTTCTCAGTCCACTAAATTATTTGTAAATTATTCAAAATTTAAAATATTTAAAGAAATAGCAGAGGATAACTTAAAATATTTAGTAGGTATGTAATATACTTAAATAGACTAATGTTTCTCTAGCAATTCATGATTAATCTGGAATTTGTCCTTTGTCAAATGGAACTGTATGTCAGTCTCAATGGATGAAAAGATTGAAGTAAATATGACAGACAAGAAAAGAATAGTTTATTGGATAGAGGTCAAGTTTCTGGAATAAATCTTGTTTTTTCTCAATGGGATCTCATTGAAAATTATAGCATGAATTGTTATTGTCCAAAACTAAGTAGCAAACAACAGGGTATAAATGTGACCAGTAATTTTCATATTGGTTTATTATATGTGTATATTTTATTTTGGTCCTAAAAATTTTAAGTATAGGCAAAATTTAACTGATTACTTACTACTTATTTTTAGACACACTAACAAAAAGTGAATACAAGTATTTCCATTGCAGTGAACTATTTTGTAGATAACTATTTTGTAGATAGAAATCTTCTCATTGGTTCTCCAGTTAAAATCAAGAGCATGAGACTGGCCATTACCATCACGGTTGCTCAATTGGCCATACAAGGACTTCAAAGAAAAAGAGTTGTCCTTTCGTAGCTAGATTTTTAATATTTTTTTCTGATTTCTTCTTATTTACTAATTTATTAGAGACAGAGACAGAGTGAGAATGGGCACACCAGGGCCTTTACCCACTGCAAATGAACTCCAGATGCATGTGCTACCATGTGCATCTGGCTTATGTGGGACCTGGAGAATCTAACCTGGGTCCTTAGGCTTAGCAGATAACTATCTTCACCACCAAACAATCTCTCTAGCACAATAACTAGATTTAAAAACATACACACACACACACACATAGGGTTGGTTTTTCGAGGTAGGGTCTCACTCTAGTCCAGGCTGATCTGGAACTCACTATTTAGTCTCAGGGTGGCCTCAAAATCACAGCAATCCACCTCCCTCTTCCTCCCAAGTGCTAGGATTAAAGGCATGCACCACCATGCCCGACTTTAAAAATATTTTACTTATTTATTTAAGAGAGAGAATGGGCATGCCAGGACCTCCAGCCACTGCAAATGAACTCTAGATGCATGCACTACCTTGTGTATCTGGGATCCTGGGGATTTGAACTGAGATCCTTTGTCTTTGAAAGCAAATGCCTTAACCACTAAACCATTTCTCCAGCCCCACAATAGCTGGATATTTGAGGGAGTTTTTATTTACTTGTATGTAAATATTTAGACTGGTATTTGTGTATTAACATCTCAAATGCAATTTTTCATTGTCTTGTTTTGAATACTATTGTTTTGAATAGTATATAATAGGAGGTATATTTTTGTTCTTTTGCAAGAAGATTAGAACCTATGTAATTACTAAAACCCAACTATCCATGTAGAAAGTCTGGGAATTCTTACAGCTCTCCTTTATGTGGTGCCTTTGCAAAACAAAAGAAAAGGAAAAAATATTTTAATTATTTCCTTAGTTTAAAAAATTATGGTCATAAGGGATAGAATTTTATTTTGTCATTCTAAAACTATGAATATATATAATTTCCATTCTTTAATTCAATTATTTATTCTTTCACAATTTCAAACATGAATATACTTGCATATATAGTATTTTGATTATATATATATATATATATATATATATTTTTTTTCATATTCCCTGTCTCACTGGAACTCTTCCTCCTACCACTTGCCAGTCACTATAGTAATGAAGAGAATGATTCTTCCTCTCCTAGACATATTACTTTCAGCTTTTCAGAGAGGCAGGACATCAGGAAAATGGAATTAATTGAAAATATTATATTTTAGCAATTCTAGCAGTTTTATGAAATGCTAGGGAATAATTATATATATATATATATATATATATATATATATATATACATTCTTACATTCTTTAATATATACTGTCATCATTGATTATTCAGATTTCTGAATGCTGCTTTTTTTACTTTTATAAGCAGTATTTATTATTTCCTACAAAATGGCAATATAACCAAGATACAAACATAAAATATCCTATTTTGTGTTTAATTAAATTTGTATTATAAATTATCAATTTATATTTTTATATACCTCTGGAGTAAATAGTAACATTTTATAAATTTTATAAATAACTTAGCTATGCTAGTCAACATTTGCACAACCTCAACTATTGAAGATTGTTTTGTAGTGAGAACAGGTGAAACAGTTGTCGGCAGTTAGCTGTAGTTACCATAATATACAATAGATTTCTGTCCTCTTTCATCATGATCTTTTGATTCCTCTCACCAACCAAAGTGAAACAGTAACTGGCCAAGGCACATACACATTAAGAGAAAATGTTTGTGCAGACATAGTGGTGCATACCTTTAATCCCAGTACTAGGGAGGCAAAGGTAGGAAAACTGCTGTGGTTTTGAGGCCACCCTGAGACTACATGGTAAATTCCAGGTCCGCCTGGACTAGAGTGAATCCCTACCTTGAAAAACCAAGAGAGAGAAAGAGAAAGAGAGAATGGCTAAAGGGTTTACATCTGTTAAGTGGCTAATATCAAAAGTCTATTAAACCAAGAGGTGTAGGATCCTGAGGCTACATAGTGAATTTCATGTCAGCCTGAACTAGATCAAGACACTACCTCTCAGAAACAAATCTCTCTTTCTCCATCATCTATCTATCTATCTATCTATCTATCTATCTATCTATCTATCTATCTATCTATCATCTGTTAACAATGCAATAGTTGAGTTGTATTTGGTATAAGATGTGAGAAGATCTAAGTTTCATTGTTTTGCATGTGTAGTACAGTTTTCTCAACACCTGTGGAGATTGTACTTTTACATTGCCTACATTTAGTACTTATGTTGAAAAATCAAACAGCCATATACAAATGAATTATTCTATGTTTTCTAGTCTGTTCAATTACATATATTTTGCCAAAAATGATGTACTGTAACTACTACTGCTTTATAACATTATGTAGTTCCAAACCTAATACTGTGAAACAACATTGTTTGCTTGTGATTACATTAGCTTTGCAATATTTTGTTATCATTCCAAATCAATTTCATAATGTAAATACTCTAAATTTTATTTGTTTATACTGTGACTTTCTCTTTTCCCTCTGTATGCCATGATCTGAAGGTCTACATATTTACATGACTAATCCAGTTAAATATTACAAGTAATTATGTCACTTTAAGGAGAGATCTAGAAGTCTAAAAATCATGAGCTTAATTTATAATGAAACCTTTGAGTTGATGTTCTTGTGTCTTTCTCCTAAATATTTTCAATCTATTCTGTTTTGCTAAACCCTGTAAATAATTCAACTTCTGGAAGGTCTCTCTGTGGCATGGAATGGAAAATCACATAAGAACTCGCATCCTCGGCCTGGCTTCCACCCTGTTGCCTGAGTTCTCCTCTGAGGAAACTGTGGGTGTACAATTTTTTAACATCCCTCCATTAGAAGGAATATTATATATTTCATTCATATATTGTTGAGTTTTCTGAGTCTTGAAGTTTTCAATGTCCATGTGTAGCAATAAAACCTAAGAATACTGTTGAAAGTCAAGCCATATGTTATGGAATGATCTGTAGCAAGCTTCTATCACTGCCTTTACTGTGATCCAATTTATTTTACCAAATGCACATATATCCAAGGCTTAGGGACATAGAATGTAAAGATATATCTTTTTGAAAAATAACTCAAAATTCAACATATAGAAAAATATATAATTCTAATGAAATATATACTTAGTTAATTCCTATTGGCTCAATTGTAGATGTCAAGATATTATTTAGGTGTGGTAAGGACTATAAGAGAAAATGTATTGAAATAACACTGTGAAAAGGAACTGGAGAGAAGACTCAGTGGTTAAGTTTGCTTCCTATGCAAGCAAGAGGACCTGAGGGGGCCTGAAACCACCTGAGTCTGAATTACAAGAACCCGCATAAACAGTTGGGTATTGCCCCTCGCTCCTGTCACCCCAGTCCTGTAGAGGAGAGCAGAGAATGGAGTATCCTTGGAGTTCAAGGAAGAAAAGCAAGCTCAGGTATCTGTAGGGGAATACAGCTCAAAATAAAAAGGGATGGAAAAGCAATGGAGCTGGACACCAAACTGCCTGCTGTTGACACCACACGCAAGCTCCTCCTACTGCCGGTGATTACATTGGGTGCCGCAGCAAGGGCACATGCATGTGCATACACCACATGCACCACCCCACACAAATATACGCACACACAAAAATATAAGCAAAAAGGAAGTCTGTAATAATGTGTTTGACTAGTTATGTTCACCCTGAAGCCTTTGGGCTATATGAGTCTTAGGATAGGTATGAATATAGCCAAACACATTTGTGAATGCCACCATGTCACAAGGTCAAAAGGTTGGATGTGCCAGTATTATATTTTGTTATATGGACCAAGGACAGCTTTAAATTATCAAAATAAGCCTATATAGTATATATACTTACAATTATTTTTTTTTCCAATGAAATCCATTTTAAGCTTTGTTGATTTTTAAGAACTCACTCTGCACACTATTGGCAACATATAACTGAATCCTAAAATTAATTTAAAAATTTAGGACTGTAGATATTGTTCAGTGGTTAGAGGCATTTGCTTCCATAGCCTGCTTGGCTGAGTTCAGCTCCCCAGTACCTATAAGCCAGATGTACAAAGTGGCACATATATCTGGAGTTCATTTGCAGTGGCAGGAGACCCTGGCACATTCATACACTGTCTATCTTTCTTTTCTAACAAATTAATAAGCAAAAATCATTTAAAAATAAAGAAAAATCAGAATTTTGAAGCTTTAATGTTTTTCCATAAAGATGTTTATTAAAAAAAAAAAAACCTAAATTTCACTACTTAAGCCCAGTGCTCCTGAATATTAACAAAGTGATTTCAGAGCCTGGAATACAACATATTCTAGTTAGTGATTGTTAAAGGATCAGACTCTACCCTAGGCCTACTTTAAAGCTATGTGTGCTATCAATATAAGTCATATAATATTTGAGACCAGCAGAGAAATAATATTATGGGCTTTTTCTAAGGATACCATTCAACTTTTGCTTAAGTGTTTACTAAAAGAACATTTTTGTCCCCTCTGATTTTACTAAACCTAAAATCAGTATGATACATCCAAAATAATAAAAGCAATATAGCAGAGTTATTCTGAGATAGTGCAGACAATAAAATGAAGAATGTAATTATTTCGGAAATGAAGTAATGAGGATTTAATTTGGGTGTCCTAGAAAAAGAGAGGTGAGAAAGTAGATTTAAATATAGAAGGAAAGTCAAGTTGCAGGACAAGAATGCCAGCAATGGTTGGTAGTCTAAAGCTGGTAATTTGGGAGAGTTCCAGGCTACCATATACAAGGAGTGTGGGCTTTGTGGCATTTGATGTGAGTTAACCAAGGTGCTGGTAGATCAAGTTGTAGGGGAGGTACATATGTAAGTATGGAGGCATAGTTTGCATGTGAGATCCAGACCAGAAACAAACTTACACTCTATGGAAACTTAGATGATTCCCACCACGAACTGAATCCCCCTCCTCTGCTAAATCCTGGCATTTTTTCCAGCCATTCCCCACTTACCTTTCTCCCAAAGAAAAGACTACTTAATATGTTCAAATGTCTAGGATCTCCTACAATCTCTAGCATCTTATGTCATCTACATATGTAACAAATGATGGAACGTTAAAAAAAAAAAAAAAAGATTTGATTCAAAAACAACATGGCTTTTTCCAAGGCACTTAGAAAAGGTAGTCAAATTTTGTTCATTAAGGTGAGCTGTAATAAAACTGAGACCAAGAAATTTACACTGTTAGCTTATATTCATGAAAAGTAGACTAATGGATAATAAAAATGCATACTACTATATGAGATAATTCATATTTGGCTTATTTATTTTACATCTTTGTTGATTCTGCAGATTTTAGCTATGACAAACTGTCAATTCCACACTTGCATTAAGAGACATGTATTTTTCATGATATTGTTTCATACAGCAATATGTTGGATATCAGTCCTTTAAAGTAATCCAACTATAGTGAATAGAGTCATAAACAGAAACAGAAATAATTTACTCTTATGGAAAGCTTTTCCTTCTGATGCATAGATATCCCTCACAACCATTTGAACAGTATAATAATGCATTCACATTTTGATGAAAGGGAAGTAAAACTAAACTTGTTCTTTAGGTTTGGTAAGTAAAGAAATAACACTCATGTAGCAATGTTTTGAATGATCATGACAAAGTATGCATTTTACCAAAAAGATTGCAGCCTCACACTGTGTATAAACTCCTCAATACACAATGAATGGGGCAACAGATTCATCAGTGGCAACTTAGACCTTAAGTACTGAGTTGTTTCAACTGTGCCTTGAACAAAACAAAACAAGAGCTTGGCCTGTTAAAATATCTGATAAAGTTATTAAAACTTAATAAAGACATCATAATATGAGACTATAGGAAAGTGGGCAAAATTTACTATACATGCTTACAAGTTAATGTTTTCACATCTATGAAAGTATATTACTGTAAGAAAAAGGGAAACTGCTATGTCCAGGTAAGATAGGGGGAGGGTATCAATAATTTGAGATAAAATGGGCATTTGGGCTGAACAATTTGGTATTGGCTGAGTATAACTGTAAATGAACACTGTAAGAGTAGAACAGAGTTCTCTGGCAAGATTAATATAAAGTCCATAGAGTAGGAAAGAAAATATTTCATTTTAGGTTGTGTTAGACATATATGCTTCTTAAAATCTTATGTTTATTCAAAACATAATGGTGTACATGATGACATGAGTTAATTTTATTCATGTCACAATTACTAAGGATGGGAAAATAGGGCAATACTGACAGTTACCACAACCGTAAACTACTAATTTAGATGGAAATGGTGGCCTGTGTTACTATGACCCAGGGCACAATTTCACAGTGGGCATGAAATATACATATCTCAGCATTTATCTTCTTTCCAAATATATGTACATCTATTATAAGACACTTTAAATGTTTAGTTATAAGGTTTTGTATTTATATCATGAGATTGTAAAGAAATTTGGCAGTCTCCATGGAATTTAACATGTGCTAAGAACAATCTGGAACTTATGTAAATTAAAAGTCTTAAATGCTCAGATATTTCCTAATTTTCTTCATTCCTAGAGACAGAAACAATTTATAAAATGCAAAATTATTCATTAGCATTGCATATTTTTGTGATAACATACTTGCCCTTTTTTCCCATTGCTTTCCACTTTAGAAAGCAGTTAGTGTCCAACATTTGTTATTATTTGTGGCTAGTTTGTTGATATTTTCATTATTAACTTGCAAAACTTTGAGTCTATTCCATTAGAAAACATTCAGTACAAAAACAACATCTTGAAAAATTGCAAAACACTAGTTTTAACCTAAACTGATCTTAGCCAATAATCATCATGGAATCAAATCTTCTCAAGGACATTAAATAGGTTATGGAAACCCTTTTTAAATAAAATCTTCATATATGAACATGTTGTAATTTGATTATAATTACTCTCATTTGACCCCCTCCCATACCTTCCTTCCACTGAACCTCCTACTTAAGTAATCCTTCTATGTTGATATCTCAGTGTTTTGGTTTTCCTCCATCATTTATGTCAAAATGCTAATGGGTTCAATGTTGTGCTGGTTTTACGGGGTAACGGCATCCACCATGGAGTCATAAATGCAACTGTCAGTACTTGTCTAGAGAATATTGCCCCAAACGGCTCCTCCTCACCCTGTGGCTCTTACATTCTTTCTCATACCTCTTCTTCATTGTGTTCTGAGCTTAGGTGGACATTATAGAGAGCTGACATTTAGCACTGAACTCTTAATAGCCTCTTAATTTGGAGTAATTGATAGCTTTCTGTTGTTGTTGTTTTATTGGTATATGTAGCTATCTCCAAAGAGAAGTTTCTCTGGCCAGTGATGTCAGCAAGACTAATACATGTATTTTTTTTTTCTCCCACCTCCATTGCAAGGTGCCCAGAATCCTGTCAGGTGTGATAGAGATGTCTCATCTACTACTGAGCACTTGACTGTCACTTCTTGTCATTACTCTGACAAGTCCTGGATCTCCCCAGTAGTCACCACCATCTGCAAAAAGAAGCTTCTGTAACCAAGAGTGAGAACAACCCTAATCTATGGGCATAAAAACCCCATTTAGGTGGCAATTTTATGGGCACAACATATACACTAAGCCTAAGAACTATGGTAGTTTCTTCTGTAGGGACTATGACATTCCAAGTTATTGGCTTTTGTTTCAATTTTCATTATGTAGCATGCATTTGCTCCCATGGGACAGCTTTAAATCCAACTAGAGAGAAGTTTGTTACTCACATAACAGACACACCACTATTGCAACAGTGGGCACATTGTGATTCTCTTTAAATGTAGTTTCTTTTCAATATTTATTTTTGCAAGTGTGTGGATGTATTTGTAACGTGATGAGTATCTGTGTGGGAGTGATTAGTGTATTAGCATACTGTGTTGTGCATTCCATGCATGTGTGCCCAGGTGGTGACCCCTGCCCTTACCCGTAGTGGGATGTACTCATCTGCAGTAGCCAGAATGGTTCTTCCACCCTCTTTTATTTTTCAGTTTAGGACTTTTAATTTGTCCTAAAGTCACTGAAGCAAAAAATCAGGATAAAACATTCTTTTATAATCCCCAAGGGGGTGGGGGAGAAGACTATTTGCAGGAAAAAATATATATATGGTGTTGTACATGGGATGAAACAATATAAATTCAACTTACAGATAAGGGTTAGCTGTATCACTCATCTCTTTAAAAAGATTTTATGAATATCCAGTCAAAACCAACAGGGTATCTCTCTTGAAATGTATCTATATGGATTCAAGCCACAAGGAAAGAAGATGAAACTTGAAAAATTCTGTCTCAGTCTTTCCCTCTTCCATTTGAAAGAAAGGACTCTAGGGTTTCTACTCTACAACCTGTTCAATGACAGAGCCTTCTGAGGACATTCCAAGACAGTATACAGTTCCACCCACTCTTATTTAAGTAGGAGACTCTTACTGAAAAGGGAACGTTTCCCATCCCACCCCACATCACTCCAGTGAATCTCAAGTCTCTGATTCCCTTCAAGACTGAGGTTGTAGACTTGAATGGCCACACCCAGTGGCTTATGTACGTTTTGGTGATCAAACTCTAGAGGTCTCTCAGGCCTTCTCAGAACCTCATACTTGTACAGACAGGATTTTAAATCACTCAGCCATCTTTCAAACAACGTCAATAATTTTAATACACTCTAGTGGAAAAATATTTTTCTTCTATACCTTTAAAAAATTTTATTGTTTTCGTTTGATTGTTTTTACTTTTTCCATGTGTGTGTGTGGCATGAATCCATGCTTATATATGTGTTCATATATGTGTGGGTGCATGTGTTTATGTGAGGGTATGCATGTTTGTAGGAGAGGTCAAAAGATAACATTGTGTGTCTACCACTATTGTTGTCCACCTTAGTTACTGAAAAGGGGGACGGCTTCTTATTTAAATGTAGAGCCAACTGACTCAGATATTCTAGCGAGTTTCCCTGGGGAATCCTTGTTCCTACTTCCCATGTGCTAGGTCCAGCATCAAGCCACCATGCTTACAAAGCATCTATGTACTTGGGACCTGAACTCATGTCCTCATGCTTACAATATAAGTAATTTACGCACTGAGCCATCTTCATAGCCCTTCTTTTCTTCTATTTTTTTCAATTATTCATTAAATTTTAACAATTGCACTAGTGACTGTACTTTATAAAATTGACTTATGCCACACTGTCCATCATTGTATCTTGAAGTAAGGTTAGATTTTGAGGAGCATTATAAATTTAAGGAATCCATGCAGGCATTTGTGTGTACATAGGCTCATGCACAAGTGCATGTATGTCAGTGTGCACACACATATGAAGATTAGAGTATAGCTTCTAGATGTCTGTCCTCACCTTCCTCCTTGTGTGAGGAAGGCTTTCTGTTTCTCATTGTTCAACTATGAATGCACTGGGATTATAGATTCCTACCAGCAATATTTGATATGGGAATTTAATATTACTTTTAGTGTGAAATCCTAATTGTATTACTAAAATATAAAAGTTTGTAAAAGTAAGGAGCTATATACAATTGCCTGGGGTGTTTTTTTTTTTTTTCCTATCACAGTACCAAGTGACCTGAACCAAATGTTATTCTAAGACAAGATTCATCTGACAATTAGAACTGTTACTGCTTTTATTTCTAAGAAATACTGAATTATGAAATAATATCAGTTTTTTCTCAGTAAAACTGATTTTCAACCTCAACTGAATCAAATCACCTTAAGATAATACAAGGAAAATTAATTCTGCTTACTTAAGGAAAATGTGTGTGTGTGTGTGTGTGTGTGTGTGTGTGTGTGTGTGTTAAAACAAATATTTAGAAAGTTAAAATAAATGTTTTTATTTAGACTAATGGGTGTAATTGGCCAATCAGAATTTTGTTTGATTTAGTTTGGTTTCATATAACAAAGGAAATGTTCTGAGAGGCATGAAGTTTTGTTGGGCTATTTCCCTTAGGTATGCAGGCTTCTTTGGGATTGGCAAAGTGACATTTGGCTTGATGAATTCACATGGTCTATAGTTGGATTATCAATTTTGTCAGTGTTCCAGAGTAAATAATCTGATATATGTTAACATTCTGACTTATATAAACTGAAATTTTGGCCTGGGGTGATGTTTAAGTGAACAGAGGACCTGTGATGTAACAGTGAGTACCTGAGTTAGAGTCTCAGGAATCTAGAGAGTCAGACTTGATAGTAAGAACCTGATTCCTGGCATACCCACCATAAGAAGAAAGGAGAATCCTGGGACCTCTCTAACTTTCTCAGAGACTTCATTTCCTAGTTAACCACCATGCTGTTGGCCTCAAATCCTCAGAGCTATTAGACAGATAATCTTTGCTCATTCCTATTCATGGGCTTTTATCACAACATTGATGCATGAAATTAATTGACAGGGAAATTCGTTACTTGACAGTCTGGCTTCAACTGTTTTAGGAAGTGATAAGATCTAGAGGAAGTTGTGACATCAATGCTGAAGTCACAGTCTTCATAGAGCCTTCTCTTGGATGTAGCCTCATATTACATCTGCTATATTATCTTTGTTTCAAAAACCAAAATCACCAAGTGTAGCTTTACTGATGAGATCATATAAAGATTTGGAAAAGGAGGTGGGGGGCACTGCTGGACATTTCTGAGGATATTTATGTGAGAGGGTTGTGCAGAAAATAAAATCAAGTTACATAATGAGCATAGAAATGAAACCAGGCATATTGTATACCTGAAATATTTAATGGACTCAGTAACATATCCAAAGATGTAAAATATGTCACTGTCAATCATTAATTCTAACTCACCCCTGGGTGGTAAAACTTGATTATGACCCCTATCCCATCTACACTTTGTGGGTTGCTTTATAGGCCAAATATTCTATTGAGTCTTATATATTTTATTTATATATGATATTTCTGTCAATCTATCTTATTTCTCTTTTTTAGTGTGTCCTCTAATATCACTTGCATATTTCTCAACTGGTTTCTACTTTGTGTGCTTTCAAGTTGTGTGCAGAGAGGACTGCCTTATCTAATAATTCTTGTATAGCATGTGACTGTTCTCTGCATACTGTCTAAACAATACTTGACAGTTTCATTAGATAATATATAAAAAAATCTATTCCCCACAAAAAAATGTCATTTCTTTCCTCAACTTCTATTTGTTAAAAATAATAGAGACCTCTTTCACTAAACTGTGCTTTACTGTTGTCAAGTTTAGCTCTAGACCTGCATTTCAGTTCAGCTTTGTATAAATATGTTAAAGGAGGCCCTAGAGACTTAGACCCTTATTCACTCAATTACCTCCTTAAACAAATATAACCTTTATGAAAATTACCAAATTAGACATGCTAGAGAAAAAAAGAAAAAAAAGTAGACTACTCTAAACTTTTTTGAAAAGGTGATGATTTTTTTTTCCATACAAACAGCAGAAAATAACTAGGCTCTGACAAGAGCTGCCCTTCTAATTGCCACCTTTGGGTTTTTTTCCTCAGAAATAACACATAAATTTATTCTGAAAATTCAATTTATTCATAGGATTTTTCCTGTCTTTTGTAGTCCTGAGAGGATACAAAGGCTTGATTTGAAAGGTCCCTGTTTCCTCTTATCAAACAAGGCATCACTTTGCTTCTATGCTTTGTTTTAATTAAACATAATAAATTGTCCATTCAACACACAGATTCAGATGTGCCTCCAGATGATCACTTCCTTCCATTCCCCTTTCTTACCTTTTTTTCTTCAGAAAGGAATAAAACAATGGAGAAAGAAATAAGAAATTGCATTGTGTTTTTCTTGGCTGAGTTTGGAAGGTCTCACCTTCCAACCAAGAAAAGGTAACCTTTTTGCAATATACTCTTATTCTCCATTGCTGGTACATTAACCATCCTGATGGTTTCTAGCTTCTTACTAATGAATACTTAATTAGAATGCACACAGATACCAGATATGCAAATGCTTTATCACGGCAGACCTAGCAGCAATAAAATTTTACTTTATTTATAGAAGCAAATTATAAAGAGGTTTGTACTCTGCTTTTTGGTTTTGATTTTTAATAAACATTCAAACCAATTTCTAATAGTTATTTCAAACACATTTAAACAAAGAAATGATGTGCACATAGCAAAACATGAACATTAACATATATAATCCAAAGTACAGGTAATAGCATTAAGCAGACATCAAAAACTTTTCAATTACAGATTTGGCATTTAAACATGATGAAACAATAGCATAGAATCTAGTTTAGATCCACACCCCTAGTACAATAAGTTTCATGAATCTGAACCTTGTTTCTCTGAAGAACTCTAGTAAGAAAATCATTAACCCCTTATTTTCCAATATTTGGATTAGACTTCATAGAAGTCTTGTAGCTTAGCAGAAAATATCTGTCATGGGAATACTATCTATGCAATAACTAAAATGATCTATGTGAATGCTATGGAAAGCAAATCTTTTTTTAATTTTTTTATAGGAATATCTTTTTAATAATTTTTTTTGTATTAAAAGGCTGTTTTTTAAATTTAATTTATTAGTTTTCTTTTCAGTAAATACAGGCAGTTTGGTACCATTATTTAGGCTCATCTGTGAGCTACCCCTTCCCATTAGACCCTCCTTGTTAATGAAAATGGGTCGTGCATTGTGGAGTTAGCCCCCAGTTATTGGTATGATAAATGTCTCTGCAAATCATGACCCAGCATGTGACTCTGACATTCTTTCCGCCCCCTCTTCCGCAAAATTTCCCTGAGCCATGTTGAGTTCATTTTTGTTCTGCTTCAGTGCTGAGGTGTTGGGGGCCTCTGAGGCTCTGGCTCTCTGATTTGATAGGAGTTGATTTTTCTCTGCGTTGGTCTCCTTCCCCTTTGTGCTGGTATCCGGTTCACAGGAAAACATCACCGCTGCTTATTTCGCCAGTTGTCCTTAGTTTCAGTTGGGCCCCTTTTGAGGTATGTTGGGGCAGCTCTCTTCTTAGGATCTGCATCTATCTGGCAAAGAGAAGCAGATTCTCCAACAGAGAGTAAGTTAGCACCCAGAAAATTGAGATAACACTTACTTTTTTGATACACATTATAATAGGTGTAGGCCCTCTTATACCCCGTGATTGATGGTAGATTGATATTGTAGAGTGGGCTTGTGTTTGGGTATGGTTCTGACTTGTTTCCCAGCTCCAGCTATGAGTCTAGTACCACTGAGTGGATCAGTTAGCCAAATCAAGAGCAATTGGTTCCTCACCATGGCTGTGTACCACTATTGCACTTGTGTGAGCATCACATCCGGTTATTTGTTGCTAATTAGGTTAAACAATGTGTTGCTTGGACAGATCTTGGTCATTTCCCCCAGTAGCCTATGTAGCACCTTCTGGCACTAGACATGCTGACTGTCTGGGGACTGACTCTCTCCTGGCTTCCAGCCATGTCATTCCATTTTACGCGTCAGCTGCGTATGGATTCTTCAGCAATAGGGTCTTACCACTGGCCTTTGGTGGGTCATCAAGTACTCTGACAGAAGTCTGTCATTGTTTCGGGAAACCTTGTAGGTTTCTCTGATCAATGATAAATATTTGAGGAGATAAATATATTTAAGCTAATATAAGCATTATGGAATATATGCATGTATGCAAACACTTCACAGTATCTTAATGATATGTTCTATGTTCAAGTTAAAAATAAATTTAAAAAATTCAAATAGATATCAAACATCTGAATTCCCTGGAGAATTCAAGAACAGCGTCCACTCAACTAGGTGTTCACACAGGTTTTTCTATTATTACTATTTCACACCCATGTGCCTCATAATTTCCCCTATTTCCTGAAGCATTCAAGAATGATATGTATATATCACGGCTTTTTAATTATAACACATAGTCTTAGTTATTTCAGGAAGCATTTACTAACAATAATATATTTCCTTGGCAAAATAATTTATCGGCACAATATGAAATTGTTGCCAATTTTGTTACCTAGTACTACATAGAACTAATTATGTATTTCCCTCCCAGTTAAAAATATTCTTTATTCAGTAACATATTTTGAATATTTAGTAAAGGTTGGCTTTAGTATTAGAAGTAAATTCCCATTTGGTCATAGAGAGCCTCAGCCTAGTTGAGTTTGAAAGGCAAGCTAAGAGCTTTTCTCAAATATGCTGATAAATGCATGAATGGTCAAAGCAACTGTGTCATTGAGTTCATCTGGGCCTTAAAGGAAAGGATGTGTGTAGGGCTGGAGTTGACTAAGTATCATCTTCATGTTGACTCAGATTAACCACCTCCATCTGCAGATACTCAAATGTCTTCTTTCCACATTCTTCAGTTTTGTTTTCACTGATGGTTTGTTCTTAGTTTCCTATTTAAGATGGGCATTGAGACCAGATCAGCTCACTGAGGATTCCCAAATTTGTTTTTTTCCCTGCTTTAGATAGTCAAACTGCCAGTATCTCTTTCTCCTCCCGGTTTATATTTACCTAGAAACTGATGCAATGTTTTTTCATAGGAATGACAAATTTCACTATCTTAGACTGAATTAGTAGCTTCCTTACCAACCTGTTCATTATAATTTCAGAAGGCCTTCTGTCTTTAGAACATGTTTAAACTCTTCTCTGTTCTCAGAAGCACTTGCTCCTTGGAACAGAACTAAATTTTACTTTAAAACTGCTCCTGAGGTTTCTTTTTTTTTATCTTGATTCTTAACCACAATCAAAAGCTTTACTTCAGATGCCAGAGATTAGCTCAGTAGTAGAGTATGTCAGAAAGGCTTTCTTAATGTTAAAGTTTGAATTATTAACTGTGTTGGATGTACAAACAGGCATGCAAAGCCCAGAATCCCCATTTCACAAATAGTGATTTTTTCACACTTTACTTCCTAATTGCTGATAACAATTATATTATATATTCTGATTTCAAAGCACTTCCACCATACCAGCCTTTCAGACAATCTGTGACCTACATTTTGTTTTTTGGATATTTGGATTATACTGACATCATGTCCAACTTATTGGCTTTACTACACATAGTATACACCCATTCTCTATACCACTCCAGGTGCTTTAGTAGAAAGCATAAAAACAACATTTAAAGTTAAGTACTCCCCCACTATGATTCAATCCCGTCCTATAATCTTAAACTAAAAAATAATAAAAATCTGTTACAACTTTTTCAATTTTTTTCTTTTTTTAATTATATGTGAACCTTTCATAAGAGATGGTGTGTACTCATTACCCTCCTTTAAATGGAATGTGCTATGCATCAATCATTTCCATTAAAATATTTCTCATGTTCAGTGTAGACTTGGTGTCTCTGTTTCTTTGCTTTTGCAGTAGCAGAATGTTCTTACTCTAAATATAAAATTATAAAAAAAGCAAGAAACAATATTTTTCTTTAATTAGCTTCTTCCTTTGGGGGTTTTAGAAGAGGGGTTATGACTTGACAAAGATCCTTCCCATCTGTTCCTGTTTGTTTGCTTTTATTTTGACTTCCTTTCGTTGTCTTATCAAATATCATGTGAATCATTTGCATTTGTTTCCATCGCTTGTTTTGATTTCCTTTGCTTCACATGATTAAGACATTATGTGGGGAAAAGTTCAGGGCTAACATATTTTAAATTAATGTCAGAGTCTTTATGTAAATATTATACTTTCTAGATATATGATTTTATCTATTTACTTTCTGCTATGCTAATATTTTCCTGTGCTACAGAGTGTGAGGAATGTGCCTGTCTGACCATTGTATGGATGTGCAACCTTCATGAGATTACAGGTGTCTGGATATGTTTTGAACAAATAGATGCCATTTCTAAGAAAGCCATTTCCTCACAGGAAATTCAATTTATTAAACCCTTTCTGGAGAGGAAATAGAGATCTTTCCAGATAGTTAACAAAAAGCTCTATTCAAAATAAAATAAGCATCTAGTTTCATACTTTGAGACATTTTGCATAAACACCTTTTAATGATCTTCACACAATGGTGAATCATAGTTTGGTCATACTCCAATAAGCAAATTGAGGGTGTTCCAGTTTATGTTATCTTCTTTTATAAAATCATGTTAAATAATATGACTGAAATCAAAGATACCATATTAATGTTTTTTCTTAATTTCAAAAATAAATTATATAATATTGTAGTTTCTATATGTGGAGCAGGATATATAGTCTATGTTTATTTGTATATATCAGACAAATCAGTAACTTGAAAAAAATATTATGACCAAACATTAAGTTTATTGTGTGAATCAAAATTAGAAATTTTGTAACAGAACCCTCATCTCTCCCACATTAATCATGGAACATAAATAACATACAGAATCTATATACTTACTAGTTCTGAGTTGATAGTTTCAACTTTAATATTCAACTCTCAGATCATATTGGCCAAACATCTTAATGTCAGAACACTTTTCTAGCATGTTTAAGGCACCGAGTTTAGTTTTCATAAAGAAAACAAGAGAGAATCCTGTTACTTCTGCAAATATATTTAAAAATACTTCTTCTTTTTATTATTGGTAGCTCCATTTCTGCATATAAGCCATAAGCAGTATACAATAATCCACACAGGTGACAAAACTATTCAGTAATCTAGATATGTTCTTGTCTACCCAATTATAGCTGTAAGCATCAAATCACAATGAACTTTGAATCTATTAGGAATTTGTAATTTAAATAGTTTCATTCCACTCCTACTCCCAAGTGTTTTTAATTAAAACAGACTTTTTAATTAAATACTCCCATGCATAGAGTTTACAGAAACAGTGAGCACAAGTCAGAGGTTGACTTTCTCCCAGTTGCTTGGTAAAGGAAATGTGACATAATTGTAGGGGAATCAAAATTCGTATTTACATGTATCACTACACTTCCACTTGATTGTTCTGGGAAGATGTACAGGATACTTAAACTCCTTTAGCCTTCCTGGCTTTATTCATAAGGGACACTTAGAATAGCTGCTTTGGGGTAGGAGGGATGGAGGCATTGCTCAATGGTTAGGACACTTGTCTGCATAGTCTAGTGACCTGGGTTAGATTCCCCAGTACCCACATAAAGCAAGATGCACCATGAAATGCATGCATCTTGAGTTCATTTGTGGCAGCCAGAAGCCTTGGTGCATCCTCTCTCTCTCTCCCTCTCTTTCTCTCCCTCTCTCTCTCTCTCTCTCTCTCTCTTGCTCTCACACTCATACACACATACACTCTCTCTCTCCCCTTGCAGATAAATACTAAATAATTTTTTTTTTAAATAGCTGCTTTGTTAATTTGGGGGAGGGATATCCAAAAACATAACAGGTGGCTTGAGAAAATATTAGCTGTACTGAATGCAATAGTTTCTATCAATTGTCAGTCAGCCTTTGGTCAAGTATGTGAGGGATTACTTTGATAAATTTAACTAAGGTAAGAAGTCCCTCCTTAACTGTGAGTGGCACTTTTCTCTGGGCCAGGTTCCTGAACTACATAAGAAGGAGAGGTCTGGCTGAGGATCAGTGCTTAGCATTCTGCCATTTCCTCACTGTGATGAATGTGACCAGCTGCCACAAATTCCTGCCTCCACTGTGCCTTACTACTATGATGGACAACAACCTGTATATATAACCTGAAAAAGAAAGCCATTCCCCCCTTAAACTGATTTATTAATAATTTTGTCCCAGCTATAGGAAGTTGACTAATATACTGAAAATAATTACTAATGTTAGTGTTACTGAACTTACAGTAAAACTTATTCAACTGAATTCTAAGCAACAATTGCTTGGTACACCTTACTTAGCATCAAAACAGACCAGGAAAATATTTTTGTATGGCCAGTGTATGAAGAAATTCATAAAGGCAATGTAGGAAATAGTGTAGGCACATGGTTTTCTAGCTAGGAAGAAAGGGTGGTGCTTCAGAGACAACTCTTCAAACAAACTGCATGAATATGCTCCATGCAGACTTTGAGTTTCTGAATGCAGTAGACACACATGAATACTGAAGCATCTGTTATGGCAGTATTCTAGTTATGCCACTAATCTCCATCTGCCATTTGGTTTCATCCCTTCTCTGTGGCCCCCTAGCTTCCCTTGCTCTTTGAAGACACAGGAAATGAGGGGATATTGGAATTGCTATTGTATATTATCATGAAACCATAGAGCAGTTTGAATGGTAAGCCACGTGGTACTTCCTAAAACTCTTGCCACTTCATCTCCAATAGGTGGGCTTTTTTAGGGGAAGCCTGAGTTAGAAGTATAGCCTTCAAATTCAGAGGCCTCCTGTGTGATCTCTGAATATTTCATTATGTTATTTGCTGTGAATGGAAGAGCTAATATATTTTTTTCCCAAATAACATATAATTAATTAAAAGTTTACTTCTGTAGAATTTTAAGTATGCATATGTACATTTCAATAAATGTCAAAATTATAAGGTATAATTTCTTCTAAAATTAAGCTCTATAAATGAAGGGAAATAGTCATCTGGAGTGTGCCTATGTCTTTTGTGTTTCTGTCTCTAGTTAATTCTAAAACTGAAGGTCTCACATTTCAATATTTAGTCAGGGAAATGCCATAATCACAGTAGGTGGAAATTCATTTTATACCTTAAATCCACAATTCTCCATGTATTTGTTCACCTGTTATGAACACGAGTCAAAAATTTAATAGAACTTACATATATTGACTTGCACTCAGATTCTGAGTACATAGAGCTATTATGCTTTTCATAAAACCATTTTATGTATGACCTTAGTAAAGATGCTTGTAAAATAATTATTGCAATTATTGTAAAACACAATGAAGTTTCATTTAGAAGATTTGATGTAGATACACTTTAAAATTAGTCCAATATGCTAATTGTTTTAATATATATTAATATTTTTCACTGAAGGTTTAGTACTTGAGGCCAAATCATAATGTTTAGGATAAACATTCTGTTAAATACTTCTGAGTCATAATGTCAGGGAAACATATGACTGCTACTTTCATGAGTCTCGCCACATATTAGGTTTATATCAGTGTTGCAGTCAGGTTCGCATTGCTGGTAGAAATTGCCCAACCAAGAGCACCTTGTGGGTAAATAGAGGCTCAAGGGGAAAGTTCCATGATGACAGGGGAAATGACAGCATGAGTAGAAGGTGGAAATCAGCCCCTGGCAAAGGTGGACAATAGCAATAATAGAGTGTGCCAAACACTGGCAAGGGGACACTGGCTATAACACCCATAAGCCTGCCACCAAGAATATAGTCTCTTCAGGAAGCATTAATTCCTAAATATCCATCAGCTGGGAACCTAGCATTCAGAACACTTAAGTTTTATGGGGGACACCTGAATCAAACCAACACATTCAGCCCCTGGCCCCCATAAACTGATAACCATACATGATATAAAATGCAATACATTCATCCAACTTTAAAAGTCCCCATAGTTTTTATCAATTCCAAAGATGTTCATACATCCTCATAACCTAAGGTCTTTTAACTGAGCCCTAATACCAAAAAATAACCTCAAAAGACCCATAATGGCACAGAATAAATATTTATACTGCAAAAGGTAGCATTGGGCATAGCAAAGAATTATTCAAACAATACAAGATTTAGATAGGGCAAACATCAAACTCTGTAGCTCCAAGTCCAAAAATTCTAGCATTGACAAATCTCCAAGTCCAATGATTCTAACCAACAACAAGTCTCTGGCATTCTAATTCCACCCTTCCAACTAGGCTACTCACAGTCTTGGAAAAGTTCTTTGGTGCCGGCAACTTTCCTTAGCAGGCATCTCTTGGTCCCAGCATCTCCACTGGGTCTCCACTGCAACACACAGTTCATCCTCCTGGTTTCATGTGGTCTGCATGCATCCAGAAAACCTACTTCACACTGCCCATGGCCATTTCCAAAAACAAGACCATGTTGAAAACTCAGTGACCCTCTCTTTCCTGCATTTCTTGTACTCCACAATACCAAGTAGGGTGCCGATTTGTTAATCCAGGGCAGGGGGATAAAACAGACTTTAAAGAACAGGACACTTGAGCACTCAGGCCCCTTCAACGGAGCCTACATCTTGCCCCAGTTCAGGTCAACTGGCTCAATCTCAAAGGATGTAATCTCTTAATTCAGCTGAACGGGCAGAAGTTCAGCCAAAGATTTTTCTTTCTGTGCCATATACCTCTGCTCATACCAGTTAATTTCTATGCAAAGCAACCCTGCACAACTTCTCAGGACAAGGCATAACAGCAAGCTTTTACACAAACTGTTAGCCCATTCCAAGTAAAGCTCTTTCTCACCCTCAAAAGCCAAACCTCACAGTCCATGGTTCTTACTATTCAGGTCCCTCAACTCTGACAAGAATAGTCCACAATAGTCCAAGTTGTACTTACAGCACTTCAAGGTATCTTTTAGACAAAGGTTGCAAATCCTTCCACATTCCTCTTGAAAATCAGTCCCAAAAGGCCAAAACCACAGTCAGGTGTCTAACAGCAATCCCACCCCTAGGTACCACTTTATTGTTGCAGTCAGGTTCACATTGCTGACAGAAATAACCCAACCCAAAGCAGTTTGGGAAAAAAAAAGAGGTTTATTTTGGCTTGCAGGATCAAGGAGGAAGCTTCATGATGGCAGGGAAAATGATGGGATAAGAAGAAAGTGGACATCACCCCTGGCCAAAATAATAACTGGCTATAACACCCATAAGCCCAGCCCCAACAATAAACTCCCTGCAAGAGGCATTAATTCCCAAATCTCCATCAGCTGGGAACCTAGCATTCAGAACACCTAAGTTTATGGGGGACACCTGAATCAAACCACCACACACATCCCTGACCAACATCAGGTGGACAATAGGAACAAGAGAGTGTGCCAATCACTAGCAAGGGTGAGCTGTCTATAACACCCATAAGCCCACCCCCAACAATAGCACTGCTTTCACGAGGCATTAATTCCCAAATCTCCATCAACTGGGAACCTAGTATTCAAAATATCTAAGGCTATGGGGGACAGCTGAATCAAACCATCATACTCAGGTAACAAAAGTACGACAGATGTACACAATTAATTCTTAGCATTCACGGACTGAAAAAGCAAAAGCAAATGTCCCAATAGAGATGCTTTGCAGCAAGCAGGAGAAGAGCAAGTTGAGCAAAAGTAGTCCTTATTTGCAGACTTCTAGAAGGAAAAACAGGAGGACAACAGAACAGAGCTTCCTCTGCTGTAGAATCACCAAATTGTGGTGTTTCATATCACCCTAATGACAATTGTTTTTCTGAAAATTAGGCTAAAATAAAACCTGAAACACCAACGGAGAATCTGGGTGCATCACTGTTGCTATGTAGTTAAAAAAAAAAAAATTGATAGCCATCAGTGGTTATAAGTTGCTCACTGATAACTGTATCTACAGTATATTGTGTAACTACTCTTCAACAGTTGGATATTGGAGATGGGACATGTAAATATGCAGACTACTATTACTATTTTCTGAATTCTAATCTGGGTCCGTTCTATTTCTTTAGGGTTAAAAGCTGGAAACTAGACATTTTAAAATATAATTATTGGAAGCTCTAATATATGAACATACCGTAAATTGGTCCCTGTCCCATCAGATTATTCTCTTTTGTGCCATTGTGTGGTGGTGAATGCACCAGTTGGTTCCTGTGGGGAAAACAAAGCCTCACAATATACCTTTTCAACCTGTGACCCTTACATTGTTTCTGCCCCTTTCAGCAATGTTTCCCAAGCTTTGGAGGACTAAAGGAGAAGTCTCCTTTAGTGTTGACCTCTGAGCAGCCTTTGATTTTCGACTTTAATGAATTTTCAGTTTCTTCGATGTTTACCACCAAATCTTAAGGTTTTTCAATGTTTGGAATACTTTCTGATCACTCTATACTATACTGTAGGTAGTGAAATTGGGATTTCTGTTATGTTTTACATACATATATTCAAATTGATGCCACACTACACAAGGGATATGTTAAAGTACGGTATGTTTGAAAAATATGCTTTTGTATAAGTTAGCATTGACTTTATAGTTTCCCAGTTCTTATTTCTACTTCAACAAATAGTTTAATACATCTAGTATTTCACTTATTTTCATTTTCCACATTATTGTGTTTTTCACATGATAAAGGTTGAGTAATATGTTTACATCTTTCCATTATTTGTTGTGTTGATCTCATTTCAAGGGACGAAAGCTCTAGCCCACTGACTGGGATAAAATAACATTGGTGGCTTTCATGTAAATAGCAATATATGTGCACAATAGTTACATCGCATGACATATTCAGCAATGTTGCAGAAGAGTTTGATGGCTGAGACTTTCATGAAGGAGATACACCTCAGTGCATTCAGAGAAAATTTGGTTCTGCAAGCTTGGAGGAAGTAATTGTCATTCAACAGAAATGAGCTAACTTTGCATATCAGTAACTCACACACATACTCTTATCTATTTTCTGAGTGCTCTGGGCTGATATCAAAATAGCAAATATATATTTATGAGAAGTAAAAATGCTGTCTCCCCTTGATCCTATGAATTCATATAATTACAGAGTTAATTTTTAAAATATGTGAAAACTGTTACCTCCTAAGCAAGTGAAAATAAACTCAGTTACTATTATTATTGTTATATTTCCAAACTTCATAGTTTTATATGCTCATTTGTCTATTGAATGGTTTCATTAATTATGTTTTATTATTCATTTTTAGATGGAAGGCTGTACTTGAAAACTACTGTCATGTACTGAATCTTCCCTGTTGAAGAAAACCATGTTCTAATGAAGAATTGTGCAGTTATTCATCATTGGAAATTTCAGTAAAATATAAAGTCCTTTTGAAGGAACTTGCTCAATTTTGTGTATTAACATTCCTTAACATTTAAGTATTCTTCAAAAAAAAAAAAAAAAAAAGGTTTCCTCCATTAATTTTCACCTGTGGTTCATGCCAGAGACCTGGGAATGTTTGTAAATGTACAAGTATCAAACTTCTTACAGTCACCAACCACATCTTTGCTGCTGGACACTTGTATACAGAATTAAAAATGGGTCTGAGAAAGACCGAGCTTTGCTTTGTTTTTGTTTGTTTTTCTGAAATGGAAGGAACCATTTTCCTCTCCTGAAAATTCTGTAACTGAGCACATCAACAGACTATTGTAACAGTGGTCACCCAGACCTACAGAATTATGTCCCACAAAAACCAGCAAGAAAACATGAAAATGTACTTGTAAGGGGCATAGAGGATGCTGGAAAAGAAAATAAAACATAAAACAAGTAAGAGTAATATTCTGTTACATTTGATTTTAAACTCTGTAATTGCAGGTTTTCTCCTGAAGATTTGTTTAACTACATACTTTCCAGAAGACCAACAAATGGATGTCGAAAACAGCTCAATGAGATTACATTTTGCATATCTGAAAAAGAAGCAGTGAATATAAGCCAAAAGGTTTCACCGAAGGTCTCTTTTTCTTAAAGATGAAATATATATATAAATATATAAATGTAACCTGTTTTCATTCCAAACTGGTAGTGCTATATAGGATTAAAAATAATAATGTTGCTTCTTATTCAAACTGTTGGTCACATGTACAGTATATAAACATAAAACACACATGGAAGGTATTATGTATGCAGTAGTATACTAGAGCTTAGGAAAATGAAAATTTTAGAAAATACGTTTTGTCACCTTGTTGGTCAGAAAGTTGTCTTTCTGGTTTTAACGCATGCAGGCATGTAAATATTGTCTGGAGTCACAGTATTAATGAATGAGATCTTACGTATCTGGTGACATCAGAACTTTGGGTCAGTCACTTTTATTTGTATATTGATCCCTAGTTAGTGCTGCAAACTGCACTACTGAGAATGGATTGTGGCTGACCAGTAAATTAAAACACCAGAAATATTTTTATATGTTAATGTCATATTATGTTAATGTTGCTAAAAAAACAAAACTTAACAAGCCCTTGGTGTATCAGTCAATACCATGTAGCCCTGAGTGATAATGTTGAATTGTGTTGTACTTCCCACCCTGATCAGAGGGAGGGGTGGCTACGTGCTCTTTACACTGTCTTTCTGAAAATTACAGTATGTGTTTTAACTTTTGTGCATATAACTGGAAGTAAAGTTGCAAACAGTGCTTACTACACCTGAAGTTACATTTTCTTTTTTTTTTTAATATATCTGGAGTTACATCTTTAAAGACATATATGAATCAGTACAGTCACTGTACATTTTATGATTTTTCTGTCATCTTAAAATTCTATGATTATAACATTATTTATTACAATAAACATCAAAAGCATAAGTTTCTAAGAAAACTAGCTTATAATGTTTAAAGATAGTTCAGATTGGGTAATAACCATTTGGTTAAGAAAAAAGAAATTAACATAGATCCTCTGGCACTAAGCTTCTATACTTCTTAGGTCTTCTTATAATTCTGGGACATTAATTATTTCATGTAACTTGCTAAGTTAAGTTTTAATAAAATAAAAGGTCTCATGCATAGTTCCTATTTTAGCTTGCTTTGAAAGGGAGCAATATTTTTATTTAAAATATTGTTAGTAAATGCTTTGTAGAAACTTGTTTTTTTTTTTTATCATAATTCTTCCATGTCCATACTTTATCATTTGAGCACAAGAGATTCTATTCCTAGTTATATGTAATTTTGTTTGTTTGGTTTTCCCTATATGCAGTTTTTAAAGGATTACAACACTTAAAATTGGATAGACTCTTGGCAAGCTTTGGCATCATACTTTTTTTGGAAATATTTTTTAAAAGTCTATAACTTACATATGTAATAGAGTGGTCATTGCTCTGCTCCTGGCATAGAGTCAGTCATCTGTTCAGTGGGATTAAATAGTTTTTAAATGGATGCTTTTAAGACCTCTGCGAATGCTGTAGTGTTTGGTTTGACATGAAAGGAAATTTTAGAATGATTACTGAAGAAGCTATAGGTTGAGAAACTCTTACTAACATGTTGTAAATATTACAGTTCACGAAATGTTATTGTAAGTCAGTAAATTAATTTTTCCCTCTTTTTTTAGTTAAACAGGTTGTTTTTGAAATTTGTGTTTTGGTGTAAACAAGTAAAATTGTGCCCATTTTATGGTTTCCATGCTTTTGTAAACCTATGAATATTAATGTCTAGTTGTTCGATACTATAACCACATTTGCGCTCTATGCAAGCCCTTGGAACAGTACACACTCATCTTCATGTAGGACCTATGAAAATTGTCTATTTTTATCTATATATTTAAAGTTTTCTAAAAATGAAAAAAGGTTATTACAAATTTTGTTGTACAAAATCTGTACAAAAATCTGTTTTTACATCATAATGCAAGAATTGGAAATTTTTCTATGGTAGCCTAGTTATTTGAGCCTGGTTTCAATGTGAGAACCACGTTTACTGTTATTGTATTTAATTTTCTTTTTCTTTTCAACAATCTCCTAATAAAAATGTCTGAAATCTCCCTGTGACTTTATTTACCGTTCATCTTTATTAAATTCTGTGAAACATGTACCATTGAAGGAATATTTACTTTCTAATGGGAGGCATTTGAAAACAATGTAAGTCAGCTCTTTGCAAGGCGAAGGGAGCAATGCTCAATGATTTTATTTAACATGCAATAGCTTCTATCTCTAATATGAATTACTGTGGTGAAAAACATCATAAAAGCACACTCGGTAGTTATTGTTTAACAAGCAGATTTTCCATATTTTGTTTCTTGCCAGCTAAGCAAACTGCCCACATATACATGATTTATTTATGTACATTTCTCAGTTTATGAAGCTGTTATTTGTACCTTTTTCGTTTATATTCTTATATTCCCATGATTCTTATTTCACAAAGCTTTGTGCTGAATAATATAAAGTAGACATGTTGATGAAACAAAATATATTATTCCCATATCTATGAGAGTGGCGATTCATAATGCTAACTCGGTGTTTTACTTTCAGTTGGAAAAAAATGCTTTTAGTAATTAGAAATTATAATATCCTTTAATAATATATGAACATTTTAATCAATCTAAAGTACGTTTCAGTAAATATTGGGTTACTATCTATGTGAATATTCTAACCATTCTCAAGAGAATAAGAAAATGGATTTTTTTGTCTAATTGAATGATATCAATGATATCTTGAAATAATACATTAACAAATTATGATTTTCCTTAATAAAAGCCTAAGACATTTATTTGACCATTGTATTCACACTTGGTAGTTACCATGTTGTCATTATGTGTTTATGTCAGGAAGATTTGTGTTAGAACATCATAAGATCTCTGGATGTTACAGGACTTTGGTGATGTTTTCTACCTATGTGCTTTTATTGGTCCTAGCAACTTTATGATACACACAAAAGCCACTTATTACTGAAGACTTATCACAAATTCAAATGACATGGATTGCATTTTAAAATATGGGAAGTAGAGGCATTAGTAGAATCAAAATCTTAATTTATTTTGTTTAAAATTGTTTTTCTTTTTTTTTATGATAGAGAGAAAAAAATTAGGCAAACCAGAACCTCTACCACTGTAAAGGAACTCCAGACACATGCACCACCATATGCAACTGGTTTATATGGATTCTGGGGAATCAAACCTTTGTCCTTAGGCATTGCAGGCAAAAGCTTTATCTGCTAAGCCATCTCTTCAGCCCCAAATTCTTACTCTAAACAGAAATGTAGGAAGTTTTGGTTTTCCTCATGTGTGGGCTTGCTGTTAATATGCATCCTTAAAATGTATACCTGTATTTAAAAGTTGAGTCAATCCTCATTTATTCAGTGGAACAGAGTCATAAATAAACCTCTGTGTTGTAGAAAGCATTTTACTAGATGTCATCATGGCAGAAGCTGAAAACCCCTTTGTTTCATTGGAGCTATAACTTTTTTGGAATATAGTATTTACAAGGAGGCTATCCAAAGATACACTCTGCAGTAGACATAGAGCTGGTATTAAGAGGGTAGTAATTTAGACACTTTCCCACCAGATAGTTCTAATCTAATTACCTAAACCTTCTAGAGAACAGTTCAAGGGGTTAGTCATTTGGAAAAAAAAAAATGAGAAGAGTGAAATAAAATAATAATAAATAAATAAATAAATCTACATATTCCCCTGGGTAAAATACCATAACAAATTTTTTTTATATTTATTTCAATAAGTTATTTTTCTTATCAATGGTCATGAGCTTGGTCAGGTGTCAGGTAAATAGCCTGTTCATTCTTATACCAAATATTATGAACAAATTCCTGATGTGTCCAGGTAATTCACAAATGCATACATAGCACTTAAACTTTATTATTCAGAATCTATATATCTCTATGGCCTAAATGGATTCCAACACAGAGCAGCAATTAATAAATGCCAAATACATGCTCAGGTAATAAGTGACATTTGTAGTGATAATTTTCTGTTCTCTCTCTGTTTGTTTGTTTTTTTTTTTGTTTTTTTTTTTTTTTTTTTCGAGGTAGGGTCTTGCTCTAGCTCAGGCTGACCTGGAATTCACTATATAGTCTCAGGATGGCCTCAAACTCATGGCAGTCCTCTTACCTTTGCCTCCCAAGTGCTGGGATTAAAGGTGTGTGCCACCACACCCAGCCTTGTTCATTTTTTTTTTTAACATCATTAGATCAATGAGCTATAGATCTGTTAGCTGGATCAGCTAGGGCTCATATAGTTGTAGTACAAACACACTTATGAAATGTTAAAAATAAAGGAATTGGTTATAAAAACAGGCATATGTGCATGAAACCTCAAGATAGGAAGACAGTAAGACCCTAGGAAACAGGGTGTGGGCATCCCCATCTACCTGCACCTTTCTGTTTTGCCTGGGGAATCTCCCACTATTTCCTTTAAATTAAATATTTTTAATTCATTTATTTGCAAACACACACACACAGAGAATGAAGAGAGACAGAGTGACAGGGTGGGCCAGAGTCTCTAGCCATTACAAACAAATTCCAGACACATACACCACTTTTTGCATCTGGTTTTATGTGAGTACTAGGGAATCCAACATTGGCTTTGCACATAAGTACCTTAACTGCTGGCCTCTCTCCACCTCCACTATTTCCTTTTAATGCTGGTAGTCTTGCTAATCTTCATATCTTATTTGACTCCTGCATTGCTGAAAGGCTTATAACAACCTACAAAATGAGACATCATTGTCTCACCGTTATCCTCAGAATCACTGTGAATTGTGAATGCCTCATGTGAAGATTCATGTGATTCAAATATGTGGGTGATATACAAGATATACTTAGCAAAAAATAGAGATTTATATGTCCAACAAAATATTAATTTCTGGAACTGGGTCAGAGAATTAGGTTATTTAAAACTTTCAGGGGATTCTAATGAGTACATAAGGATGAGAAACACCACATGAATTAGCAGCAAGTGTGACATTTTAGATTACAATTAGTGGCACTTCCGCTGGAGAAGAACTTTTGGTGGGGAGGCATTAATCATAATGAGCTGAGCTACCTATGTACTACTGAAGCCAATAAAGGGGCTGGAGAGATGGCTCAGCTGTTAAGGTACTTGCATGCAAAGACAAATAACCTGGGTTTGATTACTCAATGTCCATGTAAAGCCAGATGCACAAAGTGGTACATGCATCTAGAGTTTGTTTATAGTGGTTAGAGGCCCTGGTGAGTCCATTCTCTCTCTGTCTGTCTTTGTCTGTCTGTGTCTCTTGGCTTGCAAAAATAACTTAAAAAAAAAAAGTGTTAAAGTCAGCTAACAGTTTTATGCGAAAGGGTCAGCCTCTTATAAGCAGCACCAAGTCCTTCTTCTCAGAGAACATCATGTTTGTGGAAGTGAAATGATAACACATTCTTTGTTCTCAGTGTACAGGAACTATTCCAGACAACTGTATTAATGAGGGAGTATTGATCAGGAAAGGCAGGCATGTTTGTGCATTCTATATACACTGATAAAATGTTAGCAGACATAAGCAGACTATGATAAATTTGCAGACATAATGTAATTCCTGAAGCAGCTGCTAAAGTTCCATACTAATAATTGCATTCAAAACAACTGTACATTAAATGGAACTCACTGCTATAGTGAAATTAGCTTTCATATGAATAGTAAATATTTCTCAGTACTGATCCAGAGCTTTAAGTTTTAAGTTTTTTTTTTCTTGTTGTTTGTTTGATAATTTTCATTTTTTTTGATACTTTGGCTGTTTCTTTAACAATTCTAAGTGTGGAACTTTCTTTTTTCTTTTTCTTTTTGTTTGTAGTATTTAGTTAAGCTTAACTAAAAGAACAGCATTCTTGCTCATTTTCCCAATTCTCCTGTGGTTTCAGGGTGGAGTGTGCTGGATTGTTTATCTCTTCAAGTCCAGTTCCAATCTGAAAAAGAGAAGCAGATTCTCCAATAGAAAGTGAAGTAAGAGCCAGTTAAATGGGATAACCACTATTAATTAGGACCAAATTACAGGGTTTAGACACTTTTATAGTCTAAGGTTAGTGGGAGCTTGACAATGCAAAGCAGAATCATTTGGATATGATTCTGAGTTGTTTCCCTGTTTCAGATATATTTTCCTTTCCACTGATCTTGGATATGTTAGCCAGTCCAAGAGTAGTCAGTTACCCACTGTGGCTGTGTGCCAATGTTGAACTTGTATGAGTATCACATCAGGTTGTTTGCTTCTGAGTCATTTAGACTTTGAGTTGTTTGGACAGATGTTAGCTACTTTCCCCTGGTAGCTCATGTAGCACCTTCCAGAACTAGATGGACTAATTATCTGAGGACTGGATCTCCTCTGGATTCCAACCAGGTCTCTTCATGGTCCGTGCTGATAATGATTGGTGTCTTCAGCATTAGGATCTCACCATTAACCTCTGGTGGGTAATCCAGTGCTCTGACAGAAGTCTGTCTTGTTTATTTTGGGAGATCTAGTAGGTCTCTCTGATCAACAGCTCATTGTGGATATAGACCACATCCTGGTATAGGAAGTTACAGGCCAGCACCAAGGGAAAAGAAAAAGGAACAAGGCAGAGAAGAAAGAGAAACAGGAAAAATTTGAGGTTAGGTTTCATCTCACTCTCTCCAGGTCCCTTTGATTCAGGTGCTCCCTTTAAGGTTTGCTTGAGGGTTCCACCTTTTAGTCTGATTTCCAGGATATAGGATACAATGATACCAGTCCAATTTGGGTTCAGATTTTGTGTGTCCCACTCTTTCCCTTTCTCTAAACCCTACACTTCCTATTGTCTAAGCCTCAAGATGTTATTCAGTTATGACAGCAACTTGGGCTGATCCAGGTTAGGAACTGCAGATGAGTGTGATCATGTGATGATTGTCTCTCAGTGATTGTGTAAGGTCACTTAAAAATGATCTGTTCAACCATTTTTCTACAAATTTAAATGTGTCATTTTTTTTCTTACTACTGAGTAGAATTCCATCGTGTATATATACCACATCTTGGTTATCCACTCATCCAATGATGGGCACCTGGATTGATTCCAGTTTTTAGATATTATGAATTGAGCAGCTATAAACATGATTGAACAAATATTTCTGAACTGAGATGTGGAGCTTTTAGGGTAAATGACCTGTAAGGGAATAACAAGGTCTGCTGGTACCTCTATATTCATCCTTTTCAAGAGTCTCCAAATTGATTTCCATAGTAGTTCTACCAGCTTACATTCCCACCAACAGTGAATGAGGGTTCCTATTTCTCCACAGCCTCACAATATTTGTTTTCATTTGATATTTTTAATGTTTGTTATCCTTACTGGGGTAAGGTGGAATCTCATAGTTATTTTAACTTGCATTTCCTTAATGGATAGGGATGTTGAACATTTTCTTAAGTGTGTGTTAGCCATTTGTAATTCTTCCTCTGAGAACCCCCTATTTAGTTGTCTGCCCCACTTATGGAGTGGGTTGTTTGATTTTTAATTGTTGAATTGTTTGAGTTATCTGTAGATTCTAGATATTAGGCTTTTTACTAATTGTGAACTTTACTGTTAAACATATTGCTTATTGGTGGTGTTCCCATTACACTATCCTCTTATGCTCTTATGTTTCTTTCTCCCATGTCCACCATTCCAGTGAGGGCCTTCCCAGATTGCATTATTGGTTTTCACTGTGGGCGCATGAATTCACCAGTCAATCTCTGTGTAAGAGGACAGTGCACCATTCTCCTTCTCAGCCTACGGCTTTTACAATATTTCTGTCCTCTCTTCTGCAGTGTTCCCCAAGCCTTGGCAAATGTGTTGTAAGTCTTCCTAAGTGTTAAGCTTTTTGCATCCTCAGAATTTCTGCTTTGATGAGATTTGAGTTTTCTCAATGTCTATTGCCATTTCCCTGGTGGAAATTCTCAAGCTACCAGTGAGGACATAACTCATGTTTAAATTGCCGCTTCCTTTGTAATACCTCCTGAGCCCTGGCACATGTGAAAGAGATGATTCATCTCATGCTAAGTAGTCAGCTTCTTTTCCTTGTTTTAATGATGGATCTTGGCTCTTCCTAATATTCTCTATCATCTGTAAAAGGAAATTTTTGCAACCAAGTGTGAGGGTTAGTCATTTAAAAAACTGATGGTCATGCTGTCTCTTCTTAGCCAAACAACAGTGGGAAATTCCCTCTAGAGTCAATAAACCTTCCTATACATAGAGTTCTGGATTGATTCAGTGCCAGGTATGAATTCTCTTCCTCTGGGAGTCCTCCTATCCAACAACAGATCAATTGGTTGCCCCCATTACCTGTTTGCCATTATTACACTGGTGTGCACATTTTCCTTAGCTGGTTGATTTTGTAGATTGCACAGTCCTCTTGTTTGTTCATACTGTTGGTGACCTGGCAGCCTGCATAGCACTTCCCAGCACTATGATAACAAGCAAGCAGGGAGCTGGCATCCTTTACAGTTCCAGTATGATCTGTCAAAATCCTTTGATGGCATGAATGTGGTATCTTCAGCAGTAGGATCTTACCATTTATTTCTGGTTAGTATGCAAGTGCTTTGGCAATGGCCTGTTTTGGGGGGAATCTCATGGGCCTCTCTAACAGCTCACTCTGGAAGGGTGTAGCAGACAGCTTCAGGTTCACTGAGATGAACTTCCAGACCAGGCACAGTTATGGAGGAAGGGATTTATTGAAGCTTACAGATCCAGGGGAAATTCCATAATGGCAGAAGAAAATGGCCTGCCTTCACAGGCCCAAACACACAGAGAGAAATACAAGCCTAAAGGTCAAAAGCCAGGACACACTTCAGGAACTCCAACTAGGCACACTTTGCATATCTTTAGATTGAAACCTGAAACACACCACCACAATTTAAGATCCACCAGTGACACTGCCTCCAGCCTGAGGTGGCTACAGATGCAAACTACAAACAAACTGAATATATTGGGGGCCATCTATTCTATTCAAACCACCACAGAGGGTAAACCAGTTCTTACAGTGGGATGTACTAGCCAGAGCCCCTGATTTTAGGTTTAAACTTTCTTCATACCCCACACAGGGTACTTCTGCCAGGACCATCCCCCCTTCTCTTACTAATTTCTATCTTTTCATTAGCTAACTAGTAGGAAGGTTTCAGTAGTACTGATTCACACCATCATTAGTTTTGTGTATTTCTCCTTCTTAACTTCATGCTGTCCAAGACCCTTCTACTCCTTACATATTGTCCTTATATTTGCTTGTCAAGTATCCACTCCCCTCCTTCCTACCTGTTTCCATTCTCTCCTCAACCCATGCTAGTTGATTGCAGATGATACTGATGCTTAGTACAGCTGACGAACAATGCAAGCTTTTCCTTGGTAGGGGCTACATGAAAGTAAACATGTGACATTTGTTCTTCAGAGCCTGTGTAACCTGTCTGCAGAAAATTATCGCTGCACTTGTTTAGCCCAGTAAATATTCACACTGCCCTGGTACATATCATGTCAATCATAAGATTAGCAATGCCCCTGTGCACCAAACTTTAGGGAACAAAGTTCAGAAACTCTAAGTAGTCTTATGGAGATCTCTTGTGTAGTCTTTAGATGAAAAAAGACAGCTATGTCCTCCTTATATATTTATAGGGATTTGGAATCCAATGAAACCTAGTCTTGACCAAGCATCATCTAAGGTTATTGTGTTTTCCAACTTTTCCTGTAGAGATGCCTTCAAACTTCTACTCACCCTAAGTAAGGCACCAGCAACAGATCAAAGTAACTAGTACACCAAAGCCCAACTTGGTGAACCAATGGATATATGAGGATTATGTAAAGGAGTATGTGTCAGGAGCTATTTACAGGAGCTTACTTACATACAGGAAAGAGCTGTAGGATAGGTGATTACTTGGGGAAACTTCATCTTTGGTGTTCCAATCCAACCAGGAGGCAGCATTGCTGATAGGAGAGTCTAACTTCCTTACAGCTGTTTACTGTTTCTATATCCTTGGGGAGGGGGTCTTATAACTTTTCTAAGCTTTAGTTTTCCTCAGTCTCATGAGCCTTACTCCTCCCTCCTAGAAGGAATTTTTCAATCCTAAGGGAATTGCTGTACAACAAATGTTTTACACTGGATTATAAACCCCATTTTGCCACCTGGAGGGTTACAAATTTTTCACAAAATCAGTCTCCAGAAATCCATTTGCAAATCTGCATTATGATCTCACATCATCATTGCATATGATATAATTTCATATTCACTTATTTATTAAATATTAAAATAATTATGTATTACATAAATATAAAAAGTAATATACAAATATCCTATGAGCCCTTCAACACTCTTCCATCATAGTATTTTGAATGAATATAGTAGTACAGAACCACAACAAAGAAATTTATATTGGATCATGTACTATCTTCCTTTTTTTTTTTTTTTTTTTTTTGGCAGGATCTTGGTCTAGATCTGGCTGACCTGGAATTCACTATGTAGTCTCAGTGTGGCCTCAAACTCATAGTGCTCCATCTACCTCTGCCTCCCAAATTCTTGGGTTAAATGCTCACCTACTACCTTTATTTAGGTTTCACTGGATTTATTTATACTGACATACATGTGTATTTAGCTCTATATAATTTTAACATATCTGCAGATTCATGTTAACATCACAAATGACATAGAAAGGTCCACAATGATTCCTTATGTCACAACAACTAATACCTGCCGTAGGTCCTTAAATATTGACAAATAGATAATCTCATTTCTATCCATATATTTTTGGCTTTTCAAAATCAATATGCAAATGTTGAAGGTAGATGTAGCAAACAGCTTCAGGTTCACTAAGATGAACTTCCAGACCAAGAACAGTTATGGAGGAAAGGATATTTATTCAAGCTTACAGATCCAGAGGAAGTTCCATAATGGCAGAAGAAGCTGGCCTGTTTTCACAGAACCAAACACAGAGAGAGAAGCACAAGCCTAAAAGTCAAAAGCAACACAGCACAGCACACTTCAGGAACTCCAACTAGGCACACTTTGCATATCTTTAGAATGAAATCTCAATCCCACCACCACACCTTAAATTCCGTCTAGTGACATTGCCTCCAGCCAGATGGCTACAGATACAAACTACAAACTAATAAAACACTGAATATATTGGGGATGATCTATTCAAACGACCACAGTAGAATATCAAAAATGGAAAGTTCTAAGAGGGGTCATGGGGTGGGGATAGAGAAAAGAAGATGGTGGAGGGAGGCTCAACTAAAGCTAAAAATAAAATGAAAAATAAAATATTTTTTTAAAAATTAAAAGTGATATGCAAATAGAATTATATACATTAAGGACTTTTGTCTCGGGTTTGTTTACTTATCTCACAAAGCATAGCACCCTTGACAAGTTATTGTACTTGTCAGTGTTTTTTTATTTTCTGTTGCTGACTATTATTCCACTGTATGGATGTAAGACATCTTCTTCACCAAATTCCCTCAAAAAAAAAAAAAGATTTCATAAAGAGAAAGATGCTGTAATAATAATTGTTGTTGTTGAAGTACCTGGCAATAATCAGATTAAGGGAAGAAAGTGCTTGTTCTGGCTGACAATTCCAGGGGTGTAATCCATCATGTTGGAAAGGGCATGACAGTAGTAGGCAGGCTAATCACCATCAGGAAGCAGAGTATGGAAGGAAATGGACCTTTGGGGGACATTTTGCTTCCAAACCATAGCAGATGATGCAATTAATTGTGTGGATGTAATTATGAATAGTCTTCCTCCTAAATACTTTGGAACATTTTGCTCTTATTTTTCTAGCATCTTAAAATGAAAGTGAAGACATTTTTAAATATTTTATTTTTATTTATTTGAGAGAGAGAGATATAGAAATAGAGAGAGAGAGAGAGAGAGAGAGAATGGGCACCCCAGGGTCTCCAACCACTGTAAACAAACTCCAGATGAGTGCGCCCCCTTGTGCAGCTGGCTTATGTGGGTCCTGAGGAGTTGAGCCTGTGTCCTATGGCTTTGCAGGCAAGTAACTTAACCACTAAGCCATCTCTCCAGCCAAAGACTATTGTTTTTTTTAATATAAATTCTGTCCCTAGTGACATGTGTTGCTTTTCCTTTACATTTTTACCAAAAGTTTTTTTTTTTCATATTGCTCCTTTGAATTTTTTAATCATGATTTAGGTATAAATGCATCATACAGTTTCTAAATGTTTTGAGATATCTGGAATACATCTACTATAGTAACATGTCACTTTAATATTGGGGTATTTTTCTGATCTGTGAGCCACTGGGTGATTTTGTTGTTGTATGATCACTTATAACACTAACACAGATATCACATTAATATGCAAAGTAATTTTATGAGAACTTAGAAATGGATATGGTCCAACTTTGAATCAAAAGCCAAAGCTTAAAGATTTTCTCATTAAAAAAAGCTCACAATTTGACAAATAGCCATACTCACATTTGTGATATTATAGCTAAGATATTAACAGAATCAGCAAAGGAAAAAAGGCATATGGGCAGAGGTAGTCATGTCCACACTCCCAAAGTCCCAAAGTGGAGTCAGAAAGAACATATATACATCCCTCAAAAAAGAAACCTGTGTGAACTGCTGCCACCCAGAAAAGCTCAATAAAACTGTAGTCCCCAAAGTGATTAGGGCTAACTCATGTAGCTGCTCTTGTTGGCTGCACATCTAAAATTCCACACTTCAGAAAGAAAGGGGCTTGCTCTTAAGTCATACTGTTTGCTCAGTCAGTTTAGACACAGTGAGTCATTTCTATCACTTGGTGGTGAAAACTTGCCCTAAACTGAAGTTCTCAGTTGCCAACCTTGTGAGTCTTTTAATAGACAACAGCTGGACTGCATGTGTTAAGCTTACTTCTGCACAGATGCTGTTGAGATACTTGAAAACAGTTTTACTCTCTTGGGCTTACGAGAGAGCTTTTCTGGATGGAACTTGCGCGGGATTGGGTCTGTGCCTTTCCCCAAGGCTGAAGCCAGTCACTTTTGAGTACGTTAGTGGTTTGAATAGTAAATACTTTTATAGATTCATGGGTGAATCTTGTGTTTGTACATTTTCTCACCAGATGGTGGTGCAGTTGAGAAGGTTGTGGAAATTTACTGAGTGGCGGGGGGGGGGGGAGCCTTGCTAGAAGTGGGTCCTTGTGGGCAAGCCTTGAAGGCTTTATATTTATTTATTTTTTAAAATTTTTAGAAATATATTCTGTATTCATAGGTGATAGTCCCAATTCTTTGGCAAACAAGGGGGGTGGTGTTAAAAATCACCAATTTCAAAGCAAAAGTAAAATATTTAAATAATTATGAAATATTTTCAATAATCATGCTCCCACAAAGTCATCATTTATATCAGGCAATGTCACTGGGGTAGATCAACACAAAGGAAGCAGGAGGTATTTTGCCTTTCTAATTGAAACTCTGCTTACTTCTCCTCCCTCCCTCTCTCTCCCCCCCCCCCTCTCTCTCTCCTTTTGAGGGAGAGCCTCACTCTAGACCAGTCTGACGTGAATGAAACACCAGGCTGGCCTCAAATACACAATGATCCTCCCACTGCTTCCTCGTTTTTTTGGTTTTTTTTGTTTTAATTTTTATTAGTTATACATACTGTATATGTACACAGTTATACATACTATATATGTACACAGTATATATACAGCTATATTGGTACCATCATTAGCCTCTTTCCTGTCCTCACCCTACCGACATCACCTGCAGTTAACCCTTGACTTCGTGAACGTGGATGCAATGTGATAAGCCAGCATCCTTTGTGTTGTGCCTTCCCTCACCAAAAAAAAAATATATATATATATATATATAAAATATTATATATTAATACAATATAATAATATATATTAATATAATATAATATATAATATATTATATGTGTATTATTTATATATATAGTATATATATATAACATATATATATATTTATTTATTATTTATTTAGGTTTATTATAGATAGGGTCTTACTCTAGCTCAGGCTGACATGGAATACACTATGTAGTCTCAGGGTGGCCTTGAATTCATGAATTCATGGTGATCCACCTACCTCTGCCTCCTAGAATTAAAGATATACACCATCACGCCCAGCTTGGAAGATTTTTTGTTTTCCAGAAACTCCTTCTGGTCTAGTATGTGGTAGCAGCAATAAGCAATTAATTCATAAAAGTATTCCATCAACATCAGTCAGTTGTGAGTTTGAGTCTGATGTTATATAACTTCAGGGTAGGAGCTTAAGGCGTTAGGTGTGGCTCTCAAGACTCAGAGTATCTACAAAAGTGACCCTAGGTGTTGGGTTTGCCTGCTATGAGAGTATTCAAGTAGGCTGAGTGGAACAAAATACAGGCAGATTCTAAAATTTACCTAAGCAATGTACACTTTCAATGAAAAACAGCTCAGAGTATTTATCCAACAGTAGGTGTTATGACAACCAGATCCTCTAACTGTCCCTTAGGGTGTGTGGTGCCCCACCCACACCCTTAATCCTGACAACAAGGAGGTTAAGATTTCTGATTTGTTGAGGGTTCCAAGTCAGCTTGTGACCAGGTGAGACCCTTCCCCTTCCCTAGTGTAATGCCAGTTACCTCTGCTCCTGCTTGGGTCCCACTGTCAATTCAAGTTGGTGCGGCTGGCTCCCTGGACCTCTGCTCTGTTCACTGGAGCTGGGCTCAGGCGGTGGGGGAGGGGAGGCTGCAGCAGCTGCTCTAGTTCTCTTGCTGTTCCATGTGTTCTTCTACTTTGTGATCTGCTCCTCTGTTGTTCACTGCTGCTCTCCCTTCACCTTACTTGAGTTTGCAGAGAGCTCTGGTGTGAGTGGAAAATCCCCTCACCTGGCTTCTCCTGTGGTTCAAGCAGAGCCTGACAGCTTTGTGGCACACTGCCGCAGCTGCCGACACAGTTGGCGGACCTGCCCTAGCTGCTTCTGCCGGCCTGTTCTGGCTCTGGATGCTCTGGATCTCTCCTACTTCTCCGCTGCCATTTCAATTTCCTATACACCTCAATTTTAGTAAAAGTGTGTATTGTGCTGAGGTTTTTTTGGCTTATTTTCCCCCCACGCTGCCTTGGTGTGGTACCTACCCTGCCATTTAAACAGGAAGTCATAAGTTTGAGTCTGGTTTTGTGTAATTATTTTTCCTAGACCTGTATGAACCTCCTCCACTATCCCGATTTCTCCTTGCTTGGGGGGGGGTGGCCTGGGGGCGGGGGTTCCTTGCCAGATTCGGTTTCTTTCACACAGGTGCTTAATTCTGACTTTTGCCATCCTTATTACAGACTCACTTATTTTACTCTCTTTTGGTTGCCAGTGCCACCCTGCATGTCAAGTGGCCTTGTCACTCCACAAACTGAGCTCCATCTCTCGGGGGAGGAAGTTCTGTGTCCACTGGGTCAGTGTTATTCACATTCATGCCCAAGTCAAAAGACTCAGTAATCTTATTGATTCATCTCACAGATGTACTGTCTCTTCTTATCAGATGGACAATGTCCTATTTTTTTGTTTTGTTTTGTTTTTTGCATACATCCTTTTTATTTGTTTTTGGTTACTTGAGGCTAAAAGATAAATCCTGTTTCTCTGTCTTGTCTGGAAGATAAGTTTACTTGGAAAAGATTAGCTTAAGTACGCTCTTGTTGAGTTCAGGCATCAGGAAAAACAGAGTCATAGTTATATTTTGAGGTGTCTAGAATGTAGAATGAGGAGGTCAGCTAAATTGACCTCCAGTTGTTTATTTCCTTTCTGTCCAGCCATTTGATCAGATTTCCTTCCTTTTAATGTCCCTAATGGCTCCCATGCTTAGTCATCTACATGATTTTAGCAGGGCTATCTCTTACATTGCTTTGTTACCTAACAGTCATGCTCACCTTTCTTAGTTAATATGGACCACCATGAACATTTCTGTCTGAAATATTTCATTTTTCTTCTAAGGTGTTTTATATCTTGTATAATTGTGACTGTGTTCCTCTCTGTCTCCTCTTTGTGTAGTTATCTGCCTTTAATTTTAGTTGTGAATCACCCTGGTGACATCTCAGGAAACACTTGATGGCTGATTTCTGTCAACTTGGTATCAGTACTTGAATCTTTCACAGACATCTGACTCTGATTACACCCAAAAATTAACATACCATGTTTTTATTCTGATTTTTGTCATATTATTTGAATATGAGGTCAGGATTAGTCTTCCAGAGACAAACTTGTCTCTTCTTTGCTGCCCACGGAACTGTGAGTGAATTCTCGTAGTTACTGAACAAGTATTTGATAAAGTTTCTAAAAAACTTGTAAAATATTTAAGTATTTCTTCACTAACTGCTTACAGAAATCACAAATCAAAGTTTCTTAAGCTAGAAAAATAAAACGTATTTCTCAAGCTCATAGCCATTGTTTTTTTTTTTTCTAGCTTAAATCAGGGTTCTAATAACATAATCAGGATGAATTATTTTTGTTTCTCATTTGACCATTCTGTTTTTATTTACTGCAAGATCCATTCAGAAGCTTAATTTCGTCTAGCAGTTAAATACTTGATGTGTCTGGGAAGAATATTCAGCTAAAAATAAACAGAAGTATGTTTTTTTGTATGCAGTATAATTTCTAACATTTATTTCACAAATAAACATTCCCTTTCTATGGTAAGAACAGAAAGCCCATGTACACAAGTTTTCCATTTATTTATTTATTTATTGAAGCAAAGTTTCACTCTAGCCAAGGTTGGCTTGGAAATCACTTGGTAGCCCCAGGCTGGTCTCAAACTAAATGTGATCCCCCACCTCTACCTCCTAAGTGCTGGGATTAAAGGCATGTGCCAACACACCTGACTCTTCTTCTCTTTCTCTTTCTTTCTTTCTTTCCTTTTTATTTTTAGATCATAGATTCTAAATAAGAGCCTGTGACTGTATTCGTCAATAGTTTGAAGATAGACTTGATTCACGCTACTACTAGGCCTGGCCCAGTGAAATATAGCTTGCCATACTACCTCTTTTGTAGCTATAGTAAAAATCACATTTTATGATGCTTGCTCTTTGCCTGTTCCTCTATGTGCGTGTGAGAATTCCCCACCACCCCAAGTCACACCTGAGTGTATAAAACAATTTCTATAACTTGAACTCCTTTTTAAAATTGTTAGATCAGCTAATGTTATTAAAAAATAAAATGGGGGCTGGAGAGATGGCATAGCGGTTAAGCGCTTGCCTGTGAAGCCTAAGGACCCCGGTTCGAGGCTCGGTTCCCCAGGTCCCACGTTAGCCAGATGCACAAGGGGGCGCACGCGTCTGGAGTTCGTTTGCAGAGGCTGGAAGCCCTGGCTCGCCCATTCTCTCTCTCCCTCTATCTGTCTTTCTCTCTGTGTCTGTCGCTCTCAAATAAATAAATAAAATTTAAATAAATAAATAAATAAATAAATAAAATGGATCTGGGCATGATGGGACACATCTTTAATCCCAGCAGTTGGGAGTGATCAAAGCCACACTGAGACTACATAGTGAATTGTAGGTCAGCCTCAGTTAGAGACCCTACCTCAGAAAACAAAGCAAAAGAAACAGACAAACAAACAATAAATAAAATTAATCTGGTTTGGCTTTCTCTATAAATCTGCTCTATGTCCTTGCCTGGAAACTAAGGGGAATTATTTCTGTGATAGATTTGGGTTTCATATTCACCTCTGAAGTTAAAGTTGGGAGTAAGATACATTCAAGTTATATGGGAGGAGAATATGAAACACAAGGTCATCTATTATAGTACACAGTAGTATTTTAGTATACTTTTAACCAGAAAATAATAGAACACCAGATTTTCTCCATAACATATCCAGCATAATGGTTTTTGAGAAGCATAAGTAATATGTTAATTGCATATTGTCCATGACTTTTTGGCTGGAGCTACCTCATTTGATTGCCTGACCTTTGAAATTATGCAGCATGGACCAAGACATTCCCATTTGTCATCAAGGGCATGAAGTTGAGGAAAATTTAATATATCTAAGTTTACAAATTATCTCTGAGTATCAATACAGGAAGGAGCTTAATTCATATGAAATCAGGTGTGACTGAAAGGAAAGAAGCACTAGCCACCAAACAGGGCACAGCAGTGCCTGCTTGGAGCTCCAGCACTCAGAAGGCCAAGGCAGGAAGATTGTGAGGACCAGAAAATTCCAGAACACATAGCAGGACTTGACAACTGGTAAAACTGAAGAAGATGGAGAAATGTTGGAGGAGATGATGAACAGAGTGACATGAGCAGGAGATCCCAGATTTTATCCCACCTGAAGATAACCATAGATAAGCATTGCTGAGTGGGCAATGATTGGCGGACCTCAGAAGTTAAGAAACAGCAACACTGAGAGCAGAACATGAAAGACTTGTCTTGCTGCACAGAAAACAGAGGAAAAATACTTTCCTGTTGTGTGCATAATTTCATCCTCTGGGCTACCACAGGTCATTGCTGAGAGTGAACTATGTTTTTGGCCAGCACTGTTCCCCTATGGGAAGAATAGAATGAGCAGCCAGCTTCCCTTCCAGAAGGGACTTGAACCAGTTTCTCCTCCCCTGGGCCTATGCAGAGGGCTGCACAGACAGCTCATGTGGAGAGAGCTACAAAAGAAATGAAAATGATCCATTAAAAATTATTCGTTTGCACTTGTGTCTGGCTTTATGTGGGCGCCAGGCTTTGCACTGAAACATATTTAGCTGCTGTGCCATCTCCCCATTTCAAGGAGAATTGTTATGTTTCTATCATACTATTATGGCTGATAAATTCTCAGATTATTTTAGTTACTTTTGTCTATTAAAAGAATTGTATCATTAATGCAACAACTGGTACAAAATACAGTTCACGTTTAATAGCAAACGAGGAAAGGTTTACTAGAATTAGGCATGTACACACTTGAAAGTTAATCTAAGAGAGGTACAATATAGGAAGTTTGAACAATATACCTAATGTACAGTGAAAATCTCACATAAATACAAGACATTATACTTGACTCCCTATTGGCAATAAATTCTTAAAGACAAGCATCACATTTCCTAACCAAGTATACATTAAAAGCTTTGAAGGATATTGAATCTGGGTAAAGTATATTTTAGACATGTTGGCACAGTGTGCAACCTATATTCACATTATACTTTTCAGGATCCTTAATTCAAACCGGATTGATTTTTTTTTTAGCTTTTCAATTCATACACTGTTCAATGGGTAGTCATATTTGCAGATGAGTCTGCACTAGATACATTATTTTCTTGGCTTTTGAACAAACATAGATCAATATTAGGAAATATATCTATTAAAAGTGTGTTCCCTGTTGTTCAGTTGTCTTGTGGAATGGTGATTTCTTGCCTACTCCTCTGTTTTTTTGCTTGAAAATAAAAAGCCAAATAGCTGTTCAAGCTTTCTAGTGTTATTATTTTTTTGTATACATTTTATTTCTATGTAACCCTTTTTCTGACCTGGGACTCACTATGCAATAAAGGCTGGTGTAAATCATGAGATTCTCCTGCCTTCTGAGTACTGGAGTGATGATTATATCTCACCATGCCAGGTTTAGAACTTTCTCTTTCAATATATTCTAAAAGGAGAACAATTATTCGTGTGAAGAGAAAAAGAAATATAAGAGTCTTTTTAGACACAACCCTAGTTATTGTTGATAGAAAGTAGGAAAATTGTCTTAAAATATTTTTTCTTTAAAAATTTGAAATTTATTATTGGATTAGAACTTGAATTTTAACTACTTGATTCTAGTCAACATTACACTTATTCAGGAAAACTCAGGCATAACAATGAAAATATTTATTAAAAAAAAAAAACTATTCCAGTAGGAAAGCCTTTGTTTACACTAAATATATTACAGGAAATTATTCCCAGGCAATAGCTGAGGAAATTGTGAGTGTGAGGCAAATTAAGTGCATAAAATTCTTAACTGAGACTTAAGATGAACTTTTATTAAAATATATTTGGAATATTCCAAGTGACTGAAAAATTGAAGCTAGGCTTACATTTCTTATGCTAGTTATTATTTATTTTTTTAAAATAATTTATTTTGACACTATAAGGAGAGGGCCTAGGGGGAAAATAGTCTCTGAAACAGAAATCCACATGCCACATGTTTATTGGGATATACTTTTTCAAACAACTATCATGAAAAACGTGATGAAAACAAGACAGGACAAGTGATGAAACTGAGGTTGGGTTGTGTCACAAGAAAGACCTTAAACTGTTCTGTGAGAACTGAATGACTGGGCACAGGACTTGCCACATAAAGACAGGGAAGACTGGGCTTCACATTCTAACATGGTATATAAGTCCTTACTCTTGGCTTCTTTCCTTGAAGACTATGTGACCTTGAAGAGATGGCTCATGTACACAGGTACTATAATGGCAGACTTCAGTGGCCAATAATCACTTCCATGGGTGGACTGTCTTGAAGGAGGGGTATGGTTAGCATGCTCCAGAATTAATTATAATATGTAAACTACTGATGATTTTCCTAACCCCACTACTTAGGGGCAGAGATCAGATCAATCACCCTTCAGAACATAGGTCCTCTGTAGCAATGGCCATTCATGGACTTTCTCTTCACATACTCAGTGTCTCTTGCTGTTCATCTATCTGGAACAAATCGCCTGACCAAAAGCTGCTGATGGGAGGAAAGTTTTTATTTGGGCTAACAGTTTTGAGGGGAAGCTTCATGATGGCAGGGGAAAGCATGACATGAACATAGGCTGGATGTCACCTCTGCCACAATCCATGTAAAATTGCAGCAGGACAGTGAGGAGAACCTCAGAAAAGGGGAGCTGGCTGTAACACCCCTTAGCTCACCTTTACCCACACCTCCTCCAGTAAAGTTCCACCTCACGTATTACCATTAGATAGGGACCAAACATTCAGAACATATGAGTTTATGGAGGATATCTGATTCAAATCACCTCAGTGTCCTTTTTTCTTTATTCTCACTGAAGATATTTTCCTTGGTAGTATTACAACTGTGTTGTGCCTTGGCTCTATTGCTCCAGCTACTGCTGTTCCTGTTTATCTCTTTAATAGTGATTTCTAATCCTTCAGGATATATAGTATTTCTTCTGAGTCTCTTTTATTTCCTATAACTCCACTGTCTCTGTTTCTTGTCTTACATTCAAATCCCCTAGCAAGGAGAAGGTTATCATGTTAGACTCTCGATGTTCAAGATAAAGTGTGTTTGTTCCCTAGCCAAATATCCAGTCCCAGTCCAATTGTTTAATAATCTATAATAATGAACACCTTTCATTCTGTAATGTGGCCAAATTAGTGAGATCATATGTCATACAAGAGAGAACTTTTCTTATAAGGAACTTTCTAAGAGAAGGGCTCTTGGCAAGGTAACCAAGGATAGCCTTCTTAGAATGAGTTACTCCACACAGATGCTCGTGGCTGCTTTAGTAATTCACAACAGGATCCCTTTTCAGAAGTTCATCCCCACAACTTTTAAATTATTACTTACTTTGGATGTGTGTGTGTGTGTGTGTGTGTGTGTGTGTGTGTGTGTGTGTGATGTGTACATTAGCAAAAGTGTGCATGGCATGCTTGTGAAAGTCAAACTTTGAGGTGTCAGTGCTTGATCCTTAAGCTTCAGATTCTTATATCACCACCTCCCATTGCCAAAGGTTCATTGAAATCACATTGCATGTGACACTTTGCATCTGGCTTCATATTTGTGCTGGGGAATTGAACCTACACTAGAAGGCTTTGCATGCAAGTAGCTTTAACTACTGAGACATCTCTCCAGCCCCAAAATTCCCCACAAAATTTTGATACATAGAGAGGTCTCAAACTTTACTACACACCAAAATGTCCTAGTTTAATGTAAAATGTACTAATTTAAAGTAGCAATAACTCAAATAATATCCTGAAGTTTCACATTATATGGTCTGGGGATGGAATAATATACTTAATTTTCAGTAAATATTTTGTGCCCATTGCATTGCAGATATTAAAATAACTTTTACTAATTTCAGCAGTTTAAAAGAGAGGATGAGAGGTTTTAAAACATTGAGAAAGTTAGCAGAATTTCCTCCACATTTAACTTACAAGATCAACCCCCAAAAAACATCATGAAACTGGATCACCAAAGGAGGTTTTTATTTTTATTTTTTTCTATCAATCTTTCATGACCAGGGATTTGGTAGTCTGTGGTACAGCACAGGATGCAGAAGGATACACCATTCCCTTGCTGGCATTGGATAGCTGTGGATGAGGCCTGGGAGCACATCCTACAGCTGTCCCGGGAGAGTCTGACCATATCCACGGTCTCACTCGCAGCAGAAACACAGAGGTGGCAGAAGCCATGCCTCTGCTTCTCCATAATTCATCACCATTGTGCAACTCTCTTGGGTGAACGTACATCAAGAGATCAGTCCTCCATACTGCTCAAGCTGCAAGGAGTCTTGAACTTCTAGTCAATTTGAAGAAAGCAAATCAAATCCATCTGCCCAAGAGAATCTGATACAGGTATCCTTAAATTACAATTGAGAAAATCTGTTAACAGATGGTGACTGATAAGGTTAGTACATGGGATTCTTCGTATGTGTGTGTGTGTGTGTGTGTGTGTGTGTGTGTGTGTGTGTTCATGTGCAGTGTGAAAGTGTTTATGCTGCATAACATACAAGCCATGGCACACGCCACTGCACGCATGTGGAGGTCATAGGATAACCTTGGGTTTGTTGCTTCCTCCCACATGGTCTGAAGCAGGGTATCTGGTTTACAGCTGGATTCTCCAGGAGAGGTTGCCTATGAGTTTATCGGGATTCTTCTGTATTTACCTCCCATCTCGTCATAGGAGCGCTGGGATTAAAGATGCTCATGCCATCATGTCTGGCTTTACGTGCTTTCTGGGGATCTAAACCCAGGCCCTCCTGCTTGCATAGTTCTATCCACCGAGTCAGCTCCTTACCCTCAAGTTAGTAAATAAATTTTAATAATGAGAAACAATAAAAGAAGTTTGCAAACATTTTGAAGTATGCTAGTTATTGTACTGTAGTTTATTGTACTGTAGTTCCTATAAGGTTGCCTGAAGACAATATGAATGACTTTGTTTCTGTTTTATGAATCTTGTATGTGCTTTACATAGACACAGGCATAGTATTGATGCCAGAGCCTACCAATCTCTAATCTGAAATATTGAAATACAAACTAATGAATAACGTTTACTGTGCTTTAAAATAATGGACTGACTACTCAACGAAATTGTGCTTAATTTGGCCCCAAGGCACATCATCCAGTATTGCTGTTCAAAGCAAGACTTTCTGCTTGTTTCTGAGGCTGATAAGACAGAGAAGAAAAAGCCGAGAGGAGATAACAGGCCCAGCAGCAGTATTGCTGGCACCTGAGGCATCCACCCATGATCATCGGTCAGCCAGGGATACATATGCTATTTGCTTTTTATCACTGTCCATCCTGCAAAATGAACATATACATTAAATGAAGCCAACCTAAATCAATCAGTTCTACACTCAAGTCATACCATAGCTGGAAATATTATTTTATAACTAAACTACTACTTGCAGAATAAATATGCTTACTCTTCATGTCAATGTCTCTAAATTTACTATGCCAACATGACTGCTTGGTGGACACAAAGTTCTTTACACTTTCCCCTTTAGAAGCTCTGTGCAATCTTTTAACACAATGGTCTAAAATTAGACAGCATTTATCTGGATGAAAACTTAATTTATGTAAGCATCATATACTGTCTTCCTCAGTTCTTATTAATGTGAGCCAATTCTACTGAGGGATGTTGCCTTAACAGTGATGCAAAAAAAAAAAAAGGGTATAAAACAGTACACTGACATTGGATTGCAGCACTTTTGTGTAGTTTTTGGACTAGATAACCCAAAATATGTAGATAAGCATGCAAAATAGTGTAGCTTTATCATATTGTCAAATAATCCCAGATATGTGGCAAAGACATTCTGTACCTTAATCTCTTAATCTTTAAAACAGATGACAATCACAGCTATTTTACAATTTCATTTAGCTTTACAAATGCTTCTGTGTGTTCAACTTAGAACATGCCTTTCAAATTCTGTCCCCAATAATTATTAATAATCAATTGTATCATAGACTTTTATTTTTAGCAGTTATATTATAATTTTCTATGTACAATATCAAACTATGATTGAAAGTAATATTAAAGATTTCCAAACATCACAAACACCTGGAGATAAGTCCACAAGATCCAATATTTCTAGATGCACAGTATGACAAACTCTGGTCCTGATTTCTATGCTATGCATGCTGGAGAGCTGTGATTCATACAAGCATTTTTACACTAATAATTACTCCCTGCTATTAATAACATTTGGCAATTCTTTTTTCTTGTCCATGGTTCAATAAGTACATATTTTGAAATCTCTGCTACTTCCCTTTCCACAGGCCAAGTTACAGCACCATCATCCTTTTAGTTTCTGTGTGTACATGTACTGAACTTTACAGGAGGTGTGGTACGAGGCTACTTTTCTTTTGTGTTTCCAGGAAATCTGAACAAAAATGAATTGAGAAAAATATTACATACATTTATATATGTAAACGTATGCATTACTCTTGACATGCTTTTTATTGTTTACTTATATACAAATTATTATAAAGTCATTGAATCTTATTGATCACTTTAAAGCCTCCAACTAGTTCACATTCTCTAGTGGATTCAATTCAAATAAAACCAATGCCAAATTATTCCACCCACTCTTTTTTCAAGCTTTATGTCCTATGATGCTCAGAGCCAAGGGAATCAGATGCAGGATTACATGGGAAAGCTGACACTTTGTGGACCCCAGCTGAGACAACCACAGTTATCTGCCCTTCTCTGTGAGCAGTGGCTTTATTGTAGCTGCATTTCTGTAGGGCAATAACAATGTCTTTTTCCCTCAAAGACTAAAATAGTTTCCTATACAAAGCACTTGTAATTGAAACTCATTTAAAGTAGAGAAGGACGAGAGCTAGATAGGAGAATAAATTACCCTAAATGACTCACAAGAAATTAGTAATTTACTACTTGAAAAATCTTTTTACTCTTTTAAAAACCATTAAAAAAAACAAAAAACATTTATTTGAGAAAAAGAGAGAGAGAGTCAGGAAGGGAGACAGAAAGATAGGGCCTCTAACCACTGTAATTGAACTGCAGATGCATGTGCAACCTTGTGTATCTGGCTTATATGGGTCCTGAGGAAGTGAACCTGGGTCCTTGGCTTTGCAGTCCCTTTAATTTTTAAAAGTGTTTTATATTTTTACTTTTTATTGTCAAGATACAGGATCATAGAGGTGTATAAGATAATCATATACATATACTAGAATTTGAATCATTAGCTGTATATAGATAAAATAATTACATTGACACTAAAATTACACAGATTGTCAGGATAAGTTTTTCTGGTATGGATTAGTATATAGAAATGGAGACATAATTACAAATTTAAAAGGTCAATATAATAATTTTGTAATTATTTCTTCTGCTGCTAATCATTTACTTACTAAAAATCAAAGAATGATTTTGGTCACACTTACCATTTGTTCGTCAAGAATACAAAGCATAAAGTTTACTAGTACCAGATGTTTGTAGGACTGTTAGATGACATGAAGTCCCTATATTATGTATTCCTCTTGGGCCTTTTCAATAGCACCACTTTCACCTTGGAGAATCAATTTTCCTAACAGTGCCATGTCTTGCTTAGACACTGGACTACATAAATAATTTTGCTCAACTATCTGGTCTGTGTTTAGTAACTAATTTGTTCTACTGAATTGTGAAGGATGTGCATCATTTAAAAAGACAATACAAGTTTCTATTATGCCCATCAAATGAAAGCAACTTGGTGACAGACTATTTCGTCATTACCACCTCCTTGAAACATCTTCCAGTGGTTTTATAGTTGGGCTGTCCTGAACAACCACAACCACATGAACAACAACAATAATGTCATCAATTGCAGGCCAAGCTTAAATTCTGCCACAGTGATGATAAAATTTTTCTGACAGAGGGCCTGCAGTGGATGGGTTTTATTTCTCCATAACACAGATGCTACTAATCACAATGAAACTGTCAGTAAAAGAAAACTGTGGAGCTGGATCCTATGAGCTAATTAGCATATGGGAAATCTACACTTGTGAGCACACACAAAACCTAGCTTTGGAGCACACAATGCTTGTGATTGGCATAACTGTTTGACCCAGAATGTGATGGAGGAGATCCTTGTGGCTCCATTCTTCCTTTGGAATCAGAGTGTGAAAGGAATGCGAAATGCCCCCTTTCTAACCTTTTCGATTTCCCTTCTTCCCTTTATTAGTCAGCTTATAAAGCCTTTACAACTAGCCTTAAGATCTTGGTTTTGTGATAAAGGAGAAAATGTCACCATTGGAAACTTTCATTTAGCCCATTTATTTCTGCAAAGTAGCCAAAGGAAGCAAAAGAGATGTGCTTTGTAAGTGCTTTTTTAAAAAAAAAAAATACCAAAATTGTGGAAACTAATTTCATGAGAAGAATGTTTTATTTCAACATTTAGTTCCTTACTTACTCAGTATAAAAATTATTTATAAAGTGAAATTCCCCTCTTATCTTTTTGCAGTATAAAATCAACCTTCTTGACATCATCCCCCTGGTTTCTTTTTTTTTTTTTAATTGTTTTGTTGTTTTTAATTTATTTATTTATTTGAGAGTGACAGAGAAAGAGACAAAGAAGCAGAGACACACACAGAGAGAATGGGTGCACCAGGGCCTCCAGCCACTGAAAAACAAACTCCAGATGCATGTTCCGCCTTGTGCATCTGGCTTATGTGGGTCCTGGGGAACCGAGCCTCGAACCGGGGTCCCTATGCTTCACAGGCAAGCGCTCAACTGCTAAGCCATCTCTCCAGCCACCCCTTGGTTTCTTGATGCAGGGAGAGTAAATTCACTTTTAAGCAGGCTACAAGGTGCCGTGTCTTATATGAAATTGAAAGTGTGACTCAGCCTCATATAACAACAATCTGTGCATCTCTACAAATCATTTGCTGGAAATAGTCTAGTAAATGCTTAGAATATACTGAACACTTGCTGCACACCAGATCACATTCTAAGGCCGTGTGTCACTACTCTTCCATCCTGTTATCTATATATATTCACTGTAGGCGGTGCCAGGTGTCATCCTAGTCTGTCAAGGGCAATGTGTACTTTGACCAAGCTCACCAATCCCCTCCCTCCTTCCTACCCTACCACCCAGCCTCCCTTCTGCTTTCACGTCTTTGGAGCATGCACGCATACTTGTTTCAAAGGGTTTACTGAGTATAACAGAATGTAAGATTTTGGCCTACCTTGTGGACATATTTTTATTTGGTCTTTCATACTTGATGAACATTACAAACATTTTTAACATATTCTATATAAATCTAATATTAGATCAATGACTTGGCAAGACTGTACAGTGTTTATTTCTGATTTAAAATGCTTTACTTGGGGTGGAGAGATGGCTTAGTGGTTAAGCGCTTGCCTGTGAAGCCTAAGGACCCCGGTTCAAGGCTCGGTTCCCCAGGTCCCACGTTAGCCAGATGCACAAGGGGGTGCACGCGTCTGGAGTTCGTTCGCAGTGGCTGGAAGCCCTGGTGCGCCCATTCTCTCTCTCTCCCTCTATCTGTCTTTCTCCCTGTGTCTGTCACTCTCAAATAAATAAATAGAAAATGAACAAAAAAAAATTTTAAAAATGCTTTACCTTATTTTATTTTGATATGGTGGTGGTGGTGGTGGTGATGGTGGTGGTGGTGGTGTGTGTGTGTGTGTACGCCACAGGTCAGTGTCAAGTGTCTTCTCATTTTAGCTTCCTACCTTATTTTTGAGTAATGGTCTTTCCCTTAACCTGGAGCTCACTGAGTTGGTCAGGTTAGCTGTCCAGCTGAACCCAAGGTTCTGTGAGTCTCCATCCCCCCTCCTGTGAAACAAGATGCATGTCATTATGCTGAGCTTTTTACTTGTCTGCTGAGGTCTAAGCTGAGGTCCTCTGCTTATGCAGCAAGCATGCCACCGTCTGAGTTATCATCGATATGATATTTTAACTTGCAGTTGAACTCACTCTTGAAATGTATATCCATAATGATTTGGATTAAAGTGTGAGCATGGAGACATACAGAGTTATGTAGCCATCACTACATTACTGTGAAGTGCAAAAAAAAAAAAAAAAAGAGCATTTGCTACACTTCTGAATCAATTTCCGCTGCCAAAAAAAGTGACTTATTTTTACTCTTGGAAAATTGACTTTACAAAAATATCACATATATGAATCATACATGTAGACTTATTCTTATTTTTATTTATTTATTTATTTTTGTTTTTGTTTTTTCAAGGTAGGGTATCACTCTAGCTCAGGCTGACCTGGAATTTGCTCTGTAGTCTCAGGGTAGCCTTGAACTCACAGTGATCCTCCTACCTCTGCCTCCCTAGTGCTGGGATTAAAGGTGTGCACCACCATGCCCAGTTTAGACTTATTTTTCATAGAGTTTTTCTGATTCATCAATATTATTTAGTATACCAATTCTCCCTCCACCTTTTCAATGCTAAGTAGTATCACAGTTCATGCATTCACCATTCAAGTACATGTAGCATGACTCCATATTTGATGATTACAAATGAAACCATTACAACTTATATAAAGGTGTCAGGGTTAATGTAAATTTACATTTTAATAAACAAATAATTAGAGGCACATATAATAGGTATGTTATTACTTTCATAATAAAATTCCCAAACTGCTTACAAGTGTAGCCTTCTTCAGTGTGACTAGTAGAGTGTGAGTTGATACTGCCAAAAGAAAAAAAAAAAAAAAAGAAAAAAGAAAATTTTTATTATTTATTTGCAAGGAGAGAGAGGAGGCGAGCCACTTGCCATTGCAAATAAACTACAGATGCCTGTGCCAATTTGTATACCTGGCTGTGTGTGGATATTGGTAAATCAAGTCCAGTTTATTAGATTTTTCAAACAACAACATTAACAGCTGAGGGATCTCACTAGCCCCATTTAGAATGCTTCTATCTTAACCTCATTAATTACTATTTTTGTTAAAATTGACTAATCTTCTGCATGATCCAGTGTGCCATTTATTCTAATGTAATTTTCCTCTTACACGTGGTAGTTTTCATGTCTGAAAGCTTTAGTGAAGTATCTCTCACTTTTTCACATATGTATTTTATGTTGATACATAACTTTAAAAATATTTTATTTATTTATTTTAAAGCAGAGAGAGGAGAGAGAGAGAGAGAGGGCATGGTTGTGTAAGGACCTTCTGACCCTGTAAATAAACTGCAGACGCCTATGTCATTTTGAACTTTTGATTGGTGTTTTGTGATAGCAACAGAAAGAGAACTACAAAAAAAAAAAAAAAAAAAAAAAAAAACTGGTACTAGTGCGATGGGGTCACTTTTTGTTTTTTATTTTTTAAGATATATATGCATGTGTGTGTGTGTGTGTGTGTGTGTGTAATTTGACAACTTCTATACTTACATATGACAACCCATGTTATTTCCCTTCCCTCACATACTTTCCCTTTTATAACTCTCCTCTCCATCATATCTCTTCCCTCTCTCCATTAGTTTCTCTTTTAATTTGATGTCATCATCTTTTTCTCCTATGATGATCTGTAGGCATTGCTAGGCACTGCAAGGTTTGGATATCAAGGCCAAATTCTGTCCTGACAGTTGCAAGGAGGAGTGGTGTCTGTCCTTTGGCTCTTGCATTCTTTCTACCACCTCTTTCACAATGGACACTGAGTCTTGGAGGATGTGAGATATTTCAGTGCTGGACACTCCTCTGTCCCTTCTCAGCACTATGTTGCCTTTTGGGTCATCCCAGTGATCATTGTCATCTGAAAAGAGAAGCTTCTCTAACCAGAAGTGAGAGTAGCATTAATATATGAGTATGAACATTAAGTGTAGTGCTTTCAGGACAATTTGGTGAGAATAACTTATGCATTTATCCAGACAAGAGCAGGCTTTATACCCCTAAGGCTCATGACCTCCCTTACCATAGGCTTTTGATTAGGTTTCAGTACAAGTACATAGAGTAAGGCTTCAGTCCAATTAGAGAGCAGTTGGTTTCTCCCAGAGCAGACATGCCACTATTGCACTCATTCAGTCATTTGGTCTGACTGGCCAAACTTAAGGCTTCCAGTGTCCACTGTTTTCACTGCTGATGACTTCTGTCCCCTATAAGACTGCATACATTGCAGTTTTTTCAAGCTTTTAGTTGGCTGGGCTACAGGGAGAAGGTTTGCAGCTTAGCACTGGCTTGATTTCTCAGTGACTCTGTCACTCAGGCATGTAAAGTCTTTAGCAATAGGGTATTACCAACTCTTCATCATGGAAAACCAAGGGACTTGGCAATATCCTATTATGTTTTGGAGGCAACAGGGAACTCCTTGGCCAACAACTCACTGGAAAGTATCCCATCACTGGCACTGAAAATTTTCTAGTAACTATTTGTGGCTTCTGGATGTGTCATAGAAGAAAGTAGAGTTACATATGTCTTATTCAGAATATCTTGAATTTTGATTGACCATCTCCCCTTTCTTTTATACAGTCTCTTCCCTGACCTCACTTAGGTCTTTCCCCTCCCCATAATCTGTTCTTCTACTTACATGTATACAATACCATCCCCTTAAGACCTTCCCTCACCTCCCTCCCTTATAGCCCTTTTCTAGCTTATGGGCCTCTGCTACTGATTTTTGGTTCCAGATCAAACATAAGTCTATACATTTGTAGCTATGATCCACATACGGGAAAGAACATGTGACATTTGGCTTTCTGGGCCTGGGTTACCTCACTTAGTATAATCCTTTCCAGATCCATCCATTTCCCTGTAAATTTCATTTTTCTTTACTGCTGAATAGAACTCCATTGTGTAGATGTACTGCATCTTTATTATCTATTCATTTGTGGATAGAGATATAGGCTGGTTCCATGTCCTAGCTATTGTAAATAGAGCAGCAATACACACAGTTGTGCAAGTATCTCTGAGGTAGTGAGAAGATTCATTAGGATATATGCCTAGGAGTGCTATAGCTGGACCATATGACATATATTTTTAGCTGTCTCAAGAATCTCCACACTGATTTACACAATGGCTGTCCAAGATTAATTTCCCACCAACAGTGTAGAAGGGTTCCCCTTTTACCGCATTCTTGCCAACAGCTATTGTAATTTGTTTTCTTTTTGTTTTCTTTTTTTTTTTTAATTTTTTTACTCAGTGAATACAGTCAAGTTGGTAGCATTATTAGCCTCCTCCCTGTCCTTCCCCATCCACAGGAACCCTACTTGTTAGGGTATATGTGTCATGCATCATGGGGTTAACTATCACTATTGAGTAGGAGGAAGTGTCTCTGTGTATCATGACCCAATGTGTGGCTCTGACATTCTTTCTGCCCCCTCTTCTGCAAATTTCCCTGAGCCTTGTTGGGTTCATTTTAGGTCTGCTTCAGTGTTGAGATCTTTGGAGCCTCTGTGTCTCTAGATATCTGGTTTGGTAGGGCTTGATTGTTCTCTGTGTCTATCTCCTTCACCATTGCGCTGGTTCCCAGTTCACCAAAAAACAGCATTCTTGTATGTTTCTCCTATTATTCATATATATATATATATATATATATATATATATATATATATATATATATATGTAATTTTTGTACTAAGTGAATTCAGTCATGTTAGCACCATTGTTAGCCTCCTCCCTGTCCTCTCCCCTCCACAGGGATCCTCCTTGTTGGGGTATATGGTAGTCCATTGTGGGGTTAGTCTTCAATTTTTGGTAGGAGGAAATGTCTTTGTGCGTCATGACACAACGTGTGGCTCTGACATTCTTTCTACCTCCTCTTCCCCAAATTTTCCTGAGTCACGTTGGATTTATTTTAGTCTGCTTCAGTGGTGAGATATTGGGAACTGGATATCTGGTTTGGTAGGGGTTGATTGTTCTCTGTGTCTATCTCCTTCAACATTGTGCTGGTTCCTGGTTCACCAAGAAAACAACATTCTTGCATGTTTCCCCAGTTATTCTTAGTTTCATCTGGAGCCCTTTTGAGGTATGAAGGGGTAGTTCTCTCCTTAAGATATGCATCTATCTGTAAAAGAAAAGCAGATTCTCCAACAGAGAGTAAAGTTAGCACCAAATAAATGTGGTAATCATTATTTTTTTAGAGGAGAGAGTTTAATGGAGAGTGGGCTCATTTTTGGATATGGTTCTGGTATGTTTCCCAGCTTCAGCTATGGGTTCTGTTCCACTGAGCAGATCAGCTAGCCAAATCGAGAGCAGTTTGTTTCCCACCATGGCTATGCACCACTATTGCATTTGTGTGAGCAGCATGTAAGGTAGTTTGCTGCTAAATAGGTTAGACCATGAATTGCTTGGTCATTTTCCCCCAGTTTCTCATGTAGCACCTTCCAGTGCTAGATGCCCTGTCTGTGGACTGACTCTCTTCCAGTTTCCAGCGATATCACTCCATGTTATGTGCCAACAGCATATGGTTTCTTTAGCAATAAGGTCTTACCACTAACCTTTGATGGATCATCAAATGCTCTGACAGAAATCTGTCATCTTTTGGGAAACCTTGTAGGTCTCTCTGATCAAAAGCTCATTGTAGATGATATCTACCTGCTGTTACTGGTGACACTACTGACCTGTAGGTCAGTGTCCAAGAAAAGAAGGATGAAAAAGATAAGTCATATAAGAGATATACATGAGAGTAAAAAGAGAGAGAGAGAGAGATACAGAAACAGAAGGAGATAAATGTCAGGTTTCATTGTACCTTCTCTAGGGACTTGTGAAACAGGTATTCTCTTTAAGGGCCTGGTGAAGGTTCCACAGTTTGGTCTGTATTTTAGGATGTAGAGTTTTATGTTACCTTTGCCATTTGGGTCCAGTTTTTTTGTCTGCCACCCTTTTCCATGCGCTCCTCTCCCTCCCTACCTTCCCTATCACCTGGTCCTCAAGATGGTTGCTAGGTGTGTCAGCAACTTGGGTAGACTCAGGTTAAGAGCTGGAGATGAGTGAAACTATGTAGCCATTATCTTTCTGTGTCTGGGTTATTTCACTGAGAATGATATGTTCCAGGTTCAAACTTTTTCTTCAAATTTCATTATGTCATTTCTCCTTCCTGCTGTGTACAATCCTATCGTGTAGATATACCACATCTTAGTTACCCATTCATCTAATGATAGAAATCTGACTTGATTCCCTCTCTTAACTATTAAGAAGTGAGCAGCTATAAACATGGTTGAGCAAATCTCACTGAACAGAGGCATGGACTTTTAAGGTACATGCCCAGTGAGGGAATAGCTGTCTTTTGGTAACGCTATAGTCAGCTTTTTGTGGAGTCTCTATATTGCTTTCCAAAGTGGTTGTGCAATCTTACTGTCATTACTGAGGTAAGGTGGAATCTCATAGTTGTTTTAATTTGCATTTCCCTGATAATTAGGGATGATGAACATTTTCTTAATTGCGTCTTTGCCATTTGTATTTCTTCATTTGTGAACTGCCTGTCCAGTTCTTTGCCCCATTTTGCGAGTGGGTTAACCTTTTATTGTTTGTCACCTTTAAAAGTTTTGGGATGGAGACCCTTGGGTCTCTTATGTATAGAATTATGTCATCTTCAAATAGTGCTAATTTAACTTCTTCCTTTCCAAATTGTATCCCTTTTATTTCTTTATACCATCTTATTGCTTGAGCTAGGACTTCTAGTACTATATTGAAGAGCAGAGTTGAGAGTGGACACCACTCTATTGTTCCTGATCTCAACTGGGAATTCCTTCAGTCTCTCTCCATTAAATATTATTTGGGCTTTAAGAGTTTGGTATATAGCCTATACTGTGCTAAGTTATAAACTTACCATGCTGATTCTCTCCAGTATTTTTGATCATGAAGTATTGCATTTTGTCAAAGCCTTTCCTGCATCTATTGAAATGATCATGTGGTTTGTGTGTTTAACATTGTTGATGTGGTTTATTACATAGACAAATTTCCATATGTTGAATCACCCCTGTGTTCCTGGAATGAACCTCATTTGGTCAAGGTGGATAATAGATTTGATATGTTTATTTTCTTTTGGCATCTCTGCCTAGTTTTGGTACTAGAGTGATACTAGCTTCATAGAAGGAGTTGATGAGTTTTTTTTTTTTTTTTCTTCTCCAGTCATGTGGCACAGTATGAGAAAGATTGATTTCAGTTCTTCAATGAAGGTTTAATAGAATTCACCTGAAATGCCATCTGGTCCTGGACTCTTCTTTTGGGAGAGGTTTTTTTATTGCATGTTCAATTTCAATGGATGTGATACATTTGTTTAGGAGATTAATCTGCTCTCAGTTTAGCTTGGTAGACGTTATGTGTGCAGGAATTTATCCCTTCCCTCCATATTACCCAGTTTTGTAGAGTAGAGGTTTTTGAAGTAAGACCTGAAGATTCTCCCAATTTCACTTATGCTTTTTGTGATCTCTCCTTTTTCATTTCTAACTTTCTATTTAGAAGTGTCTCTTTTTTCTTATTTATTTATTTTTATCAAATTGGCCAAGGGTCTGTCAACCTAGTTTATTTTTTTTTTTCAAAGAAACAACTCTTTGTATCATCAATTTTCTTAATTGTTTTCTTAGTTTCCAATTCATTAATTTCTGCTCTGATTTTAATTATTTCTTTCTGTCTGGAGCTTTCTGAGTTGGATTCTTCTTGCTTTTCCAGTGCCTTTAGGTGGATGGTTAGGTTATTGATTTGAGATCTCTCTGTCTTTGTTATGAAGGCAAATAGTACTATTAATTTTCCCCTAAGGACTGCCTTCATTGTGTCCCATAAGTTTTGGGATGATGTGTTCTCATTGACATTCATTATTAGAAATTTCACAATGTCATTTTTATTTCATCCACTACCCATTTATTGTTTAAAAGTGTGCTGTTTCATTTCCAGGAGCCAATGGGATTCTCTAGCAATATAGCATTGTGATCTAATATCATGCAGGGGATTATGTAATCTTCCTAAATATATGGAGGCAGGGTTTGTGACCCAGTATATGATCTATTTTATAGAAAGTTCCATGGGCTGCTGAGAAAAATGTCCATGGATTTGGGATGGAGTGTTCTGTAGATGTCTGTTAGGTTTAAATGTTCTATGGTTTTGTTGTGCTCTCGCACTTGAGTTTTAATCCAGTCTTTTGGTTGGTGCATTGAGTCCATTGGTATTAAGAGTTATTATTGACAGGTATGCATTTATTCTCACCATTCTTATTTTGTAGTATTTCCTGTTTTCACTTTATTCTTTCATTTGTTATTTGAGTGTGGTTTACTTTTTGCTATTTACCCCTGTGTGTGTTTTGCTTTCTCTTCAGCATGAAGAATTCCTTCAAATATTTTCTGTGGAGCTGGGTTAGTTGTAATAAATTCCTTTAGTCTGTTTTGGTTCTCCATCAATTTCGATAGATAGCTTTTCAGGATAAATTAATCTTTGTTGACAGTTGTTATCTTTCAGAACTTGGAATGCCTCATTTCAAGCCCTTCTGGCTTTTAAGGTTTGTGTTTAGTAATCTGCTGTATCCTGATAGAATTGCCTTTGTAGGAAATTTGCTTTTTGTCCCTAGCTGCTTTTAATATATTTTCTTTGGTTTGCATGTTTAATAGTTTAATTATAATATGGTGAGGAGAGGTTCTTTCCAGGATTTGGCTGTTTGGTTTTCTAAAAGCTCCTTGTATCTGCATTGACATTTCTTTCCCAATTTGGTGAAAAAATTCTCTATTATTTTGTTGAAAACATCTACTAAACCTCTGAGTTGAAATCCTTCTCCTGTTATACCCTGAATTCTTATATTTGATTTTTTCAGAGTATCCCAGATATTTTGAAATTCCCATTCGTACCTTGCTATTAGCTTGTATTTCTCTTTGTTGGACCATATTAGGTCTGTGACCTCATCTTCTAGTTTAGATATTCTGTTCTCTCCATCCATTCTACTGTTAAGACTTTCCACATTGTTTTTTGTTTCATTGACTGTATTCTTCAGAGCTAAGATTTCAGCCTGGTTTTTCTTCAGTATTTCTGTTTCCTTACTTGTGTCTTGTACTGACCTCTTTATTTCATTAATCTGGTTGCCTGTGCCCTCTTTCAGAAGTTTGGTTTTTATTTAATTCCTTTGTTTTTTTCTTTGATTCCCTTCATTTCTTCTCTGATTTCTTTGAGCATAGATACCATAATTTTCTTGAGATCTTTGTCAGGCATTTCATTTAAAACAATCTCATTGGTGATCATTTCTGATGGATTTACAATTTTTGGTGAGATTGTATTGTCTTGATTCTTTGACCTTCTTGTATTATATTTTAGCACCTTTTCCATCCTGAGTTGATTCGATGCTTGGGTTTTCTACTTACCTGCAGTGTTCCTTGACATGGCAATACACCTCTGTATACCTTCAGGATATGTGTTCAAGGTGCCAGGTGTAATTCTTGTCCTCCAAAAACCAGCAGGAGTAATTCTAGGGGTTGAGTTTGCTTGCCCAGCAAGTATTCTAGTGAACTGGGTAGAATAATGTACTGGCTAATTCTACACTTCAGCTAAGTAACATACACAATCAATAAAAACCAGGTCAAAGTATGCAATTGTGGGGAATAAAACAGATAGTCATATAAAGCCAAATACCAAATGGTGTGTGTTGTTCTATGCCCTTTATCTTATCAGCTGGAAGTTAGAGATTTCTGTTCTGAATTGGGTCTCAGGTCAAACTGGATCTGGACCAGACCCTGCCCCCAATAATGACAGAAGCAAAATTCAGAGGCCCTATAAATATGAAAGCATCAAAGTCAACAATATAAAACCCCCAAAACCTCCCCAAAATGGCAAAGCCAACCCAGAATATATAACCCATTATCTACCCTGACAAAGAAACAGTGATTAGCTCTTCCAATGCAGGCCTATTTACCTTTTTTTTTCCTCCTTCTTTTTGTCAGTCAGCCTCATTATCTTCTGGGATGCCTTTGAATCTCACCAATGCTGAGTGTCCATTTTGATCCTTCTGTGCTGTGGAGCTGAAGTTCTGGTCAGCTGTGCTGGCTGAGCTGCCACTGGGGGCTGAATGTTGGAGGTTCGCAGTTGTGATGGTGGGAAATGGGAGAGTTCAGACTTCTGGAGTTGCTCACAGTTTTGGTAGCACTTTAGTTGATCTCAGCTGTCTTTCTTTCAGATTTCTTAAGTTTGCAAGAAGGCTGATGAAGTTGAAAAATCTGTTGTTTTGTCTGCTGCTGCTGTTGCCTGGTGCGCCTGGTGGAGCAGCACTAGGCAGGTTCTAGGAGCACCTAGAAGCCTTAGTGGGACTCTGGCTGTTTTCCTCCTTTCTGGTGGATTTTGGTCTCTCCAGCTACTCTGCTGTTCAAAGAATAGCCTATACTCCTTCACTTTTTGGAAGAAGAGTGTATATTGCTTAAATCTTTCCCTAGGCTGGTTTGGCATGGCTCTCCTGCCACTATCTTACTGGGAAGTTCTCTGGGGTCACTTTTGATGCTAGAAACTTGTATGTCTTTTGCCCTCTTGGTATTGATTTGCAGAAGGAATGTAGAAGTATCAAGAGACATCTGGCAGTGCTGTATGCAGATTTTCATGGACTATTCTGCTCAGAGTTGAGAGACCTAAATGCCAGAAGAACTGTGGCCTGTGAGGTTTGTTTTTGAAGAGAAGAACATTGCCCATACTGAGCTAGAGGCACTTTGTGTTAGAGGCTTACTGCATTCTTCCCATGTACTGAAAACTTTGGAAGGATTACATTGCAATGGATGTGGCACAGAAAGAAATGAAACCTTTGTTTCAAAACCTGCTGCCTGTTTAACTGCAATTTTTGAGACATTATCACCACGGAGACTGTTCAAGTTGTTCTGCATTGAGACTGCATAAAGAATGTTGATTATTCTGAAAGCAGGGGGACTCAATGCTGAAGGTGTTTTCCTGCTCTTCAAAGCTGGCCTGATTCTCCCTGGATTAACAAGTTTGGTAGCCCACTTGGTACTATGCAGAGTATAGGAAATGCAGAAAGTAAAAGATTTGAAACATGGTTTGCTTTTTAGACATGATTAGGGGATAATGTGAGGGAGGCTTGTTAGAGACCTTACATGGAGCCATGAGATTAACTGTGGGTTGTGATGAAGATCCTCAGATTTTATTGAGATGCCAAGACTGTGAAAGTGCTATCAAGGAGGGCTGCCAACTAGATATGGAGCTTTCCTCTGTCTGTGAGAAGTTTAGCTGAATGAGCTGAAGTGGAACTCCAGAGACTTCCTCACTGGTTACGGATGTCAGACTTGAAGCTACAGGATTTGATGTTTGCTCTGTTTACATTTTGTATGGGTTCAATCTTTTATTATAAGCCATATTTTTCATTATGAATGTTTTCTCTGTGCTGTTATATGGTTTTGGTTTTACAGTTCATGGTCAAGGGAACTTGGAATACCAGGATGTTTGGACAGTGCTAAGATGGATAAAGCCTATGGGATCTTTTACAGGCTTTACATTTACTGAATGCATTGGAGTTTACATCATTGCCATCAGTTTCTGGGTTAAGGTGAAAAATGTGGTGGTTTGAATAAAGTATCCCCAGTAAACTCATATGTTGTGAATGTGTCTTTCCAATCTGAATGTAATTTGGGAGGTAGAGCCTTCCTGGAGGAGGTGTGTATTATTGATGGTGAGATTAGGGGCATTATATGCATCTCCCCCTTGCCAGAGCTCAGCTCACTCTCTTCGAGCTGTCGTCCACTTAAAGTTGGGAAGGATGTGATATTCAGCCTCTTCTCATGCCATCATGAATTTCTCTTTGAGACTGTTTGCCAAAATAAATCCTTTTTCCCACACACTACTTTCTGTCTCACATGTTGTAACAGTAATGTTAAAGTAACTATAATTAATTTTGATGGACTAATTTTATTATTTATTATCATATTATCTTTTCTTGGTATGTCTGGTGTTATTTTATCAGCTAGCAAATATGAATTTTTTTCTTGTGCTTTACCTACTATTTAATATTATTGTAAAATTCTACCCTCTCCAGTGTCTTGTGGTTCAGGTGCTTCCTGTAAGAGCCTGGTGAAGGTTCAGCCATTTGGTCTGCCTTTTAGGAAGTAGAATTTTATGGCACTATTACTGTTTGGCTCTAGATTTGTGCTTCCCACCCCTTCAATGTCCTCCCCTCTCTCCCCATCCATCCTAGTGTCTAGTCCATGAGATACTTTCTGGGTATGTAAGGTACCTTGGGTAGATTCAGGTTAGGTGCTATAGATGAGTGAGACTATGTGGTGATTTTTTTCTGTGATTGGGTAAGTTCACTGAAAATGATCTGTTCCAGATTCAACCATTTTTCCTCAAATTTCATTGTGTCATTTTTTCTTACTGCTGTATAGAATTCCATTGTGTAGATATACCACATCTTAGTTATCCATTCTTCTAATGATAGGCATCTGGATTGATTCCAGCTCTTAGCTATTACGAATTGATTAGCTACAAACATTATTATATTATGCTATGTTATATTATATTATATTATATTATATTATATTATATTATATTATATTACATATTAGAGTAATGGCCATGTTTTGATGAAAAATTCAAATAAATAGCTATTGTTTTGAAATATACAATGATTATTTATCACATAAGCAATGTACTATGCTATAGAACTTAGGAATCTTTCTAAAAATCTATGCTTCTCAACATTTTTTTTTTTACTTCTGTTCAGCCAACGAATTTCATTTCTAGGTTAGATGAAAAATAATGTTGAAATCCATATTCTATATTCAAATAAGTGGTCTAATTAAATTTCTTATCTATTTATGTTAAACTATTTACATATTGAAAGTAATTTTAGATTGCAAATAAATACTGCAACAATCCATAGTATACTCTCCTAGTAATACAGAGGATATGAGGCTGTTACTTTTCAATGAAAGCTTCACTTGTCTTCTCACAGCATTTAAATGATCTGGCATTATATTTCTGTGCAATATATCTAGTTATCTAGTGCAGTGCACTTATAGTATGCATAGCTATAGGCATTATAATATGCATATGTACTATATATCCCTTACATGCACACCCCCAAATTATTTATATATATATATATGTGTGTGTGTGTGTGTGTGTGTGTGTGTGTGTGTGTGTGTTTGCAATTTGGTCATCATGGTGTGATTTTATTTCTTATTATACATGATACAAATGTTCTATGAAAAATTCTGTTCTTCCACAGGAAAGTCTTGTGGGTCATGACTATAAACCTGGAATTCAGGAGGCTGAGGGAGAATTAAAGCAACAAAGCAGGATACAATTTCAATAAACAAATGCAGAAAAATACTGTTGTTGAAACACATTATTTATTTATTTATTTATTTATTTATTTATTTATTTATTTATTTATTTTTAATGTTAAGAGAAAGTGGCACAGAGAGAATGAGTGCATCAGGGCCTCTAGCTACTGCAAGTGAACTCCAAACACATGCATCAACTTGCATGCTTCTTTCACCTTGTGTGTCTGGCTTATGTGGGATCTGTAGAGTCAAACACAAGTCTTTAGACTTCACAGGCAAGTGCTTTAACTGCTAAGCCATCTCTTCAGCCCCATTTTGGTTTGTGATTGCTACTAAATGAATTTCTATTTCCCCAGATATAAGATTATTGTGATAAGTTATTGTATTACCTACATACTGAAATTAATTTACATAGTAAAATTAATTCTTTGTCATTTTTCTTTTTTTATAGTCCTACTCTTTATTTCTTACATGTTACCTTGACTGAAATTTAATGCTCTGATGAACAACTTCACAAAGCAGATGAACATATCTCTCCTTGATCCGACTTAGAAAGATCATAAGAAAGTTGCTCAAAATAGATATTTTATAAATATATCAATATTTTGTATGTCCTCTTCTTTAAAATATTGTCAAGATTAAAAAAAATGTCGGGCTGGAGAGATGGCTTAGTGGTTAAGTACTTGCCTGTGAAGCCTAAGTACCCCAGTTCAAGGCTTGATTCCTCAGGACTCACATTAGCTAGATTTGCAAGGGGGCGCAGGCATCTGGAGTTTGTTTACAGTGGCTGGAGGCCCTGGTGTGCCCATTCTCTCTCTCTCTCTCTCTCTCTCTCTCTCTCTCTCTCTCTCTCTCTCTGCCTCTTTCTCTCTCTGTCTGTCACTCTTAAATAAACAAATAAAAATAACAACAAAAAATTTAAAAAATGTTAAAGTTCCATGTTAACACTTCCAACTTTAGAAAATGAAACTTACAAATTCAAACACGAGGGCTGGAGAGATGGCTTAGCAGTTAAGCACTTGCCTGTGAAACCTAAGGACCCCAGTTCGAGACTTGATTCTCCAGGATCCACATTAGCCAGATGCACAAGGGGGTGCATGCATCTGGAGTTCATTTGCAGTGGCTGGAAGCCCTGGCGCGCCCATTCTTTCTCTGTCTTTCTGCCTCTTTCTCTCTTTGTCACTCTCAAATAAATAAATAAAAATGAACAACAAAAAATAAAAAAAAAAGAAATTCAAGCACGAGTACTTCATACAAACACCAAGTTATTCTGATATGTGTTTTCTCCTTCACATTGTTTAAAAACTATTGCTTTATCATATGTAACACTGAACAAATGACAATCTCTTGGTGCATTAGAATGAACCCAGAGGAGCAGCTCCAGGTAAGGACTTCATTGCTCTTTTTTTTTTTTTTCATTTTTGTTTAAAAAGGAAAGGAAAAAGTGAGAGAGAATGAAGATAAAAGTGAATAACAGAGAGACAGAATTAAGATATAGGGAAATAAAGAATAATCAACTGTGAGAATATACCTATTTTACTAAAAATATGGAAAGAGCTAATTTAGTTGTTGGTATGAGTGCCATTGACAACCACCTTATTGTGTTGAGATGTCTAGAATATTAGTATAGTTCACCTGTTGGTGTGTCTGTGAGGTTTTTCAAAGAGGAGTAACTTTCAGAGGGGTAGACCAAGGCCCCATACCCACACTCACTACATTAGTACCACTCAATAGTCGGTGAGTCTGGAAGAGATAAATGGGGTAAAGGAAGATGCTTTGTTGCTGTTGTTACTTCCACTCTCCCTTTCCTCCCCTCTCCTTGCCTCTCCTCTCCTCTCCTCTTCTCCCACTCCTCCCTTCTTCTCCCCTCCCCTCCTCTCCCTCCCCTCCCCTGCAATACAACTATAGAATCAATGGGAAATTTGATAAAAATGCTTTTTCACCCATTATAACACACTTAGATATTAACCTGCTAGCATGGCAATTGACTTGTTTCATAGATAATTACAAATGGTTATTCTGGTAGTTGAGTTTTTAAGTTAAAACTCAATGTAAAAAATGTTTTTACATTACCTTTTTCAGCTGTCAGGGTATTGTTAATTTATATAAAATTCCTAATATATTCAACTAAAACACTTTTAATCCTTTAATGGTGTCTTTTCAATTTTACTGATTGGGTTTAATGTTTAAAGATTATATACTTGGACATTTTTAAAAATTAAATTCCAAAGTTTAATGTAAAACCAGGCTGATTAAAAAATACAAAAATCTGCTTTGAACAACTCTGCTAAAGTTCATTTAATTTACTAATGAACTAGTTACAAGAATTTACAAAATCTTTCTTAGCGTTCTTTAAAACTCAGTAGCACTGGGGCTAGAGAGATGGCTTAGTGATTAAGGCATTTGCCTGCAAAGCCAAAGGTGCAAGTTCAACTATCTAGGACCCACATAAGTCTGATGCATAAGGGGGCACATGCATCTGGAGTTTGTTTGCAGTGGCTTGAGGCCCTGGTGGGCCCATTCTCCCACCTCAAATAAATGAATAAAATGTATTTAAAAAAATAGAATACAGTTCAATAGCACAATTTTTTTAACAGTGTGAAGTATGCTATTCTAATCACAGATTATATTTTAAAGTATTAAACTAAGTTTATGTTAATTGGTTCTCCTTCAGTAGTAAATAATTAAGTTATGTTTATATTCATAATGTAATTTTAACACAATAGTAAGTCCTTTACACTGGTGAAATTCACAAATTATTTGTAAGTAACAACAGGATCCAATAATGTGCATTTTGATGAATTTCAGGATTTTTTTTGTAGTTACACTATTTCCAGCACTGAATTTACACAAAAAAACATTATCCCCAAAACATAAATTAGCATTATTTTCTTTTTAATATAGATGATTCTCACCTATAGGACTTCTAGTACATTGTATCTGGTTCATCAGGAAAACAGCACCCTTGCTTGTTTCACCAATTTTCCTTAGTCTCAGCCGGGACCCTTTTAAGGTATGATGGGGTGGCCCTCTCCTTAGGATCTGCATCTATCTGAAAAAGAGAAGCAGATTCTCCAACGGAGAAGGAGTTAGCACCAGGACAAATGAGATAACCCTTACTTTTTTAATAGAGAGTTTAATAGGTGTAGGCCCTATTGTAGCCCATGATTGATGGTAGCTTGATATTGGAGAGTGGGCTTATGTTTGGATATGGTTCTGACTTGTTTCCCTGCTCCAGCTATGAGTCCCATACCACTGAGGGGATCAGTTAGCCAATCAAGAGCAGTTGGTTCCCCATTATGGCTGTGTGCCACTATTGCACTTGTGTGGGCATCACAGCAGAATATTAGTTGATTAGTAGGTTAGACCACGAGTTGCTTGGACAGATATTGGTCATTTCCCCCAGTCGCCCATGTAGCACCTTCTGGCTCTAGACACGCTGACCCCTCTGGGGACTGACTCTCTCCTGGCTTCCAGCTCTGCGGTTCCATTTTATGTGTCAGCTGCATATGGTATCTTCAGCAATAGGGTCTTACCACTACCCTTTGGTGGGTCATCAAGTATTCTGACAGAAATCCGTCATTCTTTTAGGAAACCTTGTAGGATTCTCTGATCAAAAGATCATTGTGGATGATAGCCCCATGGTGGTACTGGGAGTTACAGGTCGGTGCCCACTAAGAAAATGAGGGAAAAGATAACTAATATACAAGAGTTAGAGAGGAGAGAGAGAGAGAGAGAGAGAGAGAGAGAGAGAGAGAGAGAGGAGGGAGGGAGGGAGGGAGGGAGGGAGGGAGGGAGGGAGGGAAAATGTAGAAGATTTAGGTTAGACTTTATCCTACCCTCTCAAGTGTCTTGTGGGTCAGGTGTTTTCTGTAAGGGCCTGATGAAGGTTCAGCCATTTGGTCTGCCTTTTAGGAAGTAGAATTTTATGATAGCATTGCCGTTTGGGTCAAAATTAGTGTTCCCCACCCCTTCAATGCCCTCTATTCCCTCCCTATCCATCCTAGTGTTTAGTCCATGACATGCTTGCTGGGTATGTAAGATATCTTGAGTAGATTCAGGTTAGGTGCTGTAGATGGGTGAGACTATGTGGCGATTTTTCTTTTGTGATTGGGTAAGTTCACTGAGAATGATCTGTTCCAGGTTCAACCATTTTTCCTCAAATTTGCTTGTGTCATTTTTTCTTACTGCTATATAGAATTCCATTGTGTAGATATACCACATCTTATTTATCCATTCTTCTAGTGTTGGACATCTGGATTGATTCTAGCTCTTAGCTATTACAAATTGAGCCACTACAAACATGGTTGAGCAAATCTCTCTAGCCCGTGGATTGAAGGTTTTAGGGTAGATGCCCAGTAAGGGAATAACTGGGTCTGTTGGTATCTGTATAGTCAGCTTTTTCAGGAGTCTCCATATTGCTTTCCAAAGTGGTTGTACCATCCTACATTCCCAACAACAATGGATGAGTGTTCCTACTTCTCCACATCCTCGCCAGCATTTATTTCCATTTGATTTTTTGATATTTGCTATTCTTATTGGAGTAAGGTGGAATCTCATAGTTGTTTTAATTTGCATTTCTCTAATGATTAGGGATGATGAACATTTTCTTAAGTGTGTGTTTGCCATTTGTGTTTCTTCCTCTGTGAACTGTCTGTTCAGCTCTTTGTCCCATTTTGTGAGTGGGGTGTTTGACTTCTTACTATTTAGATTTTTGGGTTCTTTGTAGCTTCTAGAGATTAGGCCACTATCAGTTGGATAACCCACAAATATTTTCTCCCATTCTGTAGGTAATCTATTGGCTTTGATTATTGTATGCTTGTCTGTAAAGAAACTCTTCAGCTTCATGTGATCCCATTGGTTGAGTGACTGTTTAAGATCATGAGCTCCAGGGGTTTTGTTCAGGAAGTCTTTTGCCATTCCTATACCATGGAAAGTACTTCCTAAATTTTCTTCCAGTACTATTCGAGTTTCTGGTTTTATATTGAGGTCTTTGATCCATTTGGATTTGAGTGTAGTGTATGGTGAAATGCGTGGATCACATTTCAGTTTCCTGCATGTGGTTATCCAGTTTGTCCAGCACCATTTGTTGAAGATGCTGTCTTTTTTCCAGCCTATATTGTTTGGGCCCTTGTTGAATATCAAGTAGCTATATTGCTTGGCCCAAAGTCCAGGTCCTGAAGTCTATTCCATTGGTCTATACTCCTGTTTTTATGCCATCACCATGCTGTTTTATTATTATGGCTTTGTAATATAGCTTTAGATCTGGTATGGTGATGCCACCAGAGGTATTTCTTTTTCTGAGGATATGTTTGGATATGCGATGCCTTCTGCCTTTCCTTATGAAATTTGAGATCATTTTTTCTATCTCTGTGAAGAACATTGTAGGGATTTTAATTGGAATTTCATTAAATCTATATATTGCCTTCGGTAGGATCGTCATCTTCACAATGCTAATTCTGCCTATCCAGGAACATGGGAGGTCTTTCCATTTTCTCAAGTCCTCCTCAATTTCTTTTTTGAGTGTTCTTATGTTTTTGTTGTACAGATCTTTCACTTCCTTGGTTAGCATTATTCCAAGGCATTTTATTTTATTTTATTTTATTTTTTGTTGCTATTGAAATAACAAGTGAGAGACAGAGTCTGGGTTTGTGTGGCAGTTGCTGTGGGACTGAGCTCACTGAACAGTAATGTGTGCATGTGTGCTGAGCAGTTTAAGCTTTGCTTCCCCATGCAGGGATCGATTGGGTTCGTTATCTGAGCGGGGAGTAGGGCATGGTGGTGGGGCTGTGGCAGCAGGGAGTGATGGCTATTTGGTGTTAGGGGTGGCCTACCTGCCCTTGAGGGGATCCACCATTCCCTGCCCCCCCCCGTGCCCTCCCACTGATAAGAAGACCCAGAAAACCCTTAATGTCTTGCCTTTCTTTCCCTGGGATTTGCAGTGCATCTAGGCAGTCGCCATCTTTCCCGGAAGTCCCAGTTATTTTCTATTACTAAGAAAAGACACTTTCATATCCCTACTCATGGAATGTTTGTTAGGTTATTATTATTTTTTTTATTCTAGTTAGTGTGGATAGCTTTTTGCAGCCCCTTTTGTGAAAAATAATTACTGTTCACTCTCCTGAGGTCAATATTATTTTAGCATGTATATATATATATAAATATATATATATATATATATATATATATATATATATATGAATATATATATTCATATATATATATATATATATATGGACAAAGAGAGAAAGAGAATATTATTTAGACTCATGATGTACTAGAAAATGCTCTTCTGTGTGTCTCTGGTTCTCTAGAACTCAGGCTTGGTATTCCTGCCTCCTACCCATCTTCAGAGCTTTAACAACAATGTACTACTGGAATTTTTCAGTTCACAGTTTTTTTCTAAATTAAACTGAGTTTTTCCTTCTTCCTTTTATGTCAGTTTAGAAACTCTCAGGAACAGATAATTTAAAAAAAACATAAACAGTTTAATTATGAGACTGGTTCATTTTTAATTTTTGTTTTGTTTGTCTTTAATGTTTATTGTGTTTTGTCTTTAAGAAAAAAATAAAAATACTGCTGATAGTGGTAGTTTTTAACATGGTACCAACATATAAGAGGGATAAATTCTTCCATCCATATAGCCAGTCTCTTCTGATGTATCATGTATGAGTCTTTTCTAGAATTAAGAAGGAAATGAACAGAGTTTTCAAACTTTTGAGTATTTCAAACGTTTTATTTTCCTTACATAAAGATATCTGGGACTGAGAGAAGCTCAGGTCCTAGATTGAACCTGAAGACCAGAGCAGCTGGTCTGGCAGGAGATCCTGGAAGAATTCACTCCATGGAAGTGGAATGCACATTTGGCTAATATTTGTTTACAGCTGAAGTTGTACTCTTACCCTAGTTTCAGGACTAAAAATAGAAGAAATAGATTTGATTCTACACGAGCAAAATTTAGAAGCTCCACACTATACCATCTATCATATTAAACAAATTCGGCTCACCTAACCACACAGATTAGATTTATTCCTCCATATGTGAATTAGACAAAATAAAAAATATTGTTCCCCAAGAGCAGCTAAGGAAAGACCAAGTAATGATGTCTTTGTGAAAGTGAGTGTGGGGCCTGCAGAGGTGGCTTAGTAGTTAAGGCACTTGTCTGTGAAGCCTAAGAAACCAGGTTCATCTCTCCAAAATCCACATTAGCCAGATGCACAAGGTAGCAAATCCTTCCAGAGTTTGTTTGCTAAAAGTCCTGGTGCCCTGCTTCCTATCCCCTGCCATAGATGGTAACATTAGCAATAAGGCCTGAGTTTTCCATAAAGAAAACAACTTCCCATTTCAGAACTTTTTTGATGCAGTTTGATGCTGTGGCATGATCTCCTTCTATTTTTATTTCCATGAAGACACTTTTATTTTTTTGTTAATGTCCATAAGAGATTTTTATTAATCTATTAGCTGCCAATAATACAGTTTAATTTCTATGTATCTGTGATTATTCTGAGATCCCGCTCTTTAATCATTTCCAATTTCATACCATTGTTTGGAAACCATTCATGTTAATTTCTATACTTTTCTATTTGTTAAAACTCATTTGGGGATATAACATATATATTCTAGCAATTATTCCTTGTACAATGCAGAGCAATGTGTGTTCTATTGCTGTTGGTAGATTGATTTGTATACATATGTAGGTTAAGTCTAATGTATCCATATTGACTTTCTGTCTGAATGGTTAATCCATTGCTGAACATTGGGTATTGAAATCTCCTAGAATTATATTATAGTCTCCCTCTCCCTTTGAATATTCTAATAGTTACACTATATAAGTAAGTGGTTATGATGTTGGTTACATGTAAATTGGTAACAGTTGTGTGTTTTTGTTAATTGATCACTTTATTACTACATAATTTTTTATTGTTTTTAAGAAATATTTTATTTATTTGTTTGAGAGGGACAGAGAAAGAGAGAGAGAGAGAGTGAGAGAAGGGAAAAAGTGGGTATTCCAGGGTCTCCTGCCACTGTAAACAAACTCCAGACACATGTGCCTCATTGAGTGTCTGGCTTTACATACTAGTACTGGGTACTTGTACTTGGGAATCAAACCCAGGAAATCAGGCTTTATAAGCAAGCACAGTGAATGGCTGAGCCATCTCTCCAGTCCCAGTTTTTGACTTGAAGACTATTTTACCTTATCTGCAATTGCTGTGAATGTTTTTGATTTTCATTCTCATAAAATATCTTTGTTCTACCCCTTCACTTTCAGTTATATCTGCCCTTACATGAAAAAAAAATTAAAAGAGAAAATGACTCTCAAATGAGAGAGAAGGTATCAAATTAATAATCTAATGCTATATGTGGTTCAAGGATCTAAAAATAAAAAGAACAAACTAAGCATAAACTTAACAGACATAATGCTATGGTTTAGGTATGAAATATTCCCATGTGGTCCATGTGTTCAAAGAACTCATTGCCAAATGATGGTCTTTTGGGAAGTGACTAGATCATAATTGGTTGGACCCATTCAATGGGTCATAAATGAATGGGCTATTCAGAGGTAAAAGGTCTCTGAGAAGAAGAATCACTAGAGAAAAGTGGTAGCTGGGGCATGAATATGAAGAGTGCATCCTATCCGTAACCTTCCCCCCAGTTTCTCTCTACTTCTATGCTTTCATGAGATAAACAGTGTCCACTTTCTTACCCTTCTGCTATGATATTGCTTCCTTTTAATCAGCCTACAAACATTAAAACCAGCCAAACATGTACTGAAACTATGATATAAACTTAAAAACTATAACCTACTAGACATGGTGGTACATGCCTTTAATCCCAGTACTTGAGAAGCAGAGATAGGAGGAATGCTTTGAGTTGAAGTCCAGCCTGACACTAAAGAAATACAGAGACTCCTAAGAGATCATCATTGAAGTAAACTTAAAACACACCCACCAGGGCTCAGAGAATTGTATGGAAAAGGGTGCTGAAAAACTGTAAGAGCCACAGGTTGGAATATCATACCCAGAGGCATTGCTCCATCCCCAATATCTGACTGCTTCTCTCACAACTCATAACCCACAACACCATGGGGAGCACGAGCAACCTCACTGAGGAGGGACCCCTGTGAAATGGGTCCAGGGAAAAGGGAAAAGATGGTACCAACCCATGATATACCCATAAAATGTATGTTTTTAATAAAAAATAAAATAAATCAAAAATAAGAAACAATATAGGCTTAACTAAATAATATAAGAAATGAAGACATTATAATAAATATCTTAGAAATACAAAGACCTAGGCTGAAGAAATGTCTCAGTGGTTAAGAGCTTTTCCTGTCAAAGCTTGAGGGCTTAAAGATGCCTGGGAGTCTGCCAGACTTTGATCCCCAGGACCCACATAAACACCTGGGCATAAGCACACATGCCTGTAGCCTATGTTCCACTTGGGAGGAGGGGCTCAAAAAATCAGTGGAGCTGCTCCTAAGTTAATATGCTGTGGGATCAATCAGAGATCCAGTTCAAATAAGAACAACTAGCAGACTGGTGGAGCAGGATTCTAGAGGCTCCATTCCAGCCACCGCAGGTGAGCATGACTTGCACGGTTAAGCACATTGAGTGGTGCATGGACACATACATGTGTGTGTAACCCACAGACCCCACACACATGCACAGCACACCACCAAAACCACATCACACACACAAATACATATATATGATAAAAAAACACTACAAATAGCGATGTGCAAATGCATTCTATGGCCTAAGAGAAAAGTTAATGCCTAGACACAGAGAACATACAAAGACTGAATAATGAAGAACTAGAAAATATCAACCAATGAACAATAAGTAACACTCGGGAGGCAGAGGTAGGAGGATCACTGTGAGTTCGTGGCCACCCTGAGACTACATAGTGAATTCCAGGTCAGCCTGAGCTAGACTGAGGCCCTACCACAGAAAAAAAAAAAAAAAAAAAAAAGTTCCTATTCTATATCTTTCTCTTTCCCTGTCTTCCTCTTCCTCTCTTAAATAAATAAATAAACAGAAAGACAACTTTATTTTTAAAAGGCTAGAGAGATGGCTTAGTAGTTAAGGTGCATGACTGCTCTTGATTTGGCTAACTGATCCCCTCAGTGGTACAGGACCCATAGCTGGAGCTGGGAAACAAGTCAGAACCACATCCATACATAAGCCCACTCTCCAATATCAAGCTACCATCAATCATCGGGTACAAGAGGACCTACACCTATTAAACCCTCTATCAAAAAAGTGTTATCTCAATTTTCTGGGTGCTAACTTACTCTTCGTTAGAGAATCTGCTTCTCTTTTTCAGATAGATGAAGATCCTAAGGAGAGAGCTGCCCCATCATACCTCAAAAGGGGCCTGACTGAAACTAAGGACAATTGGCGAAACAAGCAAGGGTGATGTTTTCCTGATGAACCAGATACCAGCACAAAGGGGAAGGAGACCAACACAGAGAAAAATCAATTCATACCGAATCAGAGAGCCAGAGCCTCAGAGGCCCCCAACACCTCACCACTGAAGCTGACCAAAAATGAACCCAACATGGCTCAGGGAAATTTTGTGGAAGAAGGGGCAGAAAGAATGACAGAGTCACATGTTGGGTCATGATATGCAGAGACATTTATTCTACCAATAACTGTGGGCTAACTCCACAATGCATGACCCATACACCTCAACAAGGAGGGGCCATTGGGAGGGGGTAGATCATGGATAAGCCTAAACAATGGTACCAAACTGCCTGTATTTGCTGAAAAGAAAACTAATAAATTATTTTTTAAAAGAAAAGAGGAAAAAAAAAGACCCTGGTTCAATTTCTTAGGACCCATGCAAGCCCAAAGTAGAACATGTATCTGGAGTTTGCAGGGGCTGGAGGCCCTGTAGTGCCTATTCTCTCCCCCCTTCTCTTTCTCTCTCTCTCTCTCTCTCTCTCTCTCTCTCAAATAAATAAACAAAACTAAACAATCTTTAAAGTGTTTCCATCAAAGCAAAAGCCTATAGCCTGGTAAATTTACTGGTGAATTCTACCAAACATTTAAGAGCTAGTCCTTCTGACACAGTTCCAAGCTCAAAGAGAAAAATACTTCCAAATTCATTTCTTGAGGTCAATGCTAGACAAGAACCCCAGAAAATGGCACACCAACATGTCTTTGAATACCGATGTACAGATCAGATGACATCAAAATAAGAGAGAATAATTGAGAGGGGGTGGGTATATGATGGATAGTGGATTTGTGAAGAGGATAGTAGGGGAAGGAAGGGAATTGTTGTCTATAATTACGGAAGTTGGCAATAAAAAAATACAAAAAGGCTAGGAAACAGAATCTCATAGTCCATGGAAGAGATATCACACCATAGCAAATAAGATAAAGCACAGGGATGCTGATATGGTTGCATACACAAATCTGCAGATGTGATAGCCTGACTGCATTAATAAAATGAAGGACAAAAATTCAGTGAATTTTTATGACTAGTTCAGTAGATGCACAAAAACATTGTGGCAAAATTGAATATCCATTAATGACAGAAATATCTGTACAAATTTGGCACACAAGGTTGCATACCAGTGCAATAATGATCATGTATAATAAGCACATAGATTATTGTTTCACTGAATTCCTCCACAACATGTTTGTTATCCACAGCACACACATTTGGATGATTCATTTTCTTATGAAAGATAGTCTAACACCAGCCATCTTATTTATAAGACAGAAAACTTCTATCATGGAAAACTGAGACCCAAATATAATGATAAAACAAAACAAAAATTAATATGAAAGAAACATAAAGGACAAATTCAGTAATATTATGTATTTTCAGAGAAAGTCACACTGTTCATGCAGAGAGAGAAATGAGATACTCTAAAATGTGGACATTTAGGTGCCTTTTAACTGAGTAGGCAGCAAGGCCGTATCATAAAGTACAAATATTTAGATCACAATAACAAATTTAGAAAAATAAAGCAGTAGAAGTAAAATTTTCTATACAATTTTAAAAGAGGACATTAAGAATCCTACTGAAAATTAAGGTCTAAAAAATGGAAAATCACAAACAAAATGAAAACAATCAGAATGTCTATACAGGAAGGCTGTATAGACATTCTGACAAGTGGTTGAGAAAAATAATCTTAAGAATTCAAAGGAGGAAATTACAAAGAAAAATTTTCAAATCTTAAAAGTACAGTTAATTTTTCATTTGGAAGTAATTTATCAATAGGAAGCAAGGCACAACTAAATGATTCATAGCAAAGGATGTATTCTTCAAATCTCATAGTGTCAGGGAAAAGAATATAAATGTTTGTTTTTTGGGCAAGAGAGTGAGAGCTAGAGAGAGAGAGAACGGGCATGCAAGGCCTTCCAGCCACTGTAATTGGATTCTAGACATGTGTGTCCCCTTGGGCACATGTGCAAACTTGCGTGTTTTTGTCACTGTATGTCTGGCTTACGTGGGACCTTAGGCAAGTGCCTTAATCACTAAGCCATCTCTCCAGCGCTAACATGAATCTTTTAAGGAAAATAATAGGCACTTATATGTGTGTGTGTGTGTGTGTGTGTGTGTGTGTGTATGGAGCAGCTGATGCACATGTTTGAAAAGGGAGGGTGAGGTTCCAAGGGCTTCCCGAGTAACATCACTTACTATACAGAATGCCCTCTGTATGTTCTGTGTATTGTTTTGTTCAATTTTCACGATTTCTGTTGATGGTTTACAATGGCTACCAAGCTTAGCCTTGGAGTTACTGAGTACAAGAAAGTGTGTGGTGTGCCTTAGGAAGAAACTTTCCATAACTGGTGTGTCTTTTTCTTCAGTTATACTGCCACTGGCTGTGAATTCAAAGATAATAAATCAACATATAAGTATTAAGATATTTCACATATTTATTAGTTGTAGAAAATGTGAAAAAAACAACTATTTTTAAAAACATCATTACATAGTCAACAGTGAAAAATGTTTAGTTCTGAAGTGTGAGTTAAGTATTTAGAGATTTGAACTTACCTTCTCAGGAGAGAGTTTATGGCAAACTTTAGCTCTCTCAAACCCTTTGAAATGAGCAATCACACCAGTTTGAAATGAGTCTATTGTTTATTTTCTTGCAGTCATTAACTTTATTTCCTAGGTTTGGTAACCCATTTCATTCGAAGGAGTTTACCAAGTTAAATACCTTTTCCTATAAATCAGACAAAACAAAACTGTATCTTTGAAATGACTAATTTCTTGATCAGTACCAAGTACTTTTCTTCCTGATCTTTTGCCTTAAGTGCTTTTATACATTGTTGAAAAGGTAGATTTACTGAAATCTGAAAGCATTTGGCCACCTCAAGCTGCCCTCTGGCAAGTTCAAAACAGTGGTGTCCAGGGACATTTTAAGAGGCCTCTCTTCTTGAATTGTACTGCTCTGTGAAGTTTTCCTACAACCAAGCTTGTGTTCTTGCCTCACTTTTCCTTGACTAAGTTGTGAAAATCTCCCATCTCTAATTTTGCTTTCAATTGGCACGATTATGGTATGTGGTCACTATGGATTTTAGTAGGTGGTTAAATTATAAGTGTTCTTTCAAGTTCATTCTACTTTCTAAACTATGCAAAAATGGAGTCTAATCATGTGTGACAGCATCAGTAATCCTAGCACTTTGAAGGCTGAGGTAGGGCAGGGAGCATCTGAGTTCCAGAAAATATGGACTATAAAAGAAATGATGCTTTAGCCACTTTTTTCTGGGGTCATTATGTGCCCTGGTATGCTGAGCACTGGTCCACTTTTAAAATCTGCCCATTATATTCTTGAAGACCTTGAGTTAAAGAAGATTATTATAATCAGTTATTTCATACAATAAATAAAGTATATGCATATTTTTATAGCAACATGGCTAGTATATATCTTACCGTAACAAAAATTCAAATGACAAAAAAGATAATGTAAGAAAACTACTTGCTTTTATACATTTGATCTATGTTGTTAAATCATTGTAGCCATTTATTTTTACTTATTTCATGTGTGTGTGTGTGTGTGTGTGTGTGTGTGTGTGTATAATTTTCTCCAAATGTCAGTTTATGCATTATGTAATTTTATTATTTATTTGTTTATTTAGTTTTTGTTTTCTCTTTTCTGAGGTAAGTTTTCACTGTAGTTCAGGCTGACCTCAAATCCACTATGAGTCTCAGTGTAGCCTTGAACTCACAGCTATCCTCCTCCCTCTACCTCTCAAGTGCTGGGAATAAAGGAGTTCAACACCACACCCAGCTACATTGTATATTTTACATTTCATTTATATGTATTTATATAAGTTATATTATATTAAATATGTTTTAAATATACTTATTTTTATATAATAGATATTTCATTTACATTGATATTTGTTGCTATGATGTGTGTTTTATGCATGTGAATATATGCATGTGTACATGTGTGCATATGTGTGTACATGCATAGAAGAGAAGACAACCTCAATTATCATTCTTGTCAGGTACCTTATACTATTTTTTTTTTTTTTTTTTTTGCTGTGGGGAGGGGATTCGTGATAGGGTCTCACTCTAGCCCAGGCTGACGTGGAATTCACTCTGTCTTCTCAGGGTGGCCTCAAACCCACAGTGATCCTCTTACCTCTGCCTCCTGATTGCTGGGATTAAAGGTGCGGGCCACCACTCCCAGCTGGCCTATACTTTTTTTGAGCCAAAGTCTTTCATTGGTTTACCAGATACAGAGGCCAGGCTGGTCAGCAAGCCCCAGGGATCTGTGTACTTACATATCCTAATGCTGAGATTAAAAAAATGTCCTATCATACCCAATTATTTTACAAGTGCTCTGAGGTTCAAACTCAGGTCCTCCTGCCACTTAGGCAAGCAGTTTACTAACTCATTATTAAGCATGCATATACCTTTGATCATGAACCTTTTCAAGTAAATCTCTCTCTCCTCATAATTTTATAATAAAGCATAATTTTGAAAATGCATCATGGACCTTTATAATGATTAACAAAAACATTATTTTTTCAATTTTTGGCAGATGCCATATGAGATTATACATTGTCAATGCTTTTCAAACTCTCTGTTTTTTCTTTACCATCATTTCAAAACTGTGCTCATTGACTTTTCTCAGTAAAACTTTCCTTTTATAACAATCAATTTTACCTTCAAAGTTAATTTCACATTCTCATTGTGTCCTAACAATGGAAAATGTTATTACTGAGATTTATAAAACTTTCCACTCAAGATGCTTAGTGACTACTTTCTTCAATAAATAGGTGATAATATGCCTTGGGAATGCAAAATGATCTGTGGCAAGTCAAAGAACCTAAGACGTTCATCATTATGCATATAATCTGCTATTTTCAATTATCCATGCCACTGGTTTGCTACTTTAGCATGACTAATAAAAAGTTATTATTATTGTTGTTTCTTATTTTTCCTCTATTGAATTACAACTGCGAACAATTCACAAAGAAAATGAGCGATTCTCCCCACCTCTAATTACTACTGTCATTGATTTATTGAAGTTGGTAAAACTGAACCACCACACTATGGTTAATGTTTCAGTTTTGTAATTAAATATGCATAGTCTTTCTTGGTGTTTTAAATACACCTTACACATCATGTTTTTTATCTTGTTAACAGAATCTTTTGTGGATAATTGTTTAATATGAATGATTACTGCATGTGTCAAATACTGTTCATTGGCTACCAAACAACAATTCCACACCTGCTCATCTGTATATGTGACTATATTTAAATATGTGCTGAAGAGAAATATCTTAAACCTATAGAAAAGAAGTTTCTTGTCTTTATGAATTGTTTATGTAGGGGATATTCATGAGTGTAGGTCTGTTATGTGAACCCCCAAACCCTCCAAATATTATACTAGGTAGGATAAGCATGTAATAAAATTTTGTTCTGTTTCTTATAACTCCTAATAGAGCAAAAATTAGCTTGATCATAATTCTTATTTCTTGGGGGTGGAAGGGCTTAATGCTAGTTATTTTACTTAAACTGGAAGGTAAAAACTATTGGGTCAGGCTGGAGGGATGGCTTAATGATTAAGGCATTTGCCTACAAAGCCTAAGGACCCCGGTTTGAGGCTTGATTCCCCAGGACCCATGTTAGCCAGATGCACAAGGGGGCACATGCATCTGGAGATTGTTTGCAGTGGCTGGGGGCCCTGGTGCACCCATTCTCTCTCTCTCTCTCTCTCTGTCAAAAAAAAAAAAAAAGAACCATGGGTATAGCCAGGTATAGGGGTACATGTCTTTAATCCCAGCATTCGAGAGACAGAAGTAGGAGGATTGTTGTGAGTTTGAGACCAGCCTGGAACTATAGAGTCTATTCCAGGTCATCTTGGGCTAGAGTGAGATCCTACATGAAAGAAAGGGGGCAGGGGGGAGAGAGAGAGAGAAAGAAAGAAGAAACATTGGGTCAGAAATACAACCATAGTGAGACAGTTTAGGTATGACGGGGACCCAAGTGAATGACTTTTGTCTTGGCTAAAGGACGTAATTGACCTTGGGCCAATAGAGAAAATCTAGGTCATTACACTTTGCTATAGGTCAGAAACATCAGAAGAATCTATATTTTCTTTTTTTATATATATTTTATTTAGTTATTTATTAGTGACAGAAAGAGAAAGAGGCAGAGAGGGGGAGAGAGAGAGAATGGGTGCATCAGGGCCTCCAGCCACTGCAAACGAACTCCAGATGCATGTGCCACCTTGTGCATCTGGCTTACGTGGGTACTGGAGTATTGAGCCTTGAACCAGGGTCCTTAGGCTTCACAGGCAAGCGCTTAACCATTAAGCCATCTCTCTAGCCTAAATCTATCTTTTCTTTATCTCTGCCTCCTTAGAGAGTCCTTTCACTTTTCTTCTGGAAGGAAAGGTTCTTCCATAAAAATTAAGATTTCTGAAATAATTGCCCTTTTCCAGAAACCCTGACCCCAAACACCTGTCATTGAGTGGCTAAAATAGTTGCTCATTGATGGGGCTTACACTAAAAATAAATAATAAATAAATAAGACATTAAAAAAAAAAAAACTATCTCAAGGAAGGTTCTCAAACCCTCTCTTGCCTCCTTGTGCAAGAGCTCTCCCTTTTCTTTGCTTAAGCTCCCCTGTCTTAAAGCTCTCCCTCCTAAAGCTCTATGCTATAATAAAATCTGCCTTAACCTTATCCTCTGGCCTGTGGATTTCATTCACTGACTTTTAAAGACAAAAATACAGAGACACCCCCAAAATACTGGTGTGTTGGCACATATTAGTCCATTGGCTGAGTGATTGCAAAATTCCTGTTACCAGTAAGATGCTAGAACTTACAGAACTGTGGATCTTCAATGTCATCCCTGATGCATGGAACCTTAGCTATACTTTCTTACTTGTACAGCAAGTATGCTCATATTTTAAGTATGTTTAGTCTTCTTGATACTTGCTGCTGTAACCCTTCTTCATAGATACTATAACTATAGTAATTTTTTTTTCATTGATTCCAGAAAGTGCTTCTCAAAATGATTTTCTTGATTCCATTCATTTAGTACACTCTACCTCTAGGTCTTGGGGGATATAGCTATCATGTTTGGTTCAATTCTTCTCTAGTAGACACCTCATTAAGGCCATTCATTGTACCTTGATCTTACTCACTGAGTTTTGGAAATTTTCTCTCAAAGTGTTGCCACATAGTGGTCAAAAGCATGGACCACTTTCAAGTTTCTCATATTGCAATGATTACTTATGTAAATTCAGTAGATTTGACTACTGTTTTTTTTTTTTTCCCTTGTCTGTCAAGGAAATGATATGGCTAGAACAATTCATGTGAAGGTGAAATAAAAACACTCTTCCCTGGAGGCCTGGTAAGTGTTCCTGAATATTCTCTATGCAGCCCTGAAGATGATCTCTTCAGTTTGATCATATGTCATTCAGAAAAATATACTAAATCACCCAAGATCATACAGAAGTTATGAACCAAAAAGAAATGATATTTAAACAAAACTACATTTTTATTCTTTCCATTCCTGCAAATGGTTCCATTTATAAGTTTAACAGCAGGAAGATACCTATTTGCCTGTTTTCCTTTAGGAAGTGGGTTAGTAGAGTGCCCTTTTGCCTCACCACCCTCATCTTCCCTATGGAAAATGGTCCACTTGCATCATGTCTCAGAGTTTTGTGGAGAATTGGAAGAATGTTGAAGTCAGACACCATGCTATCATTTGCATTGTCAGGTTGTTGGGATCATTGTTATTAGACATTTAGAGCAAAGTAGGATCCCAGTAATCCTGTGGTTTAGAATTAAATGCATGTTATCCCAGTTTTTCTTAATGCTTCTTCAAGAAATAATTTAATGTGGTATAGCTTAAGGAATGAGGGATGGTAACCAAAGCAATGAGGGTTCTTTCTGAAAGACTGAATTAAAAAGAATTAAAATTAAAGTGCTAGTTTTCTCTTTTGCACCCATAGTTCATTATTTTACATGTGGAGCAATGTGAAGCATGGGGAGTCCAGAATGAATCACTGCTACACTAGATCATTAAGGGAGTTTTGCATGTGGATTTATCAGCGTACTTTCAATTTGATAAAGTATTGCCATAAAAATACTTCCATGAAGAAATTCAAGTCCAGTTGCTTTTGTTGAGAAATCTATCAGGGGCTAAACCCATTAGATTCATCAGCTTGCCCATTTCTGAATTATAACTACATGCCCTACTTCGAATTAATTATAAAAGGAAGACAATAACTATACAATAAGCATCTCACCATTTCTGAACTCATGCTGGATTTGCCCACCTTCAGGAATGTGAAGGCTTTGCATTTTTGTATTGATAGGTACCAGTGGTAGAAACAATGCATTTTAAAATATTATTTTATTCTTAATAAGATTGCTGATCACCTTATTTGTCTTTCAGCTCTACATGACTTAATCATTTCAAGACTTTAATTAAGATTAGATTTTGATATGCCAGTCACACTGACTGACCTGAATATTGATATTTGCAACTTTCCAATGTTTTCATCACAGGAAACAATGCTTTTGTATTTTGCTTTTCAGATTTTCCTCCATGGAAGTATATAAATTCGCAAATTAGCAGCAATGGTTTTTAAGAAAATACCAATACTAGGGCATGGAGCTGTTATTGTTCATTTCTGAGTTTGTCAGCAATGCAGTCACATTGATGGTGAGAAATCATCTGTACTACTCAAACGAACTGAAAGACACCTTATTAGTCATTGTGTCTCCACACACAGACATGGACTCACACTGGATGGCATGTAAAAAGCCTGTGCATGTGTGAATGTATACCAAGGGGCAAGTCTGAGAGAAGGATATTAGCAAGTACCCCTGCCAAGAACTACTTGTACCTTCATCCCAGAGCAAAGAAAAGGAATGTGAGAGACTGCAGAAGGTGCTGCATAGGTCAAATTTATAGCACTCTTCTCTTGTGGAAGGGATTTTTGACAGCTTTCTATTTCTGAAAGCTGCCTTTCTGCTTCACCCAGAGGGCCTTTCCTGGACATTCAAATGGTCTGTACAAACTCATTCCCAAACACTCTTAAAGCCCCTTTAAATACCACTTCTCTAGCAGCAGCTAGCATTCCTGTAAGTGTTTGTGGACCTATGGAGCTAAGCTGAGGGTTGTGATAGATTTCCTCTGACAACAGTGGAGAAGCAGCAGTGTGGCGGAGCCTTTGGGAAACAGGCAAAGCTTTGGACCCCGTTTCTGTCTAAGCTCAAGCTACTTAGTTGCTAGTTCCTAATGCAGCCACGTTCCCAGCATCTGCAAAGAAAACTTCAGCAGCAAGTACAAAAGGATAGCAGGGATAGCATGAATTAAATGGCATAGATTACTATTTCATCAAAAAGTTTTTAAGGGTTATCTTTTTTAATCTTCTAACTAATAGAGGCTACTATTGTAATTATTTTTATTTTTATTTTTTTTTTGACATAGAACTGAGGCATCTGTACGGCAACAGCCTGGGTCTGTTAGGTTTAAATCTGTGGTCTTCTGTCTATACTACACATGCTCTGATTTGTCTCAGTGCTGTCCTTTCTTTGAGAATGCTAAGTGCTCTGGCACTGGTTGGAGAAGGGACTTGAGTAGGAAACTAGGAAGTCATTAATATGCTGGTGGATTAGTTTGGTTTAGATATCCTAGGACCTCAACTAAACAAACACTCAGTAGCAATATTAATGTGAGAGTAATTTTGAGGAGTTTTCCCCAAGATGACATGGGAAAGTAACACTGTGCCAAGACAGGTGTTAGTACTGCTTTATTTCCAGTTTGTGAGATATGAGACCAGGATTTGAGAGAGAAGGTCTCCTTAAACTAACATGTCCACAGGAAATGTATGTGAAATACACTCAAACTATGGCTTCCTTCCAGTAAACAGAAGGGATCTCAAACAATTTATATAAGATAGTGTTGGGTTGGGGAGATGGCATAGTGGTTAAGGGTGTTTACTTGAAAAGGCTGACAGCCTGGGTTCAATTCCTCAGTACCCACGTTAAGCCAGATGCACAACATAGCACATGCATCTAGAGTTCATTTCCAGTGGCTGAAGGCCCTGTGCTCATTCTCATTCTCTTTCTCTCTCACTCTCTCCTTGGAAATAAATAAATGTTTAAAAAGAAAGAAAAATAAAATATAGTCTGAAATTTGTTAGTTTATTGTCAGCCCGATAAATCTAATAAATCACTTGTGTTAGACATTCTTCTTATAATCAAATGTTCTATTCTTAAAAAAGAATTGTACCAAACCAATGCAAGATGATTTTAAAGGAAAGCAGAAGACTCAGGACAGTGTGAAGGATTCTGTCTGGAACACAACAAAAACTATGTAATGGAACTAGCATGAAAAAAAGAAAAATTTTTTCCTCAAGTCACTGAATATGCTCATGTGTTAAGTTACAAAAGACACTTTGGGGGCTGAAGAGATTGCTCAGTTGTTAAGGCCCTTGCTTATAAAGCATGAAGTCCTTGTTTGGTTCCTCAGCATCCGTGTAAAGCCAAATGCACAAAGTAGCATATTCATCTAGAGTTTTTGCAGTAGCTGAAGGGCTCAGCATGCCCATTCTTTCTCTCTCTCTCTCTCTCTCTCTCTCTCTCTCCTTTTCTCTCTCTCTTTTTCTGCTTGTAAATAAATAAATTATTTTTTATAATTTTTATTGCTTTATAAAAGAACAAAGTGTCTGTAAATCCTGCCTTAATATTAGAAAGTTACATTTTTAAGTAGCCATGAAGAAATTGCCAAGAAAAGAAACCAAGGACAGACAACCATAGTATCATGAGTTTCTAGCTGTCTGTACTATATACATAGCTCATGTGGCCCCACTACACTTAATGAAATTATGCCAGAAGCAACTTTTCAAATGATGCTAACTAAGAAAAATCTTGACAACCTTAAACATGTAAACATGATAAATGGGTGAATAAAAATCCTACAAGTTGTGCAAATGCAATCCCTCCATCACAAAAAATAAATGGTTAATGGCCATTGCGCTCTGCATTAGCCAACACTAAAAGGCCCACTTTACTCTCTATACATGAAGCACACCTTTAGCATTATTGAGAATTATGTAATAGCAGATAGAAGATAATATTTTCCTGTGGAAGGAATTTCAAAGTTATGCTCCTACAATTTATTTGACTTTGAATTACCCTTGATTTTGGCAATCTTCATTCAAAGCCTCAGGAATGTGTATCCAAGAGTAAATATTTTTAAAAAGATAGATAAAGAAAACAGCTTCAAAATTCTATTTTTATAATTTTGTATGTTTCTAATTTTTGTTTAATAAATGAGATAACCTGATGAAATAATATTCTTTTTTTAGATTTTTAAATTTTTATTTATTTATTTAACAGAGAATCAGAAAGAGAAAATGAGGCTGATAAAGAAAGAATGGGTGCATGAGGGCCCCCAGCAACTGAAAACAAACTCCAGATGCATGTGCCACCTTGTGCATCTGACTTACATGGGTCCTGGGAATCAAACTTAGTTCCTTTGGCTTTGCAGGCAAGTTCCTTAACCACTACACATCTCTCCAGCCTGAGATAATTTTCTTTAAAAAATGAAAGCCCAAGTCATGCTGCTTCTGTAAGTTACAAATTAAAAACTATCAATATGGGCTGGAGAGATGGCTTAGTGGTTAAGCGCTTGCCTGTGAAGCCTAAGGACCCTGGTTCGAGGCTCGGTTCCCCAGGTCCCACGTTAGCCAGATGCACAAGGGGGCGCACGCATCTGGAGTTCATTTGCAGAGGCTGGAAGCCCTGGCGTGCCCATTCTCTCTCTCTCCCTCTATCTGTCCTTCTCTCTGTGTTTGTCGTTCTCAAATAAATAAATTTAAGAAAAACTATGAATAATGCACCTCTGATTTCTTCTCCACACTATTGTCTCTTTTCACTGAAGATAAGGACTAAACTGACAAATGTGGAAATTGACCTGATTTCTTTTTGTCTTAAATGTATTAACTTCTAAAAAGCAGCTGATAGCAAAATAAACCTATAATGTTATGAAAGTAGTGAGGGCAGTGGAGTTACAATGTTCCTTTGAGGAAAATATCTAGCAGTAGATGATACCTGGGGAAAAAAAAGAAACAAAATGATTCAATATTCAAATTATTGAACACAGATTTTATACTAAACACCTAATTTTGATCAGTAAAGAAAACTGGTTCAAAGAATTAATGCAATGTACCAAAAAAAAAAAAAATCTGGAAAATTTCAGAGTCTTGATGTGGATTTGGTCTGTCTGGATCCAATGATGATACCTTTTAGACTACAAAGACTATATTTCAAAAGAGGTATTCATGAATTGAAATTCATTAAAACAACAGTGGAGTTTTTGTGAAAGTCCTTTGATGGAGAATAAAAGGTGAAACAGAAGTAAATGTGCTAGGGTAGACAAACAATGTAAAGGTGTTCCTTTAATGCATATCTTAAAGCAAGCTGGTACCACATCAATATTAGCAATGATAGAAGACAACATCTGTTAGGAGTTTTGTTCTGCTAAGGACAGAATGTCTGATAAATTCTTGACTTGCCTTATTAAATATTTCATCATGAAAAATGTAGAGGAATCAATATGGGGAATTGCAACTCAGGACACCATTATGATGAGTAAAGAAGATTTGGAGTGGGAACAAAATGATCTTTGGGAATAAGTGAACATGTCATTTCTGAATATATTAAAACCAAAGAACTAAAGGCTGGACTTCACTAGAAATGTTCCCAGAAGTTTATAAAATACACTGGAAATGTTGAAAGGAAGATATTTATATCTCTGTTTTGACTCTATAAGTGACAATAGCCTAAGAGAAGTAAATAAATAATCTTTTGGTATGTCTGCAGCATAATAATTAGTATTTTTAATCAATATTATTGTACTGTAGTAATTAGTATCATTTATATGTAAATGTTTATAACTGGAAAGCTAATATACATGGGGGAGATATATATTGCATACTCTATGTATATGATATATATTAAATAGAGCCATATTAGTTCAGATATTTATTTGAACACAACTTTGGCCTGATGTGGATCCAGTTCTTCCCTGGGCCTCACTGTATCTCACACTGCCTCCCCTCACTGTTTCCCTTCACAGTCTCCCTCAGAGTGTATCTCATCACTCTGTCTCTCTCACACTGTGCCCCACAGTATTCTCTGCCTCCACAACAGCCTATCTGGGGATAATTAGTATAACCACATATATGTACATACATGTGTATATATATATATGATGAAGTACAAGCACAGTTGCTTGAATGTGTCAGGCAGCTTATACAAAGATGAGACTATTGCTCATACAAGTCATCCGACTCTTCATGATAGTGTCAATATATTCTCACTAGACAGGAATTTTTGTTTTCCTGCCATTATGTCCTTTTAGTAAAGGAAGACTATGATAGTATTGACTCCAAATTCAGCATATTTTCCCATGTATATCCTAGATGTTACATTATATCTGAAGTATGACTTGATTCCTCATCTGAATCATTTTGGGAAATATAAAAGGAAGGACCAGGCATATATGTACACTTGTAGGTGTTTCTATATGTATATGTATGCCATAATGTTATATTCAGTCAAGTATAAGATACTGCTAACTCTCATTTTGCATTACAAATAGCCAAGTAACTTTTAAGATCATTAAATCTGTAAATAGAATGTCAAGTTTCCAGTTTATATATGTTGGGCTAATTTAATTTTCATTTTATTTGCAAGTTAATTGAGTACATGATGATAATACATGTATTTCCCAAAACTACTTGCATTGCAAATGATCTTAGGTTGGACATTATTGAAACTGGATTATTGGTTTCTGTGGTTCTTTCCTGTTGACTCCTACAATCCACTACACTTAACCTAGACACTAAGTGACATGGATGTGAACCACCATTCCACACAAAGTAAGACCTATGTAAATGTTTGTTTCTACTAACATAACAACCATCTAAAAGAATATAATATGAAGCTTGGCAGTTTCAGATGATAACATACATAACTTACCTCAATACTTTACATTTAATAGGAATAATTACCCTAGATGCCACATAGTGTGCTATTAAAAAGAGGGAGATAGGCAAGAACTTAGACCCTTACTCTGTAACAGATCTGCACTGGGCCTGCTTCAACTACTTACAGTGACTAAATTATTTCTGGTTCAGTTTTATAACCTACCAGCTTCTTAATTTAATTGTGGCCAGAGCCCTCAGCATGATTCCAAAATGGAAATATTCTTCTACTACATCCTTCTTCTCTTGTTTTGGGACTTGTGCTTCTCACTTCTCTTCAGATAGGCAAATGGTTTCTGCCTATCCAATATTCATAATTTCATATTTGAAAACTTAGCTATATAATCATACTTAACATTTCATCATGCTAATAATGAAACATAGGTTTCCTGATCCAGAAATACATAGTAAACAAAGAATTTCAACATAGTCTTTCTTTTGACTTGAAAATGGTTGAATGGATAATATGGTCATTTCTATATGTAGTTTTGTTCAAAATATGTGATCTTTCTGTCAAAATTATTGTTGGAAAACACTAAAATTGTTTTGCATGATTTGTATTTTTCTGCTGATTTAGGTAAGATAATTTTTCTTGGGATATTGCATTTATCACATTATTAATTATTACAAACATTAAAGTGTTAAGTTATTTTTCAGATAGTATGTGCTTTAATACATATATTTGAAAGTAAGTTTTAGTATGTCCATTATTTTGACATATAACTCTACATAGTGACTCTTTCCTAGGAAATAAACCAAAATGCTTAAAGATATATGCTGTGCAGCTATTTGTAGAGCAAAACATATTGTTAAATCTCTCTTAACATCAAAAAGTAATTATCTAGAGAATAACCATTATTACAATGGCAGTACTATAGTCCTTAACAATCATGTATTTGAATATTTGCATATTAAAATCAAGTTATAATCAAGATGATTGTTATTGAGTAATCTTAATTACATGAAAGTGATTTTATTATTTGTTAATAACTTTTTAGAGAAGAACAGACTAATAATGAACTCCACGGTGGAGGGTACTAGTTATAGAAGGCATGGTTCAAAGTTCTATGGTAAGACATGAAGTCAGGGTTTACCTATGTCACCATCTTGTCCATAACTGACCATGTTCACAGCCTCCCAGTGTGGAAGCATGCAGTAAAAGTGGAACAGTGTCAGTCACACTTTTCATACTGAGCCTGATCAAAGATTGGTGGTAAAAGGTAAAGCCAGTAGCCCATTGTGCTTGGAAACTTGGAAAGAATAAATAAATAAAACCCAATTACAAAACTGAGGTATTTGAGAGGCTAATTTTCAGGTATGGGATATTATTGCCACCTTGAGTCACATCTTCAAGAACATTAGAAAGGCAATTTTGTTTTTCCCCCTCTACAAGAAAAGTTGCTTAATTATTTCATTTATTTTTTTATTTGTTTATTTTGAGACATGGTCTTTGTATCCCATGATGACCTCAAGCTCAGCTTTTAAATAAGGCAGTTATAGAATACAGCAAGTGCAAGTTTTTTTTTTTTTTAATTCATTTGGTCTGTTAATTCCAAGTTGTTTTCTGCTCTATTTAAATTTAACATGTAAGTGATGTCTTATTCTAGAAATGTGGAAACTGGCCAAATGTCAATGAGTAAGTTGATGTCTGTAGTTGAAACAAATGCCTCTGAGTTTTTCTCTCTGTAAAAGCACTGCCAGTACTGGCTGAGCATGTCACTTACAGCCATTTATGATTATTTATTTAAAAGACCTGGCAACACAGTTGGAGTTTTTCCATATTCACAAGCAGATATATTTATTTATCAGAAGCTTGATTTAAATGGTGAACTAACAATCCTGATAGAATGGTAGTCATGAAGACTATTATGTATTGATTCTGAATGAAACAGTATTGCTATTGATTTCCTCATAAACATTTTAGTCATGATAATTGTTAATTCTCCTTTGATTTTTGTTGGACTGATTCAAGAAGAATCTTTAATAAAATTCGAACCAAAAATTATTTTTAGAAGCTATTTTATCAATATTTAGTAAGATGAATGAAAAAGTGTGTTAACATAAAATGAAAACACCTCTCATGATGCATTTTAAAGTTAAGGTTTAGTAATTAAAGTCTCAAACTTAAAGAGCTAAAATAAATTTGAACAGATATAGAAATAGCAATTTTTTACAGAAGCACTTCGCCTTTGCAATGTTCCTAGCACTTGCCTTAGGCTTTTAATTCTGGTCTCCAAATATATATATATATTTATATTGTTTTCCAAAATAAATAATACTATGCTAATAGTGAGTTTTGATGTATTATTGATTAACCCTGTCATTCATGCACTGCCTTTAAAATATTTAGTTAAATGACTCATTCACTGTGCACTTAATCAATCTGTGAGTTATGTGACTAACCATGATAGGCTGACCATGCAAATGATAAATTTAATGAATGAAGTTTTCTGGTGCATTTTATCTTTCCAAGCACATTATCAAAAAATGAAACGTTGCCCCTAATCCTAAGGAAATATAGTGTAACTCTTGGCAGCCTACTACTGGAACATATTTTTATTCATGAGAGGCAGGGAAATGCTTGCTTTTTGTAAAGTAATATGCTTCCCTCTGTCTGTGAAGCAAATTTGTTATATCTATAATGGAAAGCAAATAACATGTCTTACCATAAGTTTACATTCTTCCTAGCCATTACCATAATTGAGGGTATCAAAATGGTGGAAAATATTATTATAGAGAAGAATGGCAGAAAAGGATGGAATGTGAAGGGGAAACTGGGCTTCTTGATGCCCCAATATTTTCTGGTTCATGCATCTAAGAATAGGGACACATTTTACATTTACTTTTACTCCCTGTTTTACAAGGAACAGCCATTCTAAGTCTCTCTGTCTCTCTTTTTTTTTTTTTTGTTTATAAGTGAAGCAACACAACAAATATCCAAAGGTGTCAAGATAGGTAATCGATTTCTTTCAATGAAACAAATTAATGAAAAATTTCAGATTGTCTCAACTGATTAGTGAGTTTAACTGAACCAATAAGTTCCAATGGTAGGTTCATAACATTGTAATGTTATCAAGAAGTAAATGTTAGATCTCTGTATTATAGCATGTAAAGAGTGGCACAATTTAGACATTACTTCATAATAGCATCCTGTCAGAAGGTTACTGTATTAATTTTGATTTCCAGCATGCATGATTATTATGTAGTTAGCATTGAGAAAAGACATATCCTTTATTCCTCTGTGACTACACATAGTTTTTAATGTACATAAGTCTCTCATGCTGTATTTATGTAGATGTTACAGTTTCTAATTTGTGCGACTTGGTATACCTCAACCAAGTCTATTACCCCTGAGTTATACAAATGAATTCTTCTAAACCTTAAGTTGGAACATATTAATTATCAGAATGATTCAGATTTTATCTTAAAGATAAGATTAAAAAGCCTTAAAGTAGATCAGAAGTCTAGGTGTGCTCAGAAATCTGGATGTGATTAATCTATTAGTGCCATCATCTATTTCTTCTTCATCAAGTTTTTTTCTTATAATACACAGGTTTTACAAATGAGCCAATCTTCCTTTCAAACAAAGGTCTTGGGATTTTTTTTTTTTTTACTTTGTTTGTAATTAAGAACATAATTTCTGTGGGTACATCATGTGTTTGTACCATCTTTTCCTTTCTCCCTGTATTCCACAGGGGGCCCTCCTCAGTGGAGTTGCTGGTATTCAACCATAGGGTTGTGGGTTATATATTGTGGGAGAAGCAGTCAGTTCTTGCAGGGAGGCAGTGCCTCTGGGCATGATATTCCTACCCATGGCTCTTACAAACTTTCCACACCATAATCCACAAAATTCTCTGAGACTTGGTGGGTCTGTTTTAAGTCTACTTTAGTGATAAACTCTAGGAGTCTCTGGATCTCTGCTTTGGTAAGTTTTGGGTATCCTCAGTCTCTTTACCCTGTTGCTGATTGTCAAGCTCACCATGGAAACAGCTCTCTTGTTTGTCTCCCAATTTCCTCTGTGGCTTCACCTGGGCCTTGGTTGAAGTGCAAGGGATGGTTTATCTCCTGAGGTCTCACTACCTTCTGGAAAAAAAAAAAAAAAAAATATATATATATATATATATATATATGCACACACACACACACACACACACACACACACACACACACACACACACACACATATATATATATATATATATATATATATATATATATATAAAACAAAGAGTGCAGTCAGCATAGGGTAAATTGGATAAGCCTTATTAAATTAGGGAGATTCTGGTGGATATAGCTCTTCTTTTAGCCAATGTCTAGTGGGATCTTGACATTCAAGAGCATAATCTTTGTCTCCATAGGATTCTGATCTGTTTGCAGTTCCAGAAATGAAATCCTTTTCACTGAACACATTTCTTAGCCAATCAGAAAGCCATTGGTTACCCCCCACCAAGGCTGTGTGCCACCATTGCATTGGTGTGTGCATCTTGTCAGGCTGGCTGATTCTGGATAGCTTAGACCCATGCTTGCTCACACCATTATTGGGCAGTTTCCCCAAGTAGCCCATGTAGCACTTTCCAGCACTAGACAGGCTAACAGGGTTCCTTTCTGGGGTCTGGGTATTTTCTGGATTCCTACCAGGTTTCTGTATGCTCTGTGTAGGTAACATAGGTATCCTTATTGATTGGGTTTTACCTTTTTCCTGAGGTGGGTAACTGAGTGCTTTGACAGAAGACTGTCTTGTTTTGGGAACCTCTAAGGCCTCTTTAAAGTCTCTCTGATCAACAGCTCAATATGGGTAGCAACTGCTTTTTGTTACTGGTAGTTATAGGTCAGAGTTGTGTAGAATACCATTGTGTAATTTACCCCTGAAGAACTTAAATGTAAAAATCCTGAACCAAATCCTCACAAACCACATTCAACAAGACATCAAAAGCATTATTCACCTTGATCAAGCAGGAATAATCCCAGGAATGCAGGGATGGTGCAACATCAGGAAATCAGTCAACATAATTCACCATATAGATAAACTTAATCACAAGAACCACATGATCATTTCAATAGATGCATAGAAGGCCTTTGAGAAAATACAACATCACTTCATGATCAAAATGCTGGAGAGAATAGGCATGGAGGGTTTATATCTCAACAGAATAAAGGATATATGTGTAAAGCACATAAAGCCCACATAATACATAATGGGGAAAGGCACAAGGAATTCTTATTGAGATCAGGATTAAGACAGGTTTGTCAGCTCTCACCATTCCTTTTCAACATGGTACTAGAAGTCCTTGTCCAAGCAATAAGACAGAAGAATCAAATAAAAGGGTACAAATTTGAGAGGAAGAAATCAAATTAGCCCTATTTACAGATGACATGACCCTGTATATAAGTGACCCAAAAGTCTCCAACTCAAAACTTCTAAAGGTAGACTAACTCTTTCAACAAAGTAACAAGATACAAAATCAACACAGAAGTAAGAGGCCTTTCTAGGCACAAAGGACAAAGATACTGAAAAAGAAACCAGCAAGGCTGTCCCATTTTCAATAGCCACAAAAAGAAGCAAATATATTGGAATAACACTAATCAAGGATGTGAAAAACCTATACAATGAAAACATAAAAGCACTCAAGAAAGAAAATGAGGAGGGCTTGAAAAGTTGGAATAAACCTCCCATGCTCCTAGATAAGTAGAACTAATATTGTGAAAATGGCAAATCTACCAAAAGCAATATGCATATTTAATGCAATACCAGTATAAATTCTAGCATCATTCTTCACAGAGATTGAAAATAAATTTCAAAATTCATAAGAAATGGCAGCAGGCCTTAGATATACAAACATATCTTCATGAAAAGATACACTTTTAGAGGTATCACCATACCTGATCTAAAGCTATATTACAAAGCCATTGTAACAAAAACAGCATGGTACTGGCATAAAAACGGACATATAGACCAATAGAACAGAATTGAAGACCTGGCCTTTAGGTCAAGTACCTACAACTACTTGATATTTAACAAAGGTGCCAAAAATATAGACTGGGAAAAAAAAAAAAAAAAAAAAGGATAGCTTTACCAACAAATGGTGCTGGACAAACTGGGAAACCACATGTAGAAAAATAAAACTAGACCCATTCACCTCACCATACACAAAATATGGATTAAAAACCTTGCTTATTTCACCATGAACTGGATACCAGCAAAAGGGGAAGGATATCAACGCAGAGAAAAATCAACTCCTACCAAATCAGAGAGCCAAAGCCTCAGAGGCCCCCAACACCTCAGCACTGAAGCAGACCAAAAATGAACCCAACATGGCTCAGGGAAATCTTGCGGAAGAGGGGGCGGAAAGAATGTCAGAGTTACATGTTGGGTCATGATTTGCAGAGACATTTATCATACTAATAACTGGGGGCTATCTCCACAATGCACGACCCATTTTCATTAACAAGGAGGGTCTAATGGGAGGGGGTAGATCACAGATGAGCTTAAATAATGGTACCAAACTGCCTGTATTCACTGAAATGAAAACTAATAAATTAAATTAAAAAAAAAAAAAACCTCATCAAAAAAAATAACACCTTGATGGGCTGGAGAGATGGCTTAGCGGTTAAGCGCTTGCCTGTGAAGCCTAAGGACCCCGGTTCGAGGCTCGATTCCCCAGGACCCACATTAGCCAGATGCACAAGGGGGCGCACGCATCTTGAGTTCGTTTGCATTGGCTGGAGGCCCTGGTGTGCCCATTCTCTCTCTGTCTAACTGCCTCTTTCTCTCTGTCTGTCATTTGCAAATAAATAAATAAAATTAAAAAAAAATAACACCTTGAAATCTGCATACACTGGAACAACAAATAGGAGGGACTCTCTATGATAAAGGAGTGGGAAAAGACTTCCCGAGCAATACACCAGTAGCCTATGAAATTAAACAATCACTTAACCAGTGGGATCTCATGTAGCTAAAAAACTTTTGTACAGACAAGCATATCATAAGCAGAGCCAATAGATAACCCACAGAATGGCAGAATTTTTTTTTGCTGTCTACACCACTGACAGAGGCCTAATATCTACATCTACAAAGAACTCAAAAACCTAAAAACCTAAACAATAAAAAAATTAAACCACACACTAAAAAACTTGAGAACTGAATATGGAATACTCACAGAGAGAAATAGAAATGGTTAATACACATTGAAAAATATGTTCAACATCCCTAAATATCAGGAAAATGCAAATTAAAGCAACCATGGCATTCCTCCTTACTCCAGTATGGATGGCAATCATTAAAAATCAAGTGAGAACATATGTTGGCAAGGATATAGGAAAAAATGAACCTGCATTCACTGTTAGTGGGAACGCAAACTTATATAACCAATATTGAAATCAATATGATGATTCCTAACAGAAATGAATTTAGAACTACCAACAGACCCAGTTATTCCCTTACTGGGCATTTAACCTAAATGTCCCTCACTTCACTACAGAAATATTTGCTTGGCCATGTTTGTGCTTAATTCATAATGGCTAGGAACCAGAATCAACTCAGGTGCCAATCATTGGTCTTCAGAAATTTTGTTCCCTACTATTTCTGACAAGTTGCCTACTAACTCACCTGATCTTTGAGCTCTATATGATTCTGTGTTAAACAGAAATCTTTCCTAGTCCCATATGTCCAGGATACATTATATTTATATATTGACCCTTCTATGGTTTAAGGTAGTTAATCACATTTTTAGGGATTTATGTAGTGTTTCAAACTTTTTTTTTATTTTCTTCTGTTTTTCCAACTTGCTTTTAAGTTCTATGCTAGAAGGGCCAATATGTTCTCTTTATCCATTAAAGCATCACTTGTATAATATTTTCAGTAGATGTGTCTGCAATACTCATATGTCAGTTGTCTTAAGGAAATCACAAACTGATAAAAAATGTACAGCTCTTAATAATTTATTTTCATGAAAATTATTTGTAGCCAATATTTATATTTAATAGTTATAAGTATTTTATTCCAACTAAAAAACAATGCTAAACATTCCAGGAAGCAATGATGCCTTTCTTGGTCCTATGCAGATGAAATTAATTAATTGACAATAGGTAATCTTGCATCATTCTTAATAACTGTCCTATGATCTTTTGTCCTATGATCTTTTGATTTTTCTTTTCCACGCCATGAATACTAGGATTATTATTTCTTAATTTATTTGTTACCCAATTTCATATACAGCATAGTTTTTCTCTGACACATGCAGATCATGGGCAAACTATGTACATTGTAGAATAACATATATACTTCATATATGTTCATAATTTGAATTGCATTATACTAGCTTCAAAAATGAATGACTTGTTTAAAATTAAAAAAAAAATACTGGTATAATCCTTAGTAGAAATTTCAGGTGATTTGACATGATATCTATTCCTCCGTGTACTATTAGAACATTGATTTATTTACTGACAGGATATTTTCAACAATGAATTAGCGTAAGCTATTATCCACTTGTCTTCTTTCCTACGACTAATGTTTAGATTCATATGTTCATTGAATTGCTACCAATATTAGTTAGGTTCTGTCTTTGTGAGTTACAATTAATATAGAACACATTGTTGTGTACACATAGTTTACACTGCACAGTTAAAGGTACAATATATTGAATAAGTGTACAGTGAGCCATCAAACATCCAGTATGAAACACTCAGCATTTTTTGCCTTGTTAGACTTGTGTTAAATTTCACCATACTTTGCTTAGCTCTAATACTGCAAGCCAATAAAAACTGACTGTTTCAGCTATTTAATTTTGTTTAAGATCACTTAAACATATTAGTGTGTATCTTGATAAAATTGGAAATATTTATAAGTCAGTCTTCTTCTAGAAGTTCTTTAGATATATACTTGAAAGTTTCCTAGAAGTTAGTGATAGAATAATACCTCTGGTAATTAGCATTTCCATTTGATCAATATTAAGATCTTCATATTGATGCATATACCTGTATTAAAATAAGATATGTTATAGGATTGGAGAGATGGTTTGGCAGTTAAGGTGCTTGCCTGAAAACCCTAAGGACCCATGTTTGACTCTCCATATCCCACATAAGACAAACACACAAAAGTGAGGCAAGTGCAAGGTCACACATGTCCACTAGGTAACACAAGCAACTGGAGTTTGATTTCACTGGCTGAGGCCCTGCTGTGCCAATTCTCTTGTTATCTCCCTCTCTTCCTTCCTCTCTCTTGCTCACTCTATAAAAATAAATAAATAAATTATAATAAAAATGTTTAAAAACGAAGGAGACAACAAGATAGAATAAGGACTGGACTGCTGGTAAAGAGCAAGGTGTAGTTTTAAATTAGATTTAAAAATGTAAATTTAGCCAGATGTGGTGTTGAACGTCTTTATTCCTAGCACTGGAGGGGCAGTGGTAGGTGGATCATGGTGAGTAAGAGGCGAGCCTGAGACTACATAATAAATTCCAAGTCAGCCAGGTCTAGAGTGAGACCCTACCTCAGAAATATGTAAATTTAAATTTTAGACTCTACAACTATACTTTAAAAAAAACTACATGATTGTGTCAGAGGCACGTAACATATTTACACATTACATTACTATTCAACCTTGAGTTAAAAGAATGAAATCCTGTCACTTTCAGCAATATACATGAAACTGGCCAGTGTTATGTTGAGTGCAAGAAACCAGACAGAGCAAGACAAATAACAGGCTCTCACACATTTATGGAAAATGATAAGTCAAGCTTGTAGAAGTATAAAATGGAATAATGGTCACTAGAAATGGGGAAGGATGGAGAAAGGACAGAAATGATAGAGTTTTTTTAGGAATGGGGCAAGATGATAAGCAGGATGGGCTAGGGAAAGCAGCCAAGGGTAGAAGAAAGGTGAACATACTTGAGCAATGTATTAAGTATACAATCATGGAAATATCACAGTAGAGTCTAAATTTACACAATATGTATTGATTAAAGTAGTAATGAGGCAAAACAATGTAAGATTCATGTGATGAAATTCATTCTTTAATTGTAGCAGTAACATCATTTAAATATGCTTTCAAATACATTTGGGTTTAAACATGTAAATATTATTTTCTTCTTGCATGATATGGTATAGTACAATTATAGTATTTTCATTGTACATTATATCAACAGAAAATCACAACTTCTCATCACTTACTGGAGCCTGTCTTGGTCTTTCCTCATTTTTTGAGATCATTCTGGGACCTGAAAATAATTGAATGCTTACATTCCTTTTCACATGTTGTGTTATAATTATCATGCATTGTGTTTACAAATGTTAAATAACAAAATTATTCATTATTGTTTTGTTGATTAAGCAATGAGTAACATGTGTCCATAAGTTTATTATATATGTTTCTATGGCTATTTTTTCTGTGTATTTTACCTAATAATATTTTTCCCTTCAAAATGCTTAGTAAATATAATTTATACTAGCTGTATTGATGGCAAACTTTTCAGTTGTCCAATTATCAATGTTACTTGCACTTTTATACTAGGTATAACATTTCTATTGACTTATTTTCACTCACTGAAACTAATTTCATTTATTCAATTTTGTGGATATTTTTAGTTGTTGATTTTTAAATTGCTACTTTGAAAGCAATACATTGTTTCCACTAGTACTTATCATATTTTCATTTATATCTTTTCATTCATTCATTCTTATATATCTCATCAAAATTATATTTTTATACAAAACCTCACATGTCATAAGACTTACTTCAAAAGATACAGTTTCAAAAATTAAATGCTCAAAGGAAAAGTTATCTGAAACTAAATTTATTTAATTTAACTCTGAAAATACTTTCCAAAGGACTGTTGAAATTAATTTTAGAGGACAGGGAAGATATCTCTGCAGTTACAGTGCTTGCTTATAAAGCCTAAAGACTGACTCAGGTTCAATTCCTGGCAGCCATGTAAAGTCAGATGCATAAGGTGGCACATTCTTCTAGTTTGTTTACAATAGCTAAAGGCCCTGGAGTACCTAATCCCTCTCCTATCTCTCCCTCCCTATCTCTTCTTTCAAATCAATACATAAATATATTTTTAAAAGAAATTGGTTTTATAACAAACAATATTATTGGAACAAGGATAAATCTCAACATATTGAATAAACAATAGTTACTATAACCACTATCATTGTATTATAGCTGTAGCCACAAACACAACTTTAATTTACATTATTTGCAATACCGAGAAATATGTTTAATAGGCTTTCTCAGCAATAAAATTATGGTATTTGAATGTGATTTTGATTTGATAAATTGTAGAATTAAAATTTTATCTGCATATTCTTGAAATTGTTTTTGAAAGATTAGCAAGTTTCTATTCAAATGACGCACAAAAATACAGTTGTGAGATCAAAAAGTATTGGAGGAGCTACTAGAAAATTCTCAAATCAAAAAAATAAACTCATGAGCTAAACTACTCAGCAACAAATAACCTGATGTGACACTCACACAAGTGCAATAGCGGAGCACAGACATGGTGGGAAGCCAACTGCCCTTGATTTGGCTAGCTGATGTGCTCAGTGGAATGGATCCCAAAGCTGGAGCTGGGAATCAAGCCAGAATCATAACCAAAACGAGCCTTCTCTCCATTACAAGCTCCCACCAATAAGGCTACAAAAGGGTCTATACCTATTACATTTTCTTTAAAAACCCATTTACCTGTCACTAATTTTACTCTGTGTTGGAGAATTTGCTTCTTTTTATCAGATGGATACAGATTCTAAGGAGAGAACCAGCCCATCATGCCTCTAAAGGGCCCCAGGTGAAACTGAGAGTAATTGGAGAAATGAGTTTGAGTACTGCTTTCTTGGTGAACCTGGTACCAACATAAGAGTGAAGGAGATACACACAGAGAGCACTCAACTCCCACTAAACCAGATATCCAGAGACACAGAGGATCCCAAGACCTCATCACTGAAGCAGACCTAAAATGAACCCAACATGGCTCAGGGAAATTTGCAGAAAAGTGGTGGAAAAAAATGTCAGAGCCGCATGTTGGGTTATGATACACAGAGATGTTGTCTCTGTACCAATAACTGAAGGCTAACCCCACAATGTATGACCGATAGTCCCCAGCAAGGAGGGTTCCAGAGGAGGGGTAGGCAGGGAGGAGGCTAATGATGGTACCAACTTGACTGTATTCACTGAGTACTAAAGGACTAAAAAAAACAAACCTACTCAAATTGTTTCCTATCTTCTCTATGGAAGTTTATTTGCTCATTTGTTTAGATAGTTGGCTTATTTTGAAGTTTTTTACTCTCGGTGTATCACATTGTTGCCATCAGGGTCACATTGCTGGCAGAAATAACCTGACCAAGAGCAGCTTTTGGGAAAATAAAAGGGATAATTTTGGCTTACAGACTTGAGGGGGGAACTCAAAAATGGCAGGGGGGAATGATGGCATGACCAGAGAATGGACATCACCTCCTGGCAAACATCAGGTAGACAAATAGGAAGAGGAGAGTGTGCCAAACACTGACAAGGGGAAATTGGCTATAACACCCATAAACCCACCTCCAAATCTGTACATTTTGTTCCTAAAAAGTCTGAAATCAACTAATTTATTTTATAAAGTAATTACCACTTTAAGCAAATGGTTTAATATATTTATTATGAGTTTTACCTTCACTTTTTTCCTTTCCTTCTTTCCTCCCTCTCCCTCTCCCCCTTCCTGCCAATGTAACTTTCATTTCTCACCTCTCTAATAGAAAACATTTCAGACAAAGTTTAGCTTTCATAATTAGACAGTTTGTATGGATGATTGAGTTCTCTTTGTTATATGTTTTATAATCATTTTAAATTATTAGCTAAATGCAGAAATAATTTGATTGACACTGTATTAAATTACTGATTGAAGCTCTTCCAAATGTTTGGAGTAATTCTTTGTTGGTTTAGCTTTTTTTATGTTATGCTGTTCATAGTTTCAGATTTTCAAAAAAAAAATTTCAAAGACAGTTGGATATTTCAAGTTTGTTCACCATACATTCACTCATGACTCTGACTTTTCCATGTTGTCTTCTCTGAAAGGATGTAATTTTGAACAATGCACAACTTTAGGAGGGTTAATATGCTCAACCTTATTGAGGGTGGAGTATCTGTAAAATTCTTTAGATAATGGGTCATGCATAGATGGCTCTGTAGTCCTTGTATACTACAATTTCATTGAGCTATAAGAGTGAATATTCCTCTTGTGTGTGTATGACGTGTGTGAGTGTAGCTGTGTGCATGTGCTGGGGAGTTTAAAGGGCCACTTTTGGTTGTAAATCATCACCTTTCATCTTGTTTTCAGGCAAGGTATCTCTTTGTTCACAGCTGTGTATCCCAGGATATATGTTCCATGAGCTTCTAGAAAATTCTCCTGGTGTACAATTATAGACTAAGGTACTGGAATTGTTAAGAAAATATATTCTAACCCTACAGTGACTTTTCTTTTTCTTGAATTTATAGGAATTTCCTTGCATTTAGAGTTAAGCATTTTTTATACTTAATAACACTTTATTCTGTCTCTTAATTGCATAAGTTATATTCTCAAAATACTATACATACATACATACATATACATATATATATATATACACACACACATACATACACATATACATATATACATCTATACATACCAACACATATACATACATATGTATGTATATACATATATACATGCATACATACACACACATATGTGTATATATATGTACTTGTTTACACATTTACGCATTTTTAGCATTTATTTACTTGTGTGTGCTCATAGATGTATATTTATTATGTATGGGTGAGGACAGAAATGTTTGGAGCTCGGGAAATGACTTTTGGATCTGTCCTTGCTGTTCCATCCCTTTTGAGACAGGGCTTCTCTCACTACTGTTTTTATTTTTGCTGCACTTGCCCAGCACTTCAATGACATTCTCTTGTGTCTGCCTCTCATCTCTTCACTAGAGTACTAGGATTACCAAAGTCCAACATTCATCTTTCAGCTTTTCATATGGGTCCTGAGGATGGGACTCAGGTACTCAGGTTTGAGCAGTAAGTATTGGATCCACTGAGCCATCTCCTCATTCATGTTTTGCACAAATTTTGCATACATATATGGTAGTATGTTTGGAATGATGTGAGTGTTATATGCACATATATGCATATGTGTGGAGACCTGAGGAGACATCAGGTGCCCTTCTCTATTGCTCATCTGCTGAGATAGAGTCTGTCTCTGAACCTAGAGCTGCAGTTTTCCTGGGCCCTGAGGATTCTCTGGTACCTGTTGCCCATAGGACTTGAACTAGAGACATGCATGATCATATCCCACTATTTAGCTAGGTCTTGAAACTCACATGGTCTCAGACCTTCTCCAGCCCTTTTTCTTGAATGGTAAGCACTCTTAACTACTGAGCATTCTTCCTTGTCTCCTATTTTACACATTTTTAGAGAAGTTTTTTTTTTTTTTTTTAAGTCCCACTTCAAACTACAGGGTGAGTGTACAGTGCTGATAGAGCAAGTTACCATGGCCACAGATAGATCCTAAGCATAGCACAGAGTACTGCATTTTTGGATGCTTGGTTGTATATACAATATGTTACTATTTATTTATTTAGAGAGAGAGAGAGAGAGAGAGAAAGAATGAATTGATGCACCAAGGCCTCAGCCACTGAAATCAAACTCCAGATGTTTGTGCCACTTAGTATGCATGTACACCCATGCAATTGCCCCACCTTTGTGTGTCTAGCTTATGTGGGATCTGGATAGAGATTTAACATGGGTACTTAGGCTTTGCAGCACCTTAACTAATAAGCCATCTCTTCAGCCTGGAATACATTTTGTATTTTTTATTTGAATATTATTTTTCTATGTTAAAAAACTAAACTAACATTTGTTCCACTTTAATAGACTGAACTACATAGATATATCCACAACACACCTTCTTAATCATCACTACAGGAGTCAATGAAATGAAGAGATATCATGACTCCCAGGAGAGCAGTAGAGAAACAGAAATTTTATATTTAGTAATACACTTTAGGTTATGTTTAACACATTTATTTAAGGAGGACAGTGTACACATAAATGTCATACACTGAAAAAAATTTAGCACTTTCCATGGACAATAAACCACATTCAATTTAATAACCTGTTTTAGGATAAAGTCTAGGTGGAGCTAAATAACTCCAACAGTGAATCTGATTTTACCTAAGATGTTTTATGAAACATAAAAATTAGGAACAATTTTGAAACAATTTTATAGATAAGTGGTCCTTTTGTTGTTTTGTGATTCTGATTTCTAAGTGTTTATTGTGGGTTCTGATGATGTTACTACAGTAAAGCTGCTTGATTATTTTTCCATAGTTTTCAACAATTTTCTGTAATATGCAAGTGTATGTAACAATGAGATACACCATAGATATAAAGAATATGGTAACTGTCATTATATTCCACATTGCCAAATATTTGCAAATGATATATTTCAGTATTTTTGGTCAATATAAAGTAACATAAAACCATTACAAACATGTAAAATTGGACCACACTTTTCCAAAATTGAAAGGTGGGTAGATTTAGCATATTTCAATATACTTTTCACACTATAAGAATCCAAACTTCTTGTGAGTCTTTTTTGTCTCACCCTTTTTGGAAGGCCATTTTTGTCTCTTTTTTTATGCTCAAGTATCCCTTTATTCTTTCAGTAGCTTTAATAGCTTTTGCTTGTTGTGTGTGTCCATAGAATTAGGGATTGATTATGACAACTAGTTTATTTAAGTAGGGAAAATATGTAACCACCCATAAGGCTTATATTGTATTATACTGAGAGTGAATTAGTTTAATTTTTTCCCAAGGCATAAACTGCTCTTAATTGGGTTGGGTATTGACAGGTGGAAAAATGTGTTCACTTTTTGTTCTTCATGCTACATGCATATTCATGAGCTTCTCGAGTATAATGCTTTTCCTTAAATGTTAGGGATGTAATGCTCTCTGCCCTTCTGTCTTTCCCTATAACATGCATTGTGCATGCAAGCTAATACTGAGACAGTGTCCTACACTGATTGCCTCTACTTGTCCTTTGTTCTTTTCCTTCTATGTTCTCTCCACACCAAATAATCTCAACTGATTCATTTTCAAGCTCACTGATTCTACTATTCTTCAGTTTAAATATACTTTTATAGCCTCTTTGGTAAAAATTTTCATGTAAGTTATTACAGTTTTCGCCTTGGAATTTCTATTTGGACTCCTTCTTTGACATTGTCTTTTCTATTTGCTGAAGCATTCTCCTTATATATTCTTTTTTTCTTTTTCTTTTCTTTTCTTTTCTTTTTTTAGTTTTCAAGGTAGGGTCTCACTCTTGTGCAGGCTGACCTGGAATTAACTATGTAGTCTCAGGGTGGCCTCAAACTCATGGTGCTCATGGAGATCCTCCTACCTCTGCCTCCAAAGTGCTGGGATTAAAGGCATGCACCACCACACCTGGCCAAATATTTCTTTCTAGTGCCTATACTTACTTTCTTTTAATTCTTTCAATACAGTCTAATATTTTAAGCTATTTATAGGCCCATTATCTGTGCTACCACCAGGATCATTTATGTTATATTTTCTAAGAAAGTGCAAAGAAAATTATTTGATTAAGATGTAAAAATAATTATGTGTGATCCATAACTTGAGGTATTTTTATATGCCATCAATTTTATTGGAAAGTGATAATTTGTAGTAATTTAGCTGGGAAACAATGGAAGTGAATTTTCATGGTCCATAGTATTTGCTTTGGGGCTGTTTACTGTACTTTGTGTTTACTTTTGTGAGTTAATTCTCAGTCTTTACTCATTGGAAGCTCCATGATCATGCAATGAATGACTTGGCTGAGTTCCTTCACTCAACATGTCTATCTCTAAGAGATGCAACCTGAGAGTTGACTGCAGCCTGACTTCTCTTCATGAGCAGTTTATAACTCAGCCCCAGTCTACTCCCATCTTGTTCACAACCTCACAGTCAGCCAGAAGTAGATGATTACAACTCTTTGTTCATGCCTGTTAACGCCGCCAGCCTTGTACAAGCATAGGTCCATCTAGACTTCCACTACACGTTGTTTCCCTTGCTTATTCTCTATGGACATCTAATGCTAATTTGGTGTCCTTATTATCTATTCTTGTTTTTATTGTTGTTCCAGCTGGCATTGCTGTATTGGGCAGGAGAAATACTAAGCTTAGTGTTACTAATTTTCTCATTATTTAGAAAAAGAATTCCTTCTTACACTAGACCTTTCCTCAAAGAGTGCAGCAAACTTTGTGACTAGGGTTTCCAGAACTTTTCAGGTTACTTTTCTACACCTCTAAGAATTTCTTTCTTACTTGCTTTTTTTTTTTTTTCTGTTTTCTAATTTTATGAAGTTTCAAATCTACTCTTCTCCTACCAGGGACTGATAGATACTGTTCTTTAAAGTGACTGTGGTTTCAAGGGTGTAGGAGCTTAGAAGAGAGATCTAGGGATGGAAATATTAAAAGGTGATCAATCTTTATATTTTTAATAAAAGCCAAGTATCTTTCATGATAAACATTTCTTAGATGAGTATAAGCTTGTCACTACTTTTCATACTTTGGTAAAGGCTGATGTTGACCACTTTCTTCAGTATTATTGTTGGTGTTCCAGGGGAGTGAATTCAAATATGATTTCTTGAGGAGCTTTTCAAGTATGAACTGTTTATAATTGTCTATAAATTAATCATTACTTTTGGCATGTGTATATGGTGCTTGTATGTGTGAGGGCAGATGTATGTACATGAGTAGGTGTCCTTTAAAGCATGTGCACATGCATGTGGCAGCTATTGGACAAGCCTGAGTTTCATGCCCCAGATACACCATCCACATCTTTTTTTTTTATGAGAAAAAGAGAGAAAGAATTGATATGTCAGGGCCTACTATAATTAAACTCCAAATATGTGCACCTCCTTGTGACATACACAGCCTTACACATGTGTCATCCTGTGCAACTGGTTTGTGTGGGACCTGAGGAGTCAAGCATGGGTCTTCAGGCTTTGTAGGCAAGCACCTTAACTGCTAAGCCATCTCTTCAGCCCTGACCCACTTCTTTGTGAGACAGGGTATCTTACTAGATTAGAGTTCACAAAATAGGCTACATTGTCTAGCCAACAGACTCCAGGTATCCAACTGTCTTTGTCTCTGCAGCACTGGAATTACAGTTATATGACATCATACTTGGAATTTTATGTGGATACTAGGGATTGAATTCATGTTTTCTACATGCTTGTGAATCAAGCACTTTTGTTAACTGAGCTATATCACTAGGCTAGTAGTTACTTTTAATGGGATATTTATCAATCGTATAATCTTGGTTTATAAACAAATCCTTTTCTTAAAAAAAGGAAACCTTTCTGAATTTGTTATGCAAAAGTCATCAGCCATTGCCAAGCTAAGACAATCATCTTGATTATTTTTGGTTGTTTGGAGAATAAGTAAAATCCACTAGAAAAAAAATAGCTCTTGGGAGACAAGCAATTTGGTTTTGTAATGAAGTGTGTGTCTTTACAAGGTGATTATAACAGAGTCTGAGGGGATGGAGATGAAAGACTTATCTTTTATTTCTTTAGCTTTTTCATATCAGAAAGCTTGGAAAATGTGGTCAAAGCCTTTGGGGGCAGAAGTAGCTGCCAGGAAACTGGTTTGATGTTAACAGGGTTACATGTCTAGGACATGAACATCACAGCCTCTGCTCCCTCAGGCACTTTGCACTGTATGGGAATCACAACATGTGAGTGCCAGGTGAAGCTAAAGTGTGCAGTGAAGAACACAGCTATACGCTGTGCACTGTCTCCTAATCAGTCAAAGATATTTTATATTAGATTTTGTGTGTACAGAATTTCTTTCATGTTTTCAAAATGAGAGATTTTCAGTGTCTTTCACTCTGTAACTCCTAAGTCCTCTGTGAGTTTATTTCTTTTTTATCTCTTTATTTGTTTTGTTTTGCTTTCCAAAAACCACATGCATTAGATACTTTTCTTGTTGCTATGATGACATGCCTGATGAAAGCAAAATAAGGAAATAAGGCTATATTTTGACTTATTGTCATGCTGGGGAAGGTGTGATGGAAAGATATGGCAGCTGGTTACATGGCAATCATGGGGAGATCTGAGAAATGAAGGCTAGTGCTGCATTCACCTTCTCATTTTTTATTCAAAGAGTCCCAGTGCATGAGGTGGTACCACTACAATCAAGATGTGTCATTCCCACCCATCCTGGACCTCTGGGGAGCACCCACACAGACACACTCAGGGTTTTGTGTTCTAAGTGGGCCTAAATCCCAATAACTTGACAATCAATATTAACCATCAGTACTCCACACCAACTCTTATTAATCCCAAAAGCATTCAAAGATGTAAGTGCAGAGTCTCTTCTGAGACATGGGTGATCCCTTAACTGTGAGCCCCTGTGAAGTCAAAAGTACAAGGTACACATCTCCATCATGCAAGGACACAATCTAAACATTCCCATTCAAAACAGAGGTGTAATAAAGAAAAGCTGAGCCACAGTTAGATCAGAACTCAACAGGGCAAAAACAAAATCCTGTGTCTGGGGCTCTTGGTGGCAACAGCTAGATTCCAACAGCAGTAGAAATCATAGCCCTCATGTTTTTTCACATGAAGTATTCTCTCTCTTGGGTAAGTTCTACTCCATGTTTTTAGCTTTGCCCTGCAGACATATGTGTTCTGGTAACCTCTACAGCTTGAGGTCTCCATCACAATTTAAGCTTGACATTCATAGGGTCATATGCTGTCCTCTTAGGTGTTTCTTCAGGGAATCTGATATTATCTGCACTTAACTGCTTCCTTGAACATTGGTAGTCCTCCATGACCCCATAACTTTTAAGTCTACCTGCCTGCAGGATCAACACCTGTGCATGATACTATAAACCTAGGCTACACACTAAGATTTCATCTGTTTCTTTTTTACCTCAGCTATTGTGGTCCCTGTGTAATTTAGTCTCTTTACATGTGAAAATACTTCCCTAATCATGTGTTTTTCTAAAGAGAAACAGTTCATCATTCTTAGTTTAGTCTCTTCTTTCAAATAAATTTATGTTCTTAACAGCTGGAACCTTCAATGTAGGGGATCTTTAACACAAGACACCTTTTCTAATATGCCAGGGTAAAATGTAGTTTCTCTTTATTTACACTAATCTCTTTGACAAGTATAGTTACTTTCTCTGTACTATTCTTGTTAACAACTTTAAATCCACTTATGCTTGTTTCCTAGCCAATTGTACACTTTCATGTCTTCTCCTTCTCCCTTTTCCTCTTCTTCTGCTCCCTCTCTCCTCTTTTCTTTTCTCTTCTCTTCTCTTCCTCCCTCTTTCTCTCTCTCCCCCCCGCCCTCTCCATCACTCTCTCTCTCTCTCATTGTAAATCTTTGGAAGGGCAGTGAGCAGTACCCATAGTGTAGCCGAAATTCTATTTTATCTTCACATATCCTTAGCTAAAATGTTAAGCCATTTATTTAAATTCAGTCTCATTCATGTTATTAAAGCACTAGTAAAACATAGCCAAATTCGACACCACAAGGAAACATGAATGTCTCTAGTTCAGTTCTCAATGGTCTTTGTTCTCTTATGACACTTCTTAAGCTCAACCTTCACTGCTTGTATTGCTCTCAGGTCTTTGGCTTTCTGAATACCAACTAGAATCATCCATAAGCTCAGCTTATAGTTTCTCTAACCTACAGCTGCAATTCTTCCACATTTCTCCCATCAACTAGTTCCAAGAGGTTAAGAATCACATGGTCAGGTATATCCGCACAGTGACCAACACAATGGGATTTCATCAGTACCAATTTTCTGTATTAGTTACTTTCTTTTTTGCTGTGACAAAGTACCTAACCAAAGCATTTAAGGAAGGACAGGTTTATTTTGCTTATAGTTTAAAGGCTGTGTTTAAGGCTCATCCCCAAGCTTTGTGCTGTTAAGAGGTACTGCAGCCTTTAAGATATGGACCTAAAGGCAGGAATTTAGATTATGGAAAATGTTTAATTTATCATAAGTTATCAAATCCTGCTGACTTTGATTTAACCTATTTTTTTTTTACAAATCTTCTTTTAAAACATTAGTCTAAAGCTTACTCTACTAAGATGCCTGTACCCATCTTACATGTATACTACACTTTTCTTTCTTTTTATTATTACTTTTTGTTTGTTTTGTAGTCAGTGAATACAGTCAAGTTGGTACCATTGTTAGCCTACTTCCTGTCCTCCTCCCTCCACAGGGAACCTCCTTGTTGGGGTTTATGGGTCTCTCTAATTGGTCTGGAGGCCTGTTACACAAGAGGGAATGCATATCTGGTACTGAAAACCCAATCAAAAGCCTATGGACCAGGAAATCATGAGCCCTAGGGCAGTAACACCTGCTTTTGTTTGGCTAACTGCATATATTAGGCTCACCAAACTGCTCTGTAAGCACATTTCTTCACTTTCACACCTATATGTTAATGCCACTCTCACTTTTGGTTAGAGAAGCTTCACTGGAATGTCTTAAAAGGCACCATAATGCTGAGAAGTGACGGTGCAGTGTTCATTACTGAGACATCCCTATCACACCTTCCAAGGTTCAGGGTCCATTGAAGAAGAGGTGCCAGAAAGAATGTAAGAGCCAAAGGAAGGGTAAGATCTTCCAGACACAAAAGGGCATGGATATCCATGACCTCACAGTGCTTGGAATTACCAATGCAAAAACCTCATAATATGAGGAAAAAGATGATGACATCAAAATAAAAGAGAGACTAATTGAGAGGGGGAGGGGTTATGATGGGGGATGGATATGTGACAATGAAAGTGTGGAAGGGAAGGAATTATTATGGTTTATTTTCTATAATAGAAGTTGCCAATAGAAAAATAAAATGATAATTTCAACTTGGCTTGTGTAGCGATCTCTGAGATTTCCTCAGGTAGCTGTAACTGTTAGCATGGAATGTGCCATCAGGTCCTCCTGCCTCTGAGGGCTCCTTTAGGTGCTTGTGCAGGATGTCCTGAAGCAGTTGTGCCTCAGATGCATTTTAAGGACAAGATCAGTTACAAGTAAAGACTGTTTGAATCAAGTTTTAATCTTCTCAATGCCACATTACATGAGGCAGGTATAGACTTTCTATCCCTAGATAGGCAGTATCTTTGTATCTCTGTTCAGCAGTGAAAATGTTTCAGGAATGGATTTTTTTTAGTCATTATTAATCCTTAATATTAAAGAATCAAAGCCTCAGAGGGAAAACTGAGATAAGATAAAGTCAGGGGAAGTTTAGGAGACAGGAGCCACTCTCCCCAGAGTCTTGTCCATGACTTTCATCAGCAGAGAATCAAGGATTTTAATGCAACTAATACTGATTTTTAACAATGCATACATGAAACAATATTCTTTTAACTGAGCTCTTTCAAATAAGAATGCTAAAATAGCAATGAATCATCCTTAAGGTCAAAGCATACATGAGCTTTAAGGTACCCGTATGCCATCTTAACTGTAAAACTATAACCCTCTGAGACTCACATGCCTTATATGTAGCATGATACAATAAGGTTTTCTTCTGTGCTTGTACTCTGTGATGTGATCTTATCAACCTGTACTTTTCAGCACACCTTAGGAATTGTTCTATCATCTCATATACCAAAAGAAATAATAGAAAGAAAGAAATGATAACAACATGGACTGGAGAGATGGCTTAGCAGTTAAGGCACTTGCCTGTGATGCCTAAGGACCCAGGTTCAATTCTCCAGGTTGCACATAAGCCAGATGTACAATGTGGTACATCTGTCTGGAGTTTGTTTGCAGTGGCTAGAGGCCCTGGCATGAGAGGGGGAGGGAATATGATGGAGGATATATATATATATATCAAATTGCTAAAACTAAATATAAATTTAAAAACACAAAATAATAACAACAAAAATTTAGCCTAAAAATGTGTTTTATAATACCTAAATCATTATGCAACCATCCTGATAGGTATAATATAGACATGAACAGTGCAGTTAGGAGAAGGGACTCCTGAAGAAAGCTTAAGTCCTGTTCATGTTTGTAAGGCAATCATAATAATAATAATAACAACAATCATAATAGTAGAAAAATCTTTTAGTTAATAGCTATGAGGTAAATCATAGGACTTTAAGCAGGTTCAAAATGGAGTAAGATATGAAGAATCAAGACAACTTCTGCTGTATGTTGGAAGCAGTTTTGCTGAGGTCAGAATGACCCTTTGTGGTGGAACATCCTCATCCTCTCCTCGAGGCTGCAGATAGGTCTTACTGCTATATCATACGTTAAGGTGCCAGAACCCAGGCTTCACTAAAACATTTATGTTGTAGTTTTGAACACCTCCCCACTGTGAGCTTTTAAAGAGGATCATGGGAAGAAATAACCTAGTAGCAAAATCTGGAATGCCACTGACTTAATGAGTAGTCATTAAAAAAAAAAAAATCCTTATGATCTATAGCACTTAGCCCACGGTGCTGCTTCTGACTATCTGGAACAACTCTCCTTGGAGTGATTATTTTGCTCATTTCCCTAACTCTATGTGCCTCTCTACTGATTTCCTTCCTTCAAGAAGACAAGAACCTAATGACTCCAACAACAATCGCAAATGAAGCTGAATCATCATAGTCTACTGTTTACCTAGTAGTCATTGTTCACTGAAGATACCACCTTAGTATGACTTAAAAATTAATGTCAGGGTTAGAGAGATGACTTAGTGGTGAAGATACTTGCCTACAAAGCCAAGGGACCCAGGTTCAATTCCACAGGACCCATGTAAGCCACAAGTACAAGGTGGTGTATGTGTCTGAAGTCTATTTGTAATCCCTAGTATGCCCATTCTCTCTCTCTCTCTCTCTCTCTCTCTCTCTCTCTCTCTCTCTCTCTCTGTCTGTCTCTCATAAATGAATAAATACAAATATTTTAAAAATTAACTTCAAAAAACTTCAGTTACTTTAGAGTAACAACCACATTTCTTGCTGTCTTGGTAGAGTTCCATTACTGAATTTTGAATTTTTTTTTTCAGGATTTTGGCTTTGTTGATCCTACAAAGGGTCCAATAAGCGCTAGCCTCTGTATCTTTCTCCACTTGATTCTGTTTTTTTTTAAATATTTATTCATTTATTTATGAGAGAAAAAAATGGGGGGAAAGAGAGGGAAAGAGAATAGCTGGTCAGGGCCTTTAGCCTCCACAAATGAACTCCAGATGCATGTACCACCTTGTGCATTTGGCTTATGTAGTTCCTGGGGAATCAAACCTGAGTTCTTTGTCTTTGCAGGCAAGCAGATTAACATCTAAGCCATCTCTCCAGCCCATCCACTTGGTTTTTCCCGAAGAAATTATTCTTAACCTTCCTTGGCTCTATCCAACTATCAAGATCCTGAGGCCACACAAAGGGTCAGGTTCTATAACTATAAACTGCAGTTACATCCTATATTTCTTCATAGCAGTCTTCACATTGGAAATTTAACTGCTGTATAATTAGGTATTTAAAATTTGACACCTTGCCATTTTGTAATTTTTGCAGGCCTGTCTCATTTGCCATTTGTTTGTTTCAGGCATGTGAAATTAAGTAGAAATTATCTGACATAAAGCAAATATAAATAAAGTTTTCCATATGTTTAGTACACAACCATAATTAACAGTTAAAATTATGTTTTCTAAAGTTAACATGAAATTTATAGAGGATAGTAAATCAGATTGTAACACATAATGTCTTGTGGATGATTGAAATATTTTCCTAGAATCCTGTCCTCCAAAGACCTAAAAATAAGATATTATACTATGCTGAAATGATATCCAAAGGGCCATCCTATAACTTATATAATGTGAGTCATGGGAATGTGTCAAATAGACTATTTTATCGAGTAAAAGAATTAGTTCCCCAACAAGGAGGAGCCAGGGGTAGGGGAGAGGACAAGGAAGAGGATAACAATGGTATCAACTTCACTGTATTCACTGAGTATAAAACTAATTTTTTTAAAAAATGTGATCCTTGTGAGAAAGAGCAAGTTGTCAACAATGATATAGTTTGTTTAACTTACTTTCTTTGATGCATTGTTGGCACATTAATTCTACAGTGGCAATAAACTGGATCAATTCTGAAAAAAAAAAAAGAAAATCAATTGGAAGAAATAGCTATTTCTAGTACCAATTCTTCTGCCTCTACATATACATAGCTCCTTCACTGTCCAAGTTTTACATCATCATGTACATTTGTGAAGATTGATAATACAGTATTGACCTATCCTCCTCACCTGAAGTTCATGCCTTCATTAGGATTCACTCCTGGCGCTGTGTAGTCTATGGTCATTGACTAATAAGTATCTAACATGGATCTATTGTTGAGTATTTCCATCATTCCTACCATCCTCTGTGCTCTTCCTGTCCATCTCTACCTTCCCAAACCCTGAAAACCATCAGTCATTTTGTCTCTGTAGTTGGACCTTTCCTTGACTCATCTGTTGGACTCACATGAAATGCAATATTTACAGACTGGCTTCTTTCACTAAATAAAACAAACTTATAATTTTCCCATACCTTATCATGGTTTGAAACTGTGGTGGTTTGATTCAGGTGTCCCCACAAACAAAAGTGTTCTGAATGGTAGGTTCCAAGCTGATGGATATCTGGAAATCAACAACTAGTGGAATCAGTGTATTGCTGGGGGTTGGGCTTATGGGTATTATAGCCAGTGTCCCCTTGCCAGTGTTTGGCACACTCTTCTGTTGCTAATGTTCACCCTATGTTGGCCAGGGGGTGATGTCCACCCTCTGCTCATTCCATTGTTTTTCCCCTGTTTTTATGGAGCTTCCCCATGAGTCTGTAAGCCAAAATAAACCTCTTTTTACCAAAAGCTGCTCTTGGTCAGGTGATTTCTGCAAGTAAAGTTAAAATGACTGCAACAATAAAGTGGTACCAAGGAGTGGGATTGCTGCTAGACACCTGACTGTGTGACTTTGGCCTTTTGAGGCTGATTTTCAAGAGGAATGTGGAAGTATTTGAAACCTTGGCCTAAGAGATAACTTGCAGTGCTGTAAGCATAGATGGCTGGACTAATCTGGTCAGAGTTGAATGATCTGAATGAAGTAAGAATTATAGTCTATGAGGTTTGGCTTATGAGGGTGAGAAAGAGCTTTGTCTGGACTAGGCTAGAAACAGTTTGTGTGAGAGGCTTGCTGTTGCGCCTGTGTCCTGAGAATTTGTGCAGCATTGTATTGTGAAGAAATGGACTGGTGTAAGCAGAGGGTTATGGCATAGAAAGACATCTTTAAGCCAAAACTGCTTCCAGATTCAGCTGCAAATAAGAGATCACAACCATTGAGATTGGGCCAGCTGAACTTCATTGAGACAACAGAAAGAATGTTTTGAAAGGGCCTGAATTCTCAAAAAGTGTCCTATTCTTCAAAGTCTGCTTATCCCCCCCACCCCAGGTTAACAAATGGGCACCCTACCTGGTATTATGGACTCTAAGAGACGTATTAAAGAGAGGGTCATTGAATATGCAACATGATCTTGTGTTTTGGAAATGTCCATGGGCAGTGTGTAGCAGTGTTGCAGTCAGGTTTATATTGCTGGTAGAATTCATCCAACCAATAGCAGCTTGTGGGGGGAAAATAAGTTTATTTTGGCTTACAGGCTTGAGGGGGCAGCCCAATGATGGCAGGGAAAATGATGGCATGAGGGTGAACATCATCCTCTGACCAAAATGTGGTAAACAATAGCAACAGGAGAGTATGCCAAACACTGGCAAAGGAAAACTGGCTATAACATCCAGAAGCTTGTCCCCCAAATAGTATTCTCCCAAGGAGGCACTAATTCCTAAATATTCATCAGCTAGGAACCTAGCATTCAGAACACCTAAATTAATGGGGGAACACTTGAATCAAACCACCACATTCGGCCTCTTGCATCTATAAACTGATATCCATACATGATGTAAAACACAATGTGTTCAGTCCAACTTAAAAGTCCCATAGTTTTTTTTTTTTTTTTAATCAATCCCAATGATGTTCCATAGTCCAAGATCTTTTAGCTGAGTCATAATACCAAACGTAACCCCCAAAACCCATAATGGCACAGAATAATCATTCACACTGCGAAAGATGACTTTGGACATATCAAAGAAACATTCTTCCAATACAAGATTTAAAACAACCAGGGCAAACATCAAACACTGTAACTCCAAGTCCAACAACTCTAGTCAGTGACAAATCTTCAGGCCTGATAATTCTGACCAGCAATAAGTCTATGGTGTTCCAATTCCACCCTCCAGCGAGGCTACTCACAGTGCTGGAAAATGTCATCAGGGCCAGCCATCTCATGGTACCAGCATCCACACTGGGTCTTCCCTGCAACCCACAGTTCATCCTCTTGGGTCCATCCTGTCTCCAAGCAGGCATCCAGCAAATCTGCTTCACACTGCACATGGCCATCTCCAAAACACAAGACTGTGTTGCAAACTCAATGACCCTCTCTTTCTTGCATTGCTTATACTCCACAATACCAGGTAGGGTGTCAATTGTTTAATCCAAGGGGGAATGATACAGACTTATGGGGGATACCTTAATCAAACCACCACAAGCAGGTTCACTGGATTGCCTGCATGGAGACCCAATGGAGCTGTGAGGTTGAACTGTGGGCTGCATTGGAGGCCCAGTGGAGATGTTGGGACCCTACAATGGCTGCTAAAGAAAGCTGCCTGCCCTGGATAAAGATTTTCCAGGACTCTGAGTAGCCTAGCTGGAGGGTGGAATTGGAACACCAGAGACTTATTGCTGGTCAGAATTATCAGACTTGGAGATTCGTCACTGACTAGAGTTGTTGGATTTGGAGTTACAGAGTTTGATATTTCCCTGGTTGTTTTAAATCTTATATTGGATGAATGTTTCTTTCCTATGTCCAATGCCATCTTTTGCAGTGTGAATATTTATTCTGTGCCATTATGGGGTTTTGAGGGTTAATTTTTGGTATTATGACTCAGTTAAAAGATCTTGGACTATGGAGGTGTTTGAACATCATTGGGATTGATAAAAACTATGGGTACTTTAAAGTTGGACTGAATATATTGTATTTTACATCATGTATGGATATCAGTTTAGGGTGCCAGAAGTAGAAAATGATGGTTTGAATCAGGTGTCCCCCATTAACTTAGGTGTTCAGAATGCTAGATTCCCAGCTGATGTACATTTAGAAATTAATGCTTCCTTGGGAGAGTGATTTCTTTGGGGGGAGGGGGGGATTATGGGTATTACAGCCAGTTTCCTCTTGCCAGTGTTTGGCACACTTTCCTGTTGCTATTGTCTACCTTATGTTGGCCAGGGGGAGATTTCCACATTCTGCTCATGCCTTTGTTTTCTCTGCCATCATGTAGCTTTCCCTTCAGTCTACAAGCTAAAAGAAATCTTTTTTTAATTTTTTTTGTCCCCAAAAGCTGCTCTCAATCAGTTGATTTCTGCCAGCAGTGTGAACTTAACAACAGACACTTCATTTATTTTTTAACACTGGATAATATTCTATTGTGATAGCCCATCCATTCACTTAAGGAATTATCTTGCTTGTAGCATATTTTTTGTCTTTAGCATTTCTTTCTAATTCTTTGTTACAATGCCCATTTCTCTGTGTTCAAAGTTTATTTTTGCAACATGTCTACTTTATCCATTTGGTCTCTTAGCATAGTAATTATAATTATTTATTATAATTCTTGATCTGATAATTCCAACTTTTCTGACATATTAGAATCTGGTTATAAGGCTAGAGTTCTTTTGTCAAACATTTTTGTGCCTTTCAATGTGTCTTGTACATTTTTTAAAAAATCCTGCTAACTGGATATAATATACTGGATCAGAACAATTTCTATAAACAGGCCTATATTTGAGGAGATGGGAAAGATTCTTTGCTTGTGTGACTTTTCTCAATTCTCTAGTGAACCCAACCTCTGTAAAGTGCTGTTCATACATGCTCCATAGCTGCTGTCCACCCACCCTGGAGAATAGTCTGAAGGATGAGAATAGATTGGATTTGGGTATTTTTCTGTCTTCAAGTAGGGTATGTTCTAAAATTAATATAAATAAATAGATAATTAAATAAATAAATAAAAGTAACCATTATGTTTAGGCTTTGGCAAAATAATTTCTCCTGATGGCAGGTTTTGCTACAATGACCAAAATTCACTGGTGTGTTTCAAAGGTTATTATTTCCCATCCTTACGCCAGAAAATAAATAAATAAAAGCAAACAAACAAGCAAAAAAAAAAACATGCTCTCCCATTCGGTGAGAACTTGGAGGTAAAAACAACAATGATGTGGAGGCTCCGGAATTGACTAAGTACCTCAAAGACTCTGGTTCATTTGGTTGTTTTTAACTTTCAGACTTTATTGTGTTTCTATTAATTTGTCAACTGTATTTTGGTATCTCCTAATGCTCTCCTCACTCTCACAGGCTTTGTCTCATTGAGAGATCCCTTCTGATAGTCACTGTGCTGCCATGGCTGTCACAGAAGACATTACTATGTACAGTAAACATGAGAAGATCTAGCTGATATAGGGAGAAATTTCAAAAGAACAATGGTTATGTAGTGTATATAGGTGAAGATATAACTTTAGAAAACTATTTTCAAGCTGGGTGTGGTGGAGCATGCCTTTAATCCTAACATTCATGAGGCAGAGGCAGGAGGATCGCCACGTTGGAGACCACCCTGAGACTACATAGTGAATTCCAGGTGGGCCTAGGTTAGAGCGAGACCCTACTTCAAAAAACAAAAACAAAAACAACAACTAAATAAAAAAAAAAAAAAAAGAAAAAAGAAAAAGAAAACTACTTTCATTTTTTCCCCATTGACTTGTATTATTGTATCAAGGAAATCGTTATCAACATCTCACCAATCTGGTTCCAAATTGTCCTGGGCTGTATCCTAGTTGCTCATCTGCTCTCTGTGAAGAAAAGCAACCTCGAGACAATGGAAGAAATTATTTTAGAATAAATAAGAATATGCAATGGTTAATAGTGTAGAGATTGCAGTCAGACAACCTTGTCTAAATAGTTTGACACAAATATGTTTTTGTTTAATTTTTGACAAATTTATACATAGAATTACCTACATGCCATAAGTTTATACAAAATTCCTACAATTCAATTTGATCTCAGTCCCTCCCCAATTAGTTTCTGTCTTCCCCTTCATTTCCCATTAGATACCCATCCCACTTTTATGCCTTGTTTATTTGACTTTATTATTTTTACCCAATGACTTAAATCAGGGTCACTTACACAATCATGGGCAGGTGGTTATTTACAGGAAAACAGTACTCCTGTAGTTGCTACTCCCCTAAAGGACAATACTATCCTCTCCTACCAATCATCAGTCCCCACTATTTGCTCTGGGGGATATGGAGCCTCATGGACAGGAGGGTGGGAAGTGGGGCTGTAGAATGCTATTATCTGTTGTTAACACTCATGGATCCACAGCACAAGGAGTTGTCTGTACATGATTGAGCCTATCAGTATCTCGTCATAAATGACTTCCCACCCTCCTGTTTTTGTGTTCTTTCTGTCCCTTCCTATGCCAGGTTCCCTGAATCCTAGAGGATATGGTTTAGATATCACACTGAGGACTCAACACAAACCAGTCATTTAATCTTGGTAATTTTTCCTGCCATATGTGGCACAGATATTATTACCTTATACAAGTCAGTGGCCTCTTCAAAATTTCTGTTTCCCCATGGATAAAATAGATAGCTGGTAAAAACTACCACAGGATTTCTGTGAGGAGGAATGAGATGTATATGTAGAGTTATAAGCAGGTACAAGCACTAAATAAGTATGGATTTTCATTATAACTAATATTTTCATTTCTTTATTTTTTTTTGGTTGTTCATTTTTATTTATTTAGTTGACAGTGACAGAGAGAGAGAGAGAGAGAGGGAGGGAATGGGCACGCCAGGGCCTCCAGCCTCTGCAAACGAACTGCAGATGCGTGCGCCCCCTTATGCATCTGGCTAACGTGGGTCCTGGAGAATGGAGCCTTGAACCGGGGTCCTTAGGCTTCACAGGCAAGCGCTTAATGGCTAAGCCATCTCTCTAGCCCAATATTTTTATTTCTTGAATGGCAAAATCCTCCACTAACTTTTCTCTACTTTACAATATAATCATGTTCATACAAGGAAAATTCACATGTGAATAAAATTAGTTTCAGTTTTCACCTTATTATATAGGCTTAACAACATTCTAAAGTATCACTTGGAAAATAAGTACAGATTTTAGAATTTGTGTTTTATTCCACTGTACTATGATTTCCAGTTCTTTTTTTTTAAATTAATTATTTATTTATTTGAAAGCGACAGACAGAGAGAGAACGAGGCAGATTGAGAGAGAGAATGGGCGCACCAGGGCCTCCAGGCACTGCAAACGAACTCCAGATGCATGCGCCCCCTTGTGCATCTGGTTTACGTGGGTCCTGGGGAATCGAGCCTCGAACCAGGCTCCTTAGGCTTCGCAGGCAAGCGCTTAACGGCTAAACCATCTCTCCAGCCCTGATTTCCAGTTCTTGATGTAGAATGGCTGCACATTTTTTATGTATTAGTTTAAAGAATGAAGTTTATCTATCATAAACTTTGTTTTTAATTATATCAGATATAAACGATTGGAGATCAAGAATCGGATATCTATACGTTTCTTTAAATAGAATCTTATGGCTGGAGAGATGGCTTAGCGGTTAAGCGCTTGCCTGTGAAGCCTAAGGACCCCGGTTCAAGGCTCGGTTCCCCAGGTCCCACGTTAGCCAGATGCACAAGGGGCGCACGTGTCTGGAGTTTGTTTGCAGTGGCTGGAAGCCCTGGCGCGCCCATTCTCTCTCCCTCTATCTGTCTTTCTCTCTGTGTCTGTCACTGTCAAATAAATAAATAAAAAATGGATAAAAAATTTAAAATAAATAGAATCTTAAACATGAACATAGAAAATAGAAATTTGATTCAAAAGCCTGCTCTTTAATATTTGATAATGATATATACATTTTAAACATTAAAATATATTCACAATTTCCATAGATCTTAATCACTTCTGTTGTTCACCTTATAACAAGGTTTCGAAAATATTTTTCAAGACACTTATTCATTAAATTTCTTAGTATTTTTTTTAAAGCCATAGGCCAAATAATTCCCTCTGATAGCATTTCCTCACTTTATTCTCAATAATGACTCTTTGGGGAGCAATGCTATGGGGAATGAGATTGATCACCCATCACTCCTGCTGATGTGCTGTTTAACCAAGCCAGTGAACCATACACTGTCATCATAGAGGGTATCAAATCAACAGTGTGTGCCGTGCCGCCTGCACTCCTGGGCACCCAGCAATAATGAAAAGTCCTTAGTTCATCAGACAGTTTAAGGAACTGCTAGGCAACTTTCAGAGCAAAAATATGTGACTTGGGATAATCTTTGTCACTTAAGAAGTTGAAGGCAAGGGTGCTAGAGTATATGCCTTTCTGGTTTAGAGTCATATGTGTTCAAAGGACTTAAGGTATAGTAGAAAAAGAATAGTGCTTGAGGCCTGTCTGCATGATGGTACTTAAAAGTGATTCAGAATCTCCACCATGTTGTCTTTCAATTTAATTTCTGAAACGTGCCAAATTATGAGATATATTTTTCACAGGTCACTTAAAAATTCTTCTCTGATATCATGTCATGCTTTTGTTAAGTTGGAATTTGGAGAAACTATTCAGAAAGTGTAAACATGAAATTATTATGCTTATAACTTAATTATGGTATGTGTTACAATTTTAACCCCAGTGATATGGACAAATTTTCCATGAGTATATACACACTAAATCTCTATTTTATGTTTTAGAGTGGTATTACTTTATGTAACATTGGTTGATTACATACTAGGAGAATAATGCTAAAATAATTTAGCTAAAGTTTCTCAAACATATGAGTTTGCAGTTTATTTTTGGTAATGAAGACTGTTTGTAATGCAAAACCAATTGTTTCTATTCTCAGAGAACTTGTCATTCATATGTTCATATTATTGTCTCCAAATTTACATTATTCTTAATGTAAATTCTTATTAAATATAAAATTACTGAAATTTTCTTAGCAGATATAGATCAATAAAACATATCCTTCATATGTTGGAAAATTTTGAAGCAAAAGCAAATTCTTGTATAAAAACAGGCTTTTACTTACATATTTCTTTAAATTATCCAAAGCTTAATCTCTGAACACTTTTCCTATAATTAGACTAATTATAAACCATCAATTCACATAAGTAAAAGTCATATTTTAATGTTAAGTGCAATATAGACAAAAAGTTTTCTGGATATTTTTAGGAAAAGCAAATAAAGTGAATTTTTATAATCTTAAAATTTTAAAATATAGCATTTATTTGAAATGAATAATTGAATGTAATTTTAACAAAATAATAAAACTCCTCACAGCTCTCATCTTTAATTGGTAATAATTAGTTTCATCTATATTCGGTCAAATTTCATCACTTTAACTTTCTTCCCAAGGCCTGTTTTTTTAATTGCTTTATCCTCTGCCTTAGATATAAAATATGTGTAAGATATAATATATAAGTAAACATCTCATATAAATGTATTGAGGTACAAAAAATTTCACTCCATGCCTTTTTGTGGCAGGTTTTTTCTTGGGAAATTTTAGAAGAGAATGTATAATCTTGTCTTTTTATTTAACAAGTAAAAGAAATATAATGGGATAGATAGAAGCAATTTAGTAAGTTTCTTTGCTGGGTAAGTGCTCAGACATTGGCAATGTTAGTGTTTTTGAAGTCACTACAGCCAGAGCTGTGCTAAACCTTGTAGATAGTTTTAACTTTACGTGTGCATTATGTGAGGCAGCTTAATGAAGAAGTAGGGAATCTAAGAAAGAATAATATGCACTTTAATAAATCATATATCCTTGTGCTATTTAAATGTTTCTTCAAGGTTGATTGAAACTTTAACCTCAGTCTCAATAAAAAGAAAAGCTTCAAATTTGCTAGACCTTGAATTTTTACAACACTATGTTGAATTATGCAGTGATCAGTCAATTATTCATCTCCCTCAGCCCGAGATAGCGCTGCTTTGAAAAGCATGCAAAAATGGGGCTACAGAATGTGATGCTTTGTCAACACATTTCACTCAGGAGTGCTTACAAGACAAATTTTTGTTTCAACATTGATTCTAGTTTTCTTGATGTTTGCTTCTAATAAGGTACCTGTTACAAATCAATTTCAGTTTGCATGCTTTATTTTCTGATTCACGATGATACACTGCAGAAATGACATTACTGTCTCTTCCATAGACTTCTTCACCTGTGTGAGAAATGGAGAGTTTTCATATTTCAAGGTAATCATAACATAAGTCTGCAAAACAAACTTACTTTTCCGCTAATGGAAGAAGCAAGAATGAATGATCTAGTTATATACTCCATAAGATATTTAATGGTGGTAGCTGAGATTGTTAAAATGATTCTATAGTACAAATAGAAAGAAGGTTTCAGAATTGTAAGTGTGCTGGTCCTAAATAAAACTATTAGCAGAGGAACATATCGGCTTGGGAATCAGTGAAGGGAAGAAACACATTCATATCTTGAATCTGCCACTTATTAACTCCTTAATAGAGGGTAAGTAGATTGATGTTCTGAGCCTGTTTTCTAATGTTATAAAAGGGAAATATCACTTTTTCCATAGGTAAGTTATGGAAATTCATAATACTAGGGATCTAAGACATAATGCTTTGTGCCTCAAGGTGGCCATTCAAATGTCCGACTTGAGAAGCACTGAACCACACAGCCAATGGGACACTTGCTTTCTAGAAGTCATATATTTCTTAAGCTACTCTGTTCTACACTTTTCATAAATGATTTCCGAAGTTCTCAGTCCAAACTCGTCTCACAAGTTTGAAGTAAGCATTTGGAAAAGAATAGAGATCAGATGTTAGCCCCTTGTGTTGATCCCCCAATGACAGCCTAGTCTGTTTCACAGTTCCCATCAGTGCAGTTTTCTGACTGTCTCTATATGATCATTCCAGCTTAAATAGAACATTTTGACAACCAACATGAATTATGAAATTTAAATCTCACTTGATTTCCTACCTAAAGATAATATATCCAGGCAGCCCAAAGTAGACCATGAACGTGTACCATACATTCAAGGAGAGCTTAATGAACAGAATTTAAAACTTGGAACCAATTCAATACAGATCTTTGTGCCTACAGTTTTACATTTAAACACTTTATAAGGTTGGGTTTTCTTTAAAACACAATACAAAAAGACATATGTTGTCAAAATATTTACTCAAGACTGTAAAATAGCATATGGATTATTTTTTTCTAATTAAGAAAAGGAAATTAAGGATTCAACACAGTGAATTTCACCATTAACAAACAAAATTAGTCAAAACATTTCTAAAAGTAATTACATTTGACAACCACAGAACAAAAAATAATTTTAAAACAATGTCATGAAATAAATTATTTTGAATACTGTAGATATATTTCTATCCCATGTTAAATGTTAATGAATTTTAAGAAGAAAATTCTAATTACCATATAAGTATGTGAGACCAAATTTAAAACATAATTTGTATGGAAAGGATATTTGGAAAAACAAACTCCACTGGGCCTTTCCTACTTACAGCATATCAGCTTATAGGCATCATTGCTTTGGATGGCGACTGTGTAAAAACCAGTGGGGCATGCATCAATGATTCTAGGATCAAACCTACACACATGCTCCATTAATCTTTTAAGAAACAAACCATGTTGTTTGTTTTAAGTAACATCTTTGAATATTTAGTATACAAAAAATCTTAGTGGTCAGTAACCTAATTTTCCTGGATTTTTCCAAGATTATATATATATGATATATATTGTATAGTACTTTAACTTCTTTTTCTTTTTACATAATCGCTCCTATAGTGAATTCAGTTAAGATAGGAGGAATGGATCCACTTAGGTATCCTAAATTTCATCAGAAGAAAGATAAGATATTTTAGAGCACAGAGAAACTCCATAACCAAGCATGTAGGTTTGGGGTAAGAGATGTGAATTTATGGTCAAAGACTATAACCTCTTACACATGTGTGGCTGTGAGTAAATTTTCAACCTGAATAGAGCTCTGTTTTCCAATTTAGACTTACTTGAAAGGTTATCCTATCATAGAATGAAATAGCAGTCATAGAGTCTTTCTCACAGTCTTTAGCATTTTCATATGTGCTAAACTATGGTATTTACTAACCTGTCTGGATGGTCCAGATGGGCTGTTTTCTCAGAGATCATTCAAAACACTATAAAAATATCGTGTGACTTTTATATCCAATGACTACTAGGTCTGTGTCTGATTTAAACTAATATATCTTCTTTATCTCATGCTATTTCCATTTTGTTGCTCCTTCCTGAACAACTTCCTGAAGTCATTTTTGTTTATCTGTCTAATCATCTATACCAGCTATACATTACATATTAGAAAATTCACATCTTAATTTTAATCTTGAAATAATGATCTATTCTTTCTCCAAATGTTCAAGTTAAAAAATTATACTACATTAGAATTGAATATGTCTGAAAGTATAAAGTATTGTACCCCACACTATATTTGAGTCAGAATTCCCAGAGGTGGGACAGAGGAAAGATTATTTTAAAATTTAAAAATGTAGTTTTCAGGCTATAATGAAAGATTAAGAGCCACTGCAATAGAATATTTGATCTTCCTTTTATGTAGTACTACTAATGCATGAGGCCCAGCAACAGTTAACCACAATGAGTGAAAATTTTACAATTCATTAGAGGAAATAGTTTTATTTTTGCATGTATTTATTAATGTCTCATCTTGTTCCTAAAAGTGAACCAATCTAGTTTGAAAAGGATAAGTACTGATAAATGAGAAAATGTATTAGAATAAATTCAGGGAGACAAAGTAAAAGGATAGGAAATTAAAATGAATTTAGAATGGAGGCCACTATAAAATATTGAGTGTATAATGTCTTATTTACTTACTAACTACAATTCACTACTTTAATCTTTGCCCAGGTTTTAGCTAAAACAATTATGTTCCCCCCAATGTTTTTACATATATCATCAGATTAATAGGTAGAGAAGCATCATTGTTCCTAATAGAGGGAACAAAGTTAAACTTTGATTACATATAGATGATATTAGGTTAATATAATTAGGAAAATTTTGGTTGACATATTTGAACCAGAAAAATATAGAAATTCTTAGAAAAATAGGAAGTTTTAAGTTGCTATACATAATATGACAATCTTATGGATCAGATCTTTTCATATCAGTCAGTCTGAAAGTTAACATTGGTCTTAGCATCATGCATAAAATCTTTTAACTCCAAGGTGAACATGGTTGTGTAACCTGAAAGTCTAATCTTGCACATCTTAAAATACTAGATTTATTTTTCTCTAGGATAACATTTTAGTCTTGGAGTGAAATACTACCTTTCCTCTAATCATCCCAGAGGTAATAACATGGTGCTAAAAGAGCTTCTTCTACTCAAGCTAGTACAAGTGATGAGGCCATTATAATTTAGGGTGTGTTCCATCCTTTTGAAAGAGGTAATTCCACATGAGATGACTGTAATAGATACAGTATGCTGTGATGTAGTATACAATAATAGAGTGTAATACAGCATTGTATGACTATGGGCCTTATGACAGTCCTGGGCCAAACGACTTAGGACGATCAATTTGATTTACACATAAGAGTTGATGCAAACCAAGGCGCTTGAGCATCATGAAATCCATTAGTTCTACCTGCAGTGATGGAAGCCTAGAAAATAGTCATTTTCTTTCCATCTTTTCTTACTGTTCAATTTTGGTTGAGTGCCATATAATGTACTGAAATAAACTGTCAACACACACGGCTGCTGTTCATTGGCAAAAAGCTCGGCTGCTTTTTGGATGTTTGACAAAGTGTCTATGGCATCAACACAGAATCTCATAAGTACAAAATTAGATGTATATCATACTTTGGTGAGATGCTGTTTGGCTGATAATACGATCCACACATACGTTTACATCTGTGATTTCTTTTAAATTCAATTGAACATGTATTTATCGGGAGGTTTATGCACAAGTGCCAAGCTGAGTATTGGGAATGCATGGATGAATAAAACATGGTCCCTGCACTTGAAAATATCACAATATTGTAGATCATACAGGTATAAAACAAATAAATTACAATAAAATATGAAGGTACTTTTACATTCATAAGAAAATGAAAAGTGGGAGCTCAAAGAAGAAAAAATTCTCTTCATAAGATACTCACTGAAGATGTCTCAAAATTTACAAGAATTGAAGATTTTAAACCTTTCAAGCAGTAGATAATTTTATAGGACATTCATACATGTTAAGCACATTTAGTTAAGCATTATTTAAGTTTAATATGACTCTCATAAAAAGGAAGGTTAGGGGAAAAGAATTGAGATTCATATATGTGAAGAATGTGCTTTAGATATAGATAAGAATCTGTGCAAGAGAAACCAAAAACACATCCTCATATTTTTTTATTTTTATTGGTTTCTGGTACCCTAGAGTATGTATCCCACCCAAATTGCTGCTGCAATATTCATGGCAGCATGGCTCTGACCTTCTTTATAAAGGCACAGTACTTCACGTCCTCACCCTCTACCCATTTTGTCACCATGCTTAAAAATACTAGAGGGGTCTGTGTGTGCCTTTGTATGTACAGGGAACTTAATGCGATGAGGTGAAAGTGTTATTAAGTTTATAAGCCACAGATGGACATGGTGGTGAATGCATTTAATCCCAGCACTCGGGAGACAGAGATAGGAGGATCTCTGTGAGTATGAGGCCACCCTGAGACTATATAAGTGAATTTGACATTAGCCTGGGCTAGAGTGAGAACCCACTTCAGAAAAAAAATATATATATATATATATATATATATATATATATATATATATATATATATATATATATATATGCCACAACTAAATTTTTTTTCTTTTACCTCAAAACACACTCAATTTGTTTATATAGTCTCAGAGCACAGTTGGGAGTTATGCATAAATTCATTAGACTCAGATCCTAAGGAGAGTACCATCCCCTCATACCTCAAAAGGGCCCCAGCTGAAACTAAGAACAATGAGCGAAACAAGCAAGGGTGCTGTTCTCTTGATGAAATGGGCACCAGCACAAGGGTGAAGGAGATTGACAAAGAGAACAATCAATTCCTACCAAATCAGATATCCAGAGACCCAGAGACCCCCAACACCTCATCACTGAAGCAGACCAAAAGTGAACCTAGCATGGCTCAGGGAAATCTTGTGGAAGAGGGGGCAGAAAGAATGTCAGAGCCACATGTTGGGTCATAATATGCAAACAAACTCCAGAGGAGTGTGCCCCCTTGTGCATCTGGCTAACATGGGTACTGGGGAATTGAACTTGGGTCCCTTGACTTTTCAGGCAAATGTCTCCACCACTAAGCCATCCGTCCAGCCCTGGGTGACTCTATTTTAATTGACTTTTTACATGTTAAATTTGTGGTATATAGTTGATACTAAGCCCTCTCCCCGCCCCCCACCAAAAGCTGTATTACTTATTTTCTCATCTCTGTAAAACATACTTGAAGTAGTACCTTAAGGGATATGTAATTTATTTTGGATCACGGTTTGAGGCCATCATACATCATGGTGGTGGAAAAAACATGGTAGTGGGAGCCAGGCCTTCTTTCGCTACCCATTTCCTTTTTTTTTTTTTGGTATTTTGAAGTAGGGTCTCATTGTAGCTCAGGCTGACAGGGAATTCACTATGTAGTCTTAGGCTAGCCTCAAACTCAAACTCTCAATTATCCTCTTCTCCTACCTCTGCCTCCCTAGTGCTGGATTAAAGGTATGCGCCACCCCTCCTCAGTCTGTTTTCTTCTTTATGCAATTCCTGGACTCCAACCATCAGGATGTCCACATTCAGGGTAAGCTTTGCCCCCATCAGCTAGGCCTCTCTGGAAATGCACTCACAACCATACCTAGAAATGTGTCTCACTAATGCCTTCAATCAAGTTGACCATTGAAATTAACCACTGCAAGAGATGAAATCCCATAGAAATTTTATGGCTGAGAAGTAAGAATCGATATGTACTCAATCCAGAAAATCGGTGATAAATTTTGTGAGATGCACAGCAACTTAAAGCAGTAAGGCAAGGCAAAGACGCAAAGTGTTTTGTACAAAATAAATTGTAATGAACCATCATCCTGTGTAAGCCAACTTATGAAATATGGAATAATCCACCCACTATGTCTCTAGTTCAGGGACCTGTGGACTACAGTCCAACATAGTAACAGCCCACTCAGAAAGGAAGTCCGCATGAAGTAAAAAACAAGAAGCAAATGCAAGAGTGTTTGAGATTTATCACAAGAAGTTAGAAAACTGAAATAACATGGACTTATATGTATCCAAGTCAGCTATAACCAGTCCATACAAACATGGCACTTCTCAGTTTCAGAATTCATATTAATATAGGCTGGAGAGAATTTCTTTTCTTTTTTTTTTGTTCATTATTTATTTATTTATTTGAGAGCGGCAGACATAGAGAGAAAGACAGATAGAGGGAGAGAGAGAGAATGGGTGCGCCAGGGCTTCCAGCCACTGCAAACGAACTCCAGACGCGTGCGCCCCCTTGTGCATCTGGCTAACGTGGGACCTGGGGAACCGAGCCTCAAACCGGGCTCCTTAGGCTTCACAGGCAAGCGCTTAACCGCTAAGCCATCTCTCCAGCCCAAATTTCTTTTCTAAACCTCTGCACATGATAGAAAAATATCCTCTCAATTGACTCTTCTCAAATTTAAATACAAAAAAAAAAAAAAAAACAAACCTCATATCAGGTGAAAGTAAGGTACCTAATTAAGAACAGATTTTATTGACACCACCTGTTCCAAGACTCAGGGGTCATAGTCAAAGAGAACGTAAGACCTGAATGGTGAGGAGAATTGCTGTGAAACACTGTCTTCTGGACAGGACCTGGCCATTCTTGAGCTCACAGTGGCTGTAGTTACTTGAATAACATTGGTTTTTTAGTAGATGTAGGGGAGTCTCACAAGACCTCATCACTCCCTGATGAAATTTTGGCATATCCTTCTTCCCTTAAGTTGCCTTTTCAGGTGTTTGTCACAGAGATGAGAGAGGTCAGTAACACAACTTGAAGGAAGGTCTTAGCATAAGCCGCATTCATACATTTAATGGTGCTTGGGGCAGGAGAGACAAACTCTTCAGTGGGGTAGGTACTGGAAACTGACTCATGCTCTAGTAAATAATGCACCAAGATTTTAAACTCAGTGCATTGTACATGCACATGTGTGTACACACACAAATCTAAGAAGTAGAGCAGGAGGGAAGAAGAAAAAGAACTACAGAACTGGGAGGGAAAAAAGAAAGAAACAAGGGGTGAATATGATCAAAATTCATTATATATACACACACACAAACACACACACACACACTCAAGGAGCTGCCACAGTTCTAAAAAACACAAAGGAGAATTAGCTAAAGACAATGTGAGATCCTGCTTCCCAGAAAAGAGAAATACAAATGAAAATATTAATAAACTATGGAGGGTAGTCATATTTCACCAATGACTTATCTACTCTTACAACTTTTGCTAACTTTATGCAAAATAAGGGAAGGTAGAATAAGGGAAATAGGGGGACCTCTACAATTTGAAGATTTTTCTGTAAGTATCAAGCCAATTTAAATTTAAAAGTTTCTTTTTAATCACTTCAAATCCATTTGCCCTATTCCAACTTACTGAACCAAATTTCTGGACAGTTAGTACTCCAGATATGTGCAAATTTCAGCACATTTCTTGGGCCATTTTATTATATTGGGCTTGCAGAGTGACTTACAGACAGATTCTCCTGTAGGTGTGTGTCTTTCTCTGATCCTGCCTATAAAGCAGCAATGGAAAGTGAGAGGTTACAGAAATAGGAGCCCAGCTGGGATGTTAAATAGTGTCATAGCAACTTCCGGCCAAGATGGCTACCTCCTAGCTGCACTGCAGATGCTGGGAAAGAAAGATAGATGCAGATCCTAAGGAGAGAGCTGCCCCAACATACCTCAAAAGGGGCCCAACTGAAACTAAGGACAACTGGCGAAACAAGCAAGGGTGATGATGTATTCCTGATGAACCCGATACCAGCACAAAGGGGAAGGAGACCAACGCAGAGAAAAATCAACTCCTACCAAATCAGAGAGCCAGAGCCCCAGAGGCCCCCAACACCTCAGCACTGAAGCAGACCAAAAATGAACCCAACATGGCTCAAGGAAATTTTGCGGAAGAGGGGGCGGAAAGAATGTCAGAGTCACATGTTGCGTCATGATATGCAGAGACATTTATCGTACCAATAACTGTGGGCTAACTCCACAATGCACGACCCATTTACATCAACAAGGAGGGTCTAATGGGAGGGGGTAGATCATGGATGAGCCTAAACAATGGTACCAAACTGCCTGTATTTGCTGAAAAGAAAAATAATAAATTAAATTTAAAAAAATAGTGTCATAGCTTTTTCCCTTGCATTCCAGGTAACACATGGTCCTGCCTAACGTTTTTCTATTGCTCACCCTTCTTTCACTGACACAAGTTGGAAAACAAGCATATGTATCATTGAACTAATCATCTTACATGGCTTGAATTTAATTTAATACAATAATTGTAGGTCATAAATAAATATGTGACAGCAGGTCCCACACTGAAGGAAGGCTATACATGGAGAAGATATGTTGAACTTTTCAAAGCTGGACCGAAGTCATCACAAGTCTGTTGCATACCATGCTCATATGTCAGTCATTTGGCAGAATGGTGTGTCACTCATACTATGAAATGAATATTTTCATTTCATAGCAGGGTGATGTGCTATCTATCCTTATAATAGGGAGCACTGGCCTGAAGAGATGACTCAGCAATTAAGGGGCTTGCCGCAACACCTAAGGACCCAGGTTTGACCACACAGTATCTATGTAAATCCATATGCACAAGGTGGTACATTCATCTGGAGTTTGTTTACAGTGGCTAGAGACCCTGACACACTCATTCTCATTCTCTCTCTCTCTCTCTCTCTCTCTCTCTCTCTCTCTCCCTCCCTCTCTCTCTTTCTCTCTCAAATAAATAGCTAAATAAAATATTTTTTTTCATTTTTATTTATTTATTTTTTTATTTGAGAGTGACAGACACAGGGAGAAAGACAGATAGAGGGAGAGAGAGAGAATGGGCGTGCCAGGGCTTCCAGCCTCTGCAAACGAACTCCAGATGCATGTGCCCCCTTGTGAATCTGGCTTACATGGGACCTGGAGAACCGAGCCTTGAACCAGGGTCCTTAGGCTTCACAGGCAAGCGCTTAACCACTAAGCCATCTCTCCAGCCCAAAATATTTAAATACGTTTATACTAAGGAGCATTGTCCCCAGGCAGTTAACATCAGCACTACTCCATTACACTGGACCAGTTTTATTGGGTTGCACAAGTGAAGGATGCTCATAATCCAACTAGGAAAATACATCTTATCATATCACTTATGAGTCATCAGAGATTATGTGATGAGAGTATGTAGCAGACCATAAGAGGAACATGGTCAGCACCATCTTTAATAATGTGTAGTACACATTTAAATTACTTGATTTGGACAAGATCCACATTGACCATATGCATTGAAAGGGTGATTTGGTGATCTTTTTTCCTCATGCTTTAGGGCCCTATGAATAGACAGAGGAAATAGCATTTGTAGTTTCAATCATTTGTTGAATCCTTCCCCCACATATTTAGGTGTACCTTCTGGAGATATATTTATATGAATTTTGTAACTTTTGTGGATAGATTTAGATACTTGTGTGATTTGCAAGTCAATGATATTAAGTATTTTCTGTGTAAATTATCTTCCTTTTCATGTAATAAATATCTCAAATAAATTGCAAATCTGTAGATTGGAAGAATGTGTTTTCCTCAGTTCTTTTTCATTGGCTATGAATAGAAATTAACCTCATAAATAAGTAAAGACTATATAGAGAAATGCCTTGAAATCAGAATTCTCCATGAAGAAGAAAAAACTAAAACACATATAGTTAGATCCAATCATTCCCATGTGCATAGAATAAACACAGAGATTCTAAAAATTGGCTACCTACAGTTTTAAGTAGCAGTTCCCTAAATGAAACCACAACTAGTCAGTATTTATGCACATCTGTGGACATGCCCAGTATCTGGCTATCAGAGTGAGAGTTTAACAAATCCTCATTATTCAGGTAGTTAAAAAGCTAGCTAAGCAGCAGTACCATAGTGCCGTAAATACTCAGGGATGACAGAGAAGGGGTTATGACAGCTTTCACGTTATCTTATTGTGGAACCAAAGCAGCAGTCACAGCTGGTTCATATGTCAAAATGTGTCAGGACTTAAATGGTAAAACAGGAGTGAAACAGCAATTGGCTTTTCAATCAATAACACAATCAATATATTTCACAGATATTTTCCCATATCTAAATTACTCTGCAGAGATGAGGGACCCTGGCTGAGTGTTTATAAATCAATAAAACACACAGTTAAAGGACATCTGCTCCTGTTCTTTTACTTCAAGGTGCTGCTTGCTTTTTCTTTCCATTGCTCCTCTTATTTAAGAATGTGCTTTGGAGGACAGACAGCCCTCTTGCGCACACAAATCAGCCCTCTACTGCATTCTATGTACATGATACTTTTAAATAATTTTGTGCTCAAGCATTCAACTAAATGTAGGGGCAGCTTTTCTGAGCATAGAATGCCTTGGCTGTTAGAATTAATGAAGCAGCTTTCAGATTTCCAGTAATGTATGCCATATAAACACCAAATAAATAATACCAAAGTACAACATCCAGACTAGCAAGTTAAAATAATAACCAAGGGCATTATTTTTTCCTCACATAGAACAATGTTCTTACTGAAAATTATAGATTGTATTTGTGCAGAAATGTCATAAATGGGAAATGAATGCTATCCTCTAAAAATCTATCCTCTTTGCAGAAGGATATGATGGGGCAACACAGAAACAAATAAACAACAACAACAAAAACAACCACAATTTAATGCAAAGCTCCAATGCTGACATATAATTTTATTTCTATTGGACATATCAAAATGGGGTGAAGTATGATTGAACAAAAGCTATATGTTCTGAGTTAAAACTGCCATCTGCTATCACTGGCCTCAATAGCACAAAGTAATATTATGTTTCACACTGTCAGTAACACTTTACAAACAGAAGGTCGCATTGCGTTTCAAGTGGAATGTAAATTAAGTCCATCAATCTATATGCTTTTCCTGAAAATACATCGCTGAGGGAAACATTTCCAAATGCCTTTCACTAAAACAAGGGTTCTGAGGGTCCATAGTAAGAACATAACGACTGTGGACTTAGGACATGATTCGTAAATGGAGCTCCAAGGTAGAAGAGGACCCTTTTACTCAAAGCAGGGTTTTGTGAACCACATTCCCCCGGCTTCAAGTTTGAGATGGAAAGGATGAGTTTTCAACTAAAATGACTTATTTCCCATTTCAGTGTCCAGTGTGACTGGTTGGCCCATCAAGTTGACAATGTCTTAATGATTATAGTTAGAATTTCTTCCCTTCTGTCAATGTTGTTTACTGACATATAAGTATCTTTGAGGTAATAATTAATGAAAATGTAATTTCCTTAGCCAGAGGCTACTCCTTCTTCTACTTTAATCTTTCATGATTGTGTTCTTTACAATTTATATCTCAGTAAAGTTGGACAAGATTTTGTTCCCCACACAGGTTTTGTCATGTCAAAAGCTTATGACTTTCTTTTACATACTAAAATATTCCACATACCCCTACTAATGTTACTGCATCAGAGTCTACTTGAAAATCCAAGCCTATTTTGTGGATTTCTCCCTTCAACCAGAAGTGGTTGCTTTTCTCTATTGGTATATTTTGTTTCCCAAAAGACTATGAAGACTTACTAAATGCTGTCTCTTTTGGTAAAAACATATGATGCAATGAATGTTTGAAATAATGTTTTTACAGGAAATATTAAAAGTTGGCAATAGGGCTGGAGAGATGACTTAACATTTAAGGCTCTTGCCTGCAAAGCCAAAGGACCTTTGTTCAATTCCCCAGGACCCATGTAATCCAGATGCACAAGGGACACATGCATCTGTAGTTTGTGTGCAGCGGCTGGAAGCCCTGGTGTGCCTATTCTCTCTCTCTCTCTCTCTCTCCCTCTTCCTCTTTGTCTCTCTCTCAAATAAATAAATAAAAACAAATTTAAAAAAATGGCAATAAACACCTATAAATAATCTAAGTGAAAGCATGCTAAAATAGCCTATCAATTTCAGTAATAGTTTGTTTTTCCACATAAGAAATGTGTATATATATATATATATATATATATGTATAAATTTTTTATAAATATTTATATGTGATATATTCATAGAATAAAACAATACATACCTTAACCTACTTAGACCATATCACATAAGTGAGTAATAACACAAATGGAACACTAAGAAGACTGACCACCTGTTCCAAGTCTTCCTGCCTCTTTTCCCTAGCCTTAGAACACCAGCCTTCTTCTGTGTCCCGGGGAATCACTCTTTCTCATTGAAAGTTTTATTCTTGAAAGACTGGCTTCTCAATCTTTGAATATGAATTCTTTTTTCAAAAACATCATCTTCCAAAAAAAGGATAAATACAACTTTTCTACAAATGAGTTAACCCAAGTCCAGAAACATGAAAATGTCAATCTTAGCACTTAATGGTTTTTGTAGGTGTGTAAATAAGGGGATATAAGACTGAGTGGAGTGTGGATTGTGATTCTACATGGAAAACACAATAGATGAGGAGAAGTGAGGGAAGGACAAAAGGAATCCTAAAGTAAGAAAGCAGAAAGGAAGCTAAGTTAAGGACAAGGTATAAGGTATATAAAAAAATTTTGTTTGAAAATACCATAATTCAACCAAATTATTTGTATGCTATTAAAAATTTGATAATTGGCCAGGCATGGTGGTGCAAGGCTTTAATCCCAACACTCAGGGGGCAGAGGTAGGAGGATCAGCATGAGTTTGAGGCCACCCTGAAACTCTATAGAGAATTCCAGGTCAGCCTGAGCTAAAGTGAGACCCTACCTCGAAAAACCAAATTATCTGTATACATATATAAAGGGCTGGACAGATGGTTTGGCAGTTAAGATACTTACCTGTGAAGTCTAAGGACCCTGGTTTGATTTACCAGTACGCATGTAAGCGAAATGCAGAAGATGGCACATGTCTCAGGAGTTCATTTACAGTGGCTGAAGACCCTATCAAGTCCATTCTCTCTCTCTCTCCCTCTCTCTCTCTCTCTCAAATAAATAAAAATAAAATATTTTTAAAATTAATATTAAAATTTTTAAAGATAGATTTAAGATAAGATTTTTAAGATTTTTTTATTATGATAGTGAAATGGTGAAATGGGTACCATACTTTAAATGGAAGCAATACCAGGTCAGGTGGAATTACAAATTGTCTACATTCATGGTTTACAGACCATCATTGGTGACACTAACATGTCCATCCATAGTTGTTTTTGTTCCTTAGAATGAGCTTGACTGGTTCTCTAACACCTTCCAACCTTACTTAAAGAAGCCTTTTTTTTTTTCTTTCAATCTATTTCTAAAGTAATAAAAGCATCTGAGGTCAGGTTAAAAGAACATTCCTTTTTGCCACATAACAGTATTCATCTTCATAGAACATATTTATATTTTGGTGAATTATATCTGGTTAACCAGAGAAGGCATTTAGATAAGTTTCTATTATCTATTGACTCCGTTATGGTGAGTCAGTGTGCTTTTGAACATTTGGTTTTAAAACACAATTTATAATAAACAATTATTCTATAAATTTAGTTTAAAATAAAATTGAAAAGTAAGAGCTAGAGAGATGGCTTAGTAGTTAACACACTTGGTTACAAGACCTAATGACCTAGGTTCAATTTTCTAGTACCCATGTAAAGCCAGATGCACAAAATGGAACATGTGTATAGAGTTGGTTTGTAGTAGCCGAAGGCCATGGCCTGAACACTCTTTCTGTCTATGTCTCTTCTCTCTCTCTCTCTCTCTCTCCCTGCAAATAAATAAATAAAAACATTTTAGAAAAAAAAAAGAAACAGGCACTTTGTGTCCTTATTCTGTCACAAAGTTTACTAATCACTGAATAGCAACAACAATAGCTTACCTTTGCTAAATGCTATTACATTACAGGGACTTTCTTTAAAAGGTTTGAAATCAAACATACCCACATATTAGATGACTACTTTTTTTTTCTGATGGGACATATTTATATACTTTGGCACTCTATTAAGCATATATGTGCAAAACTTGAGCCCAAACCAGCATTGATAGTGTGTATAAAGAAATGAGGACTCTGAAAATGCTATAACGTTTTCAGCCAAAATACAGAAAGGTAATACACTGATGCAAAATATAAACTTGGACAGGAAAGTAGGAGTTCTTGCTGGTTATCCAGAAAAACATTTTTCATAGTCACTTGAGACTGTGCAAAAAGATTACTTGAGCTGGGCATGGTGGAGTAAGACTTTAATCCCAGCACTCGGGAGGCAGAGGTAAGAGGACCACCATGAGTTCAAGGCCACCCTGAGACTACACAGTGAATTCCAGGTCAGCCTGAACCAGAGTGATACCCTACTTTGGAAAAAAAAAAAAAAAAGATTTTTTTGTGTGTGTGTGTGTGTGTGTGTGAAATTATACATAAACCTTACTTTTTCAAAATTCCTCACAAATGTTCTTACAGCATCCAAATCTCTCTTCTCCATATACTTATTTTTACTTTAAATGGTAAAAACAAATATCTGTAAATCTGATGGGGCAAACTGCAAACACTAAATTGTCTGCATAAAAACCTTTACAAGCACTGTGGAATGCTTTAGCCATGAGTAAACTTTGAATTAAACTTGAATAAACCAAGCTCAGTGGGAAGAACATTTGGAACATGATAGAATATGTGGGCAAAGCATAATGTATATGCATGTATCTGTCTATCTCAATGCATGTGTGTATATATGTATCTATCTCTATCCATCTCTGATCTATCCATCTATCTACCTAGCAATTTGTCTTTGTGAATGTCAGTGTGTGCTAGGGTTTGAACCTGGGGCCTCAGGCATGAGAGGTACACACTTGACCACTGACTTATACCCCTAGCTCTTATTATCAAGTTTTAAGAAAGAATACAGAGGACACAATTTATCACATTATCAAAATTCCAATACAAAATGATACAGTTAAAAAGGCTCAAAATATTAAGTGATAATGATAATAAAGAAAGGTGACTAAAGGTAAACTCAATTTGATTACACATGACATGAACACATGAACGTTGTAAGAAGCAACAAGGAACTCTTATGTTGACAGCCAGGCATTGACTCATATTCTCAGTGCCTAAAATAAATTTGGTACACTTTCCTTAGGATTTTTGTCAGCTTGGGCACTGAAACAAGAAACATTTTGTTGCAATTCCAAGAATACTTGTTACAGGAACATGATTGTCTTCTTTAAACCCACTAATCCTGGAACACAAAAAGGAATACGGTTGAATGGAAGGCTGAAGAAATGACATTTGTCATTTAATTTGGGTCAATGAACTTTTAAGGAAGTAAATATTACATTCACAGTCTAATGATTGTTCTTGATTATACTAGGAAACAAACATTTTAAAGACTTTAATTACATATAAATGAAATATAAAGTTGTCAATTCCTGTATACTGACTATGTATATAAACAACTTGCATTTTTTATTTCAAAATTTTGGTTATTAAAAATAGCCAGGCATGGTGGCACATGCCTTTAATCCCAGCACTTGGGAGGCAGAGGTAGGAGGATTGCCGTGAGTTTGAGGCCACCCTGAGACTACATAGTTAATTCCAGGTCAGCCTGGACCAGAGTGAGACCCTAACTCGAAAAAAACTAAAATAAATAAATAAATAAATATTAGAGTATGTATGAAGTTATATTTTCCATTTTCACTCTATACCACTAGCTTCCAAGATGAAATATGCATTCTGAATTATATGTAGTTAGCTATCTTTAATATACTAAAGAATTACTACAAAATATAGCTCTGCTAAACATATTAAATTTATTTACATACATTGATGGGTTGTGTGTAATGCATCTTCTGATGCATGAGGGCACATATCTAGAAGTCAGAAATCAATATTTGGTAACTTCTACCTTTGTACACCTTAATTCTTAATACAAGGTCTATTACTGATCTTGGAACTTACCATAGTAGCCAGACAAGCTATGTAGCAAGCCCTATTTTAATCACTTTATGTCTTTTTCTTGTCTTATTGTTCTCCCTAATATTTTAAGTACTATATTATGTAAACATGGGGATAGTGGGTACCTTTATCTCACTGCAGAGTTTAGAGAATTGCTGTCAGCTATTCCCTATTTAGTATAAGGCTGTCTATAGGTTTATTAGGTATTATTCTGGTGTTATGTATTTTGTCTATTCCTTTTTTTTTTGTTTGTTTGTTTTTCCTAGGTAGAGTCTCACTGTAGCAGCTCAGCTGACCTGGACTTCACTATGTAGTCTCAGGTTGGCATTGAACTCACAGAAATCCCCCTACCTCTGCCTTCCAAGTGCTGTGATTAAAGGTATGCACCACCATGCCCAGCTCTGTCTATTACTTTTTGTTAGGGGCTTCTATTATGAATATGTGTTTGAATTTATCAATGCATTTTTTTTGTATGTACTGAGATAAATATGTGATTACTGTCTTTAAGCCAACTCATATGATATAATATATACATTGGTTTCTGGATGTTGAATCAACCTTGAATCTCTAGATTAAACAAACTTGGTTGTGATGTACAATCTTCTTACTGTGTTACAGAATTCAGTTTTTAAGTATTTTGTCAAGGATTTTTGCATTTATGTTCAAGGATATCTTGTCGTGTTCTTTTTGTTGTTTTTATTCAGTTTTTGTATCAGGGTAATACTAACTTTGTACAATGAGTTTGGTAGCATTTGTCTTTCTATGCTGAAGAAAAAATTGTGAAGCCGGGCACGGTGGCACACGCCTTTAATCCCAGCACTTGGGAGGCAGAGGTAGGAGGATTGCCGTGAGTTCAAGGCCACCCTGAGACGACAGAGTTATTTCCAGGTCAGCCTATCTTAAAAAACCAAACAAAGAAACAAAAAAAAAAAATTGTGACTTGTGGTATGGGTTAGGACCAACACATCCTTCTCTAGTTGGTAGTTAACTTGAGGAATATGACAGAACTAGAACACAACCTGATCCCGTCTCATCCAAGATGGCTGTAAGAAAGAGTTTACTTATCTTGCTCTGAGAAACAGCAATGGCCTGTTTCTTTACCAATTTCATGGGTTTAGCTCAGATGGGTGAGCCCTTCTGCAGTACCTTTGTTCATTCTAGGACTAGAAGCCAATCAGAATCTTCCTGGTGATGTTGCTCATTTTAGGTGGTTCCCATTCATCTAAGTGGACCTTAGCTGTGTGTGAGACACTTGCTCAGAGGCTTCCACTCCAAAGAGACATTTTCCTACCTGAGGGAGATTTTCTGGTTTCTGCTCCCCCTTCCCTGGAGGTTGGGGGGGGATGCTTCCTTTGGCTTTTTCTTCTTACCTCAACTCTCCCTAAAATAAAGCTTTTAATTTACACTTTTCTGTGTCTGCATTTTTCAATTATTTACTAATAAGGGCCAGAAGTGGAGACTTAGGAGTTACTGGAATCGAGGTTCTAACCACACTCAGAACTCTATGCTGCATTACTTGTTGGTATTAGATTTTCCACAAGTATATAGTAGAACTGAGCATTGAATTCACCCACTAACAGGATTTACTTTTTTTCATTTAGTAATTTATTCTTTTCTTCTACATTTCCCATATATTTTAGAATATAAGTGATTCTCAGCAAGCTTTTCCATCTTACTGGTATCTGTAGTAACATATCTTTTTCAGCTCTGATTTTACAAATTTGCATCTTTTTTCTCTTCCATTAATTTTGCTAGGGATTTGTTAATGTTATTAGTCTTTTAAAGAGTCAACACTTTGGCCAGGCATAGTGGCACACGCCTTTAATCCTAACACTCGAGAGGCAGGGGTAGGAGGATCACTGTAAGTTCAAGGCCACCCTGAGACTACAGAGTGAATTCCAGGTCAGCCTGAGCTACATTGAAACCCTACCTGGAGAAACACACACACACACACACACATACACACAGAAAAAAAAAAAATCAACATTTTGTATGTTTTATTTTCTAGGTATTGTATTTTAGCCCCTGTTTTCTCCACTTGTGTCATATCTTTATTATTTCTTACCATATTCTGCATATTTGGGTTTGGCTTTTCCTTGTTTTATTGAGCTTTGAGGAACAACAATAAGAAATTTATTTTTTTCCTCTGGTATTTAAGTGCAGGCACTTTTAGCTATATAATTTCCTCATAGACCTGCCTTGTCTTTACACCAGGTGTTCTGATAAGTTGTGTCATCCACTTTATTCATTCTAGAAAAATTTTAATTTTCTTCCTTGTTTCTTCAATGACTTACTATTCATTCAAATATTTATACTCCTGGCCCTAGTATGAGATTAGTCCTGCTCTTTAATTTTCTGTGTCCCTAACTTGTGAATTATTACATACCCAAGAGCCACAATAAGGCTCTGATACATTGAAGATGCCCAAAAATTCTCATATTAAATGCATTGTTTGAAACTAATTCCCTAGGTGGTATCCACTGCACACATTTGCTCTTGTGTTCATCCTGTCTTTGTGTAACTCTTTTCTATTAAAAAAGAACAGTTAAGGTTTTTACATAGGTCTCCCAGCATTTCTCTCTTTATTTTTGTTTTATGAAATTTATTTATTTATTTATTTTTATACTATTATTTTCTTTATTAGTTATGTACATATTCTGTGTAAACAGCACTTGTTGGTACCATCCTTTTCCTTATCCCTGCCCTCCCTCCTCCAAAGGGACCCTCCTCATTGGGGATGCAAGTTGTCCCTATGTGGATTGTAGGCCATGCATTTTGGGGTTACCCATCAGTTATGGGGAAGAGGCTATGTCTCTCTGCATAATGTCCCAACTTATGGCTCTAACAATCTTTCCACCCCCTCTTCCACAAATTTCCTAAGCCACGTTGGGTTCACTTTAAGTCTACTTCATTGTTGGGTTCTTGGAAATCTCTGTGTCTCTGGATCTCTGGATTGTTAGGACCTGAGTGTCTCTCTGTCTATCTCTGTGCTGATACCAGGTTCACTTGCTCATCTCCTAAACTACTCTATAGTTTCAGCTGGTGCCCTGGTGAGGTATGCTGGGCTGATTCTCTCTTCAGGTTCTTCGTCCATCTGAAAAAGAGAAACAAATTCTCCAACAGAGAGTGAAATCAGCACCAGATAAATTGGATAATCATTATTATTTTAGAGGGAATTTAATAGGTGTAGACCCACTTGTAGCCCACCATTGGTGAGAGCTTGATATTGGAGAATGGGCTCATTTTTCAGATATGTTTTTTTTTATTTTTTTTTATTTTCTATTTATTTATTTATTTATTTGAGAGCGACAGACACAGAGAGAAAGACAGAGGGAGAGAGAGAGAATGGGCGCGCCAGGGCTTCCAGCCTCTGCAAACGAACTCCAGACGCGTGCGCCCCCTTGTGCATCTGGCTAAGTGGGACCTGGGGAACCAAGCCTCGAACCGGGGTCCTTAGGCTTCACAGGCAAGCGCTTAACCGCCAAGCCATCTCTCCAGCCCTCAGATATGTTTTTGACTTATTTTCCAGATACAGCTATGGATTCTATTCCACTGAGTGGATCAGTTAACCAGTCCAAGGGCAGTTGGTTACCCACTATGGCTGTGTACCGCTATTGTACTTGGGTGAGGATCAGGGCAGGTTGTTTGCTGCTGAGTAGCTAAAACCACCAGTTGCTCAGACAGATGTTGGCCATTTTCACTCACCCATTCATGTAGCACCTTCTGGCACTAGATGAGCTAACTATCTAGGGACTGACTCTCTTCCAGATTCCTGCCAGGTCTTTCCTTGCTCACTATTGACAGCATATGGTGTCTTTGGCAGTAGGGTCTTACAGTTCACCTTTGGTGGATAATCAAGGGCTCTGAAAGAAGTCTGTCTCCTTTTAGGAAACCTTGTAGGTCTCTCTGATCAACAGCTCATTCTAGTTGTTAATCACATCCTGGTATTGGGAATTACAGGTCAGCTCCAAGAGAAAAGGAGGAAGAAAAATATAGATACTAAAGAAGACAAAGACAGAAAAGAAAGAGAGAGAAATAGGAGAAAATTAAGGTTAATTTTCATCATATTCTCTCTAAGGACCTGATGAAGGTTCAACATTTTACTCTGTCTTTCAGGATATAGGATGTTATGAAACCGGTACCATTTGGGTCCAGTCTTATCTCCCTCCCCCACCCTTCCAATCCTTTCCAGCCCCACCCACCCTATTGTCTGGTCCTCAAGATGCCTATTAGGTATATTAGCATCTCAGGCAGATCCAAGGTAGGAGTCAAAGATGAATGAAACCATGAGATTGTCTTTCTGTGATTGGATGAGTTTGTTGAGAATGATCTGTTCCAGGTTAGACCATTTTTCTACAAATTTCATTGTGTTATTTTTTTCTTACTGCTGTGTAGAGTTCCATTGTGTAGATATGCCACATCTTGGTTATCCATTCATCCATTGATGGATATCTGGGCTGATACCAGTTTTAAGCTATTAAGAATTAAGCAGCTGCAAACATGGTTGAGCAAATCCTCTGAACTGAGGCATGGTACTGTTAGTGTAAATGCCAGGTAAGGGCATAACTGGGTCTGTTGGTAACTCTAAAGTCAACCTTTCTAGGAACCTCCATATTGCTTTCCATAGTGGTTGCACCATCTTACATTCCCACCAACAGTGAATGAGGGTTCTTTTTTTCCACATCCTCACCAATATTTGTTTTCATGTGATTTTTTTAATGTTTACCAACCTTACTGGGATAAGATAGAATCTCATAGTTGTTTTAATTTGCATTTCCCTGATGGTTAGGGATATTGAACATTTTCTTTAGTGTATGTTCACCATATATATTTCTTCCTCTGAGAACCTCCTGTTCAGTTCTCTGCCCCAGTTTGTGAGTGGTTTGTTTGACTTTTTTTTATCGTTTAGGTTTTTGAGTTCTTTGTAGATCCTAGAAGTTAGGCCTCGGTCAGTTGTATAGCCAGCAAAATTTTTCTCCCATTCTGTGGGTAGTTTATTGACTCTGCTTGTTGTATGTTGTCTGTGAAAAACCTTTTTAGATTCATGAGATTCCCATTGGTTGAGTGATTGTTTAAGTTCCTGAGCTACTGGGGTTTTTGTTCAGGAAGTCTTTTCCCACTCCCATATCATGGAAAGTTCCACCTATTTTTCCTTCCAGTACTAGCAGAGTTTCCAGACTTATATTGAGGTCTTTAATCCATTTGGACTTGGTTTTTGTACATGGCTAGATGTGTGGATCTAGTTCATTTTCATATATATGGTTATCCAATTTGTCCATTTGTTGAAGGTGCTGTCTTCTTTCCAGTCTACATTGCTAGGGCCTTTGTCAAATATCAAGTAGTTGTACTTATTTGACCCAAATTCAGGATCCTCTTTTCTGTTCCATTGGTCTATAATCCTGTTTTCTGCTAGTATCATGTTTTTTTTGTTGTTGTTTGTTTTTTTTTTTTTTATTATGGCTTTGTAATATAGCTTCAGATCAGGTATAGTGATGCCTCCAGAGATGTTTCTTTTGCTGAGGATATGCTTGGATATCTGAGGACTTCTACCATCCCATATGAGTTTTGAGATCATTTTTCTATCTCTGTGAAGAAAAATGTTGGTATTTTATTGGTGTTGCATTAAATCTGTATATTGCTTTTGGTAAGATAGCCATTTTCACAATGTTAATTCTGCCTACCCAGTAGCAAGGGAGGTCTTTCCATGTTCTCATGTCATCCTCAGTTTCTTTCTTGAGTGGTTTTATGTTTTTATTATGTATGTCTTTCACATAATTGATTAATGTTATTTCAAGTTTGTTTTTTTTTTTGGCTGTTATTGAAAATGGGACATATGTTGCTAATTTCTTTCTCTGCATCTTTGTCTTTTGCATATAGAATGACTACTGACTTTTGTGCATTGATTTTGTATCCTGCTACTTTGTTGAAGGAATTAATCACCTTTAGGAATTTTGAGATGGGGGTTCCTGGGTCACTTATGTATAGAATCATTTTGTCTGTGAATAGGGATAACTTAACTTCTTCCTTTCCAATTTGTACCCCCTTTATTTCTTTCTCTTGTCTTACTACTTGAGCTAGGACTTCCAGTACTATGCTGAAGAGCGGAGGTGAGAGCAGACACCCCTGTCTTGTTCCTGATCTCAATGGGAATTCCTTCAATCTTGCTCCATTAAGTATTATTTGGGATTTATATATAGCCTTTATTATACTAAGATATAAGCCATCCATACCTATTCTCTCCATATTGTGAACATGAAGTGATGTTGTACTTTGTTGAAGGCTTTTTCTGCATCTATCGAAATGATCATGTGGTCTTTGTGTTTAAGCTTATTTATGTGGTGTATTACATTGACAGATTTACATATGTTGAACCAACCCTGTGCTCCTGGGATAAAGCTTACTTGATCAAGGTGAATAATGTTTTTCATGTGTTGTTGAATTTGGTTTTCATGGATTTTGTTCAGGATCTTTGTGTCTAAGTTCATCATGGAAATAGGCCTATAGTTTTCTTTCCTTGTGGCATCTCTGTCTGGTTTGGGTATTAGAGAGATAGTAACTTCATAAAAGAAGCTGTAGAGATTTCCCTGTTCTCTTATTATGTGGCACAGTTAGAAAAAAATTCATTTCAGTTCTTCCAAGAAGGTTTGATAGAAGTCAGCTGGCAAGCCATCTCGTCCTGGACTCTTCTTTTGGGGGAGGTTTTTGATTACCGTTTTAAGTTCGATATGTGTGATAGGTTTGTTTAGGAGATTAATCTGCTCTGAGTTTATCTTTGGTAGATGGTGTGTGTCCAGAAATTCATTGATTTCCTCCATATTATCCAATTATGTGGAGCTGACATTTTTTAAATAAGTCCTGATGATTCTTCCAGTTTCACTTATGTCTGTTGTGATCTCTCCTTTTACATTTTGAATTTTGTTAATTTGAAGCATCTCTTTTTTTCTCTTGATCCAATTGGCCAATGGTATATCAATCTTGTTTATTTTTTTCAAAGAACCAGCTCTTTGTTTCATCAATTTTCTTAATTGTCTTCTTAGTTTCCAATTCATTTATTTCTGCTTTTATCTTGATTATTTCTTTCTGTCTGCAGCTTCTTGGATTGGATTCTTCTTGTTTTTCCAATGCCTTTAAGTAGATAGTTAGTTATTGATTTGGAATCTCTCTGTCTTTGTTATGAAGGCATTTAGTTCTATGAATTTTCCCCTAAGGGCTACCTTCTTTGTGACCCATAAGTTTTGGTACTACGTGTTCTTATTTTCATTCACTTCTAGAAATTTTGCAGTTTCATTTTTTATTTCATCCACTAACCATTTATTGTTTAAAAGTATGTTATTCAATTTCTAGGAGCTGCTGAGATTCTTGGCACATCTGTTATTGTTAATTTCTAGCTTTACAGCATTGTGATCTTATATCAAGCAGGAAATTATGTCAACTTTTCTAAATGTATGGATGAAGGCTTTATGGATAACTATATGAGCTATTTTAGAGAAGTTTCCATGGGCTGCTGAGAAGAACATGTAGTCTGTAACTTTTGTGTAGAATGTTCTGTAAATACCTATTAGGTCTAATTAATCTATGGTATTGTTTAGCTCTCTTCCTTCCATGTTGATTTTCTGTTTGGGTGATCTATCTATTCCTGATAGTGCGGTATTGAAGTCCCCAACTAGCAGTGTGTTGGTGTTTATTTCTATTTTGTTGTCAAGTAGGCTTTGTCTCATGAATTGCGGTGCACCTGTGTTTGTTGTCCCCTATAAACTTAGGTGTTCTTTTTTTTTTATAATTTTTTATTTATTTATTTGAGAGTGACATACAGAGAGAGAAAGACAGAAAGAGGAAGAGAGAGAGAATGGGCGCGCCAGGGCTTCCAGCCTCTGCGAACGAACTCCAGACGCGTGTGCCCCCTTGTGCATCTGGCTAACGTGGGACCTGGGAACCTGAGCCTCGAACCGGTGTCCTTAGGCTTCACAGGCAAGCACTTAACCGCTAAGACATCTCTCCAGCCCAACTTAGGTGTTTTTAATACTAAGTTTCCAGCTGATGGAGATATGGGCCATCTTTGGGCAGTATATTGTTGGGGTGGGTTTATGGGTGTTATAACCAGTTTCCCCATGCCAATGTTTGGCACACTCCCCTGTTGCTGTTGTCTACCTTATGTTAGCCATGGGGCGATATCTACCCTTTGCTCATGCCATCTTTTCCCCTACCATCATGTAGCATCCCCCTTGAGCCTATAAGCCAAAATAAACCTCTTTTTTCCCTGAATGTCCTCTAGGTTGGGTTATTTCTTCCAACAATGTGAACCTGACTGTAACAGTGCATAAAGATTAATGATTATGATATCATTTTGTTGGATCATTCCCTTGAGAAGTAAGAAGTTACCTCTTTGTGGTTTTTGATTACTTTTGTTTTGAAGTCAATTTTACCTGATTTTTACCTGATATTAGTATAGCAATGCCTTCTTGTTCCTTATTTCCATTTTCTTGGAAAATCATTTTCTCCTGTTTCATCTTGAGGAGGTTGAATTAAGTTCTCCTTGACTTTGGTCTGAATTTCTTCCCATTCTGGTATGTTGGGCCTTGAGAGGCCCCGACATGAGGCCTAGTGGAACTTCCTGAGCCTAGCTAAAGTTTGGCGAACTGCTTGTCCAGCTATGACTCAGCAGGGGGCCAAATGACCTCTGGCCTGCTACTTCCACATAGGAAATTAGAGTCCCCCACAGAGTCCCCTGCTCCTGTACACTTAGAACCAATCATCTCAGAGGTCACGGTATGCTATTGGCCCTTACATCTCACACCCTAAAGTCTCTGCCTTCCTTCTCAACATTATATAAACACCCGCCTGTAAAAATAAAGTGAGTTCCTGCTTCGAGAAGACTCCAGACTCAATGTGGTTAGTGGGGCCTGGCACTGGTATTCCTGTGGTCCAAATGTTGGGACGTTTAAGGGTATACCACAGTTGCCTCATGTTCCTCTCACAAAAATTTTTGAACTTACTAAAAATTTTTGACTCATAAACTGTTTCTTCTGCTTTGTCTTCCAGTTTTAAGTTTCTATCCATCACATAACTGACTCTGTTGCTGAGAGCTTCTATAGAAGTCTGGATTTGTTCAATTTTGTTTTTATTTTCTATTTTCTTTTTATGTACAGTATCCATCCATCTGTCAAGTTCCCTTTTCACATCTTTTCTGATTTTCTTAATGCTTCTTGGAATTCACCCTTGCATTTATTTATGTCTTCATTGAGCTTAGGCAGCTGATTATTGAGGGTCCTGTTTTTGTTTTTGTTTTTTTTTTCCCCTCTCCTTCAGATCATTTCACTGTCTTTGAAACACTTCCTGGTTCTTGTCTATTGGGTCTAATCTAGCAAGGATAGCATTCATAGAAATTTAACCTTTGTTGGTTTTCTGCAAATTCTGCTAATTGCTTGGCCAGGGTTGCATAGCTTATGTCTTTATTTTGGGGTTCTAATCCTGTTGTTTCTTCTATGTTTTGATTAGAGACTTTCATTGTGGGACTGCATAAGCTTGTTAGATTTACTTGCATTTGATTTTTCATGTTATTCCTTTTGTGCTGTGGTCTGCTTATCACAGTGTAGGAATCTTATTTAATTTAAGAGGAAGCTATAGAATACCCCTAAAGTGTCTACAGTGATTATTCCCTTTTATGTTTGCCTCCATTAGGCTTCTGATGGCAAGGAGGCCTGTCTGTTGCAATGAGGTGAGGTAGAGATGAGGATGGGATTGCTTAGTCCTGTGATGTAGCTGGGTGAGGGAATGGGACAGCAGAGTCTGTTGGGACCACATAGCAGGGGTTGGATGGGACTGTGGAGTCCTGTTTCACAGTGGGGTTGGGGGATGTGACTGTTATGGGTCAATTGACCAGGCGTGGTGGTTCCATGGTTGGCAGTCGTGGTGGTGGGAAGGGAGAGGAAAATTGAGGGAGGGAGGGAGGGAGGGAGGGAGGACAGGGAGGGAGGGAGGAAAGGGGGAATCCTAGCCTGCTGGCCTTGGTGGCATAGCCTGCTGGTAGTGCAGGAAGACCTGTCTGCACATGGCAGGGCAGTGGCTGGGATGGTGGCTGAGATGGAGGTCGCAGCTGTGACTACAGTTTGGGTTGTGGGTGGCAGGAAAACCTGAGGGGGTGGGGGAATGCTAGCCTGCTGGCTTGGGTCTGTGTAATGTGCAGGCAGTGCAGGAGGACCTGGTGCCACAGCTGGTGGGGCAGTCGCAGCTGGGACTAAAGTCCTGGTGGTAGGTGGCAGGGAAACCAAGAGAGGGGTGGAGGAATGCTAGCCTGCTGGCCTGGGTGCGTGTGCCATGCAGGTACTTCAGGAGGAACTGGTCCCTGCAAGGCAGGTTGGTGGCCTGGATAGCGGAAGGTCTTGGTAATGGAAAACAGGGAAAAAGGCCAGGAGAGGGAGGAAGGAATGCCAGTTGGCTAGCCTGTAGTTAATGCAGGAGGAACCTGGTGGTATGGTGCCTGGAAAGGCTACTTGAGGGGTTTATGGGACTGGTGAGCTACCCAAGAGTTTTGGAACCAGTGGTTTCCTTTCTTTGTTCCTCTGCACCATCCTGCTGGAGATCTGCTGGAATCTGCAGACCCTAAAACCCCCAAAGGTCTTGCCTTGCCTTTCCTGCCAGGTGAAGTGTGGTTAGGTGGATGCCATCTTGACTGGAAGTCCCAGCATTTCTTTTTGATCAAAAAAGAATTTAAACTGTTTGATTGTTCATTATAAATCAAACATACAATTTATTATCTTGAGTATTTTTTTTTAAGTATTGAAAAAATTCACTTACTTGCTATGTTTTAATAAAATATATAATTTGGCTTTGGGTTGCTGTTTAACAAGGTTTCAATTATGATGTTACTTTTCAATTTGTCAATTCATTTCAAAGATAATCAACATAGGCCTAGAGAGATGGCTTAGTGGTTAATAGACAGGCAAAGAAAGCCAAAAGACCCAGGATCAATTCCCCCAGCACCCACATAAAGCCAGATACACAAGATGGCATATGCATCTGGAGTTTTTTTGCAGTGGTAAAAGTGCCCCTTCTCATTTTATCTCTTTCTGTCTCTCTCTCAAATAAATAAAATATTTAAAAAATAAAAAGCTATTCAATGTAATCTAAGAGAAGCAATCAAGGAATTATGATGTCATTTGTATTTATAACAATTCTTACCTTCGCCAAACTACTTATTTTTTTAAGCTCAATTAAGTATTAAGGTCTTTGGTGCCAGTAAAGTTAAAAATATACAAATCAATCATAAATATTACCACTTAAAGAGGCATATTGAAAGTTAGAAAACGCTAAGCACAAATATCTAAATAATACAATTATGCACTAATGTGAAAATCACATTACTGATAAGATAGTGACTGAAAACAGCTTGCTTTGCTCCCTTTGTCTCCCTAACTCATTTGCAACAATTGCAGGCTGTTCTGGCATTCAAGGGGTTATATATCCTTGTAATAAAAAGGGTGCTAAAATTTGGACTTTGACCATGAAATTTGTTCCAGTCTTCTTAAGAAACACCACTAACCTGTAAAAGGAATTTTAACAACATGTCTTTCAATGTCAAACAATGCAATTCTTTTACAGAAATGGACCCATTGACTGGTAATGAGGTGTGAGAAGTTTCGAATAACTTGGTGCGGGACCAAGGTTAATATAATTATGGACCACAAACCCCAAGATATCATTCAGCCTCTTATGTCTAAACTACCAGCCTGTAGTAAAAGGTGGTCTTTCAGTCTCCAGGGTACTGACTTAAAATGATCTATTGACTCACATCAAAGAAAGATGAACGTGCTGAGGAGCTGTGGTTGTTCACTTAGAAACTTCTCTCCACAAAAAGGCCATGGCAAATGCTGAGGCTTAAAGAACAATGAGGAAGAGTGGAAGAGGTATGGTATTCTTGGTGTCCCTGAGAAGATGTCTTAAGAGGGTGTCAGGAGCTAGAAAGGTTTCATCGCAGTGTAATTAAAAAAAAAGAAAAAAGAAAAGAAAAGAAAAAGGAGCTCTTTTAACTTGCAGATTAAGGTGGAAACCAAAGAGAATTATACAACTCTTGGAAATGTGAAAGCTTTCTTGCTTAGAAAGGTTAAGTAACAATACAAAGCCAGAGCAATTAAAACTTGTTGCAAGAAAAACATATCCCTACACTACCATACAATATATGTTCTCAAATAAAAAATAAAATTAAAAAGCTGGAAAAAAAAAAGAAAGAAAAAGACCCATCCATCTTGCTGTAGGAACACTTACATACTTTGTATGGATACAACATATGTTGGTACCATCTTTTCCTTCCTCCCTGCCCCCATTCCATTGGCATATTTTATGTGTGTTTTAAGAAACAATCACGGAGATATGAGTTTCCTTACTATGGCAATTTCGTGTCAGTTTTGGCTGCTCATGGACACAGACATGGGTTCAAATGTTTTGAGGATAATTTTTCTTGAATACAAAATATGAGTTGGAAAGTAGAACATATGTAACTTTTTTTGTTTGCTATAAAATAGTTTTTTTAAGTTACAGAAGTCCTTTACTTGAGGCAAAGGATGTACAATTCTCTGTGATTACACTTTGCTATTTTAATTTGTATCTTTTGGAGTTTTAACAATTTACTTTCTAGATGGCTTTTTAGCAAGAAGTTTTGTAAGTGGTAGAGGAGAAATTACTTTAATCTATTAGATCTAGCTGTTATTAAAATGAGATGCACACGAGAATACTTGCTCTATTTTAGAACCAGCACAGATACTGTGCAAACATGTACATCATGATTAAGAACATTTGCCAAAAATTCATTTAGACATGTGAATAGTTAAAGATATTAAGAGTTAAAAGTGGTATAAGTAAATTATTCCCTCCCTCTTCCACTCCCAGTTTTCTCTCATAAATTGCACAAAGCCATTCTATGCAGTGACTCAAAACTCCTCACCTCTATTAACTTCCAGGACATTGGGGGCAGAGCTCAGGCATGTGTCATTTAAGGACGCATTCCTAAGGAAACATCAAGCAAGTGTGCTTTTAGCATAGTACCTAATGTTGAAAACTGTAATTGAACAAAGAATAACCACGATTTTGGAAACCTTTGTAATGACACAGACAGCAGAGAGAATTAGACTGTGAAGACCTGAGTGTAAATCTTGCCTTTCCCAAGTACTTGTTCAATCGTGGTTTTGGCCTAACATGGTTTCCCTCTGCAAAATGGGAATAATAAGAGCAAGGTGATGGTGTGATTGTCATCCTTAATTGTCTAAGTACACTTGTGTTATCTATATATTCAGATATTCATTTTAATTTTAATTTGTTTATGAGACAGACACAGAGAGAGAATGGGCATACCAGGGCTTCCAGCCACTGCACACAAACTCCAGATACATGCGCCACCATGTGCATCTGGCTTATGTGGGTCCTGGGGAATCAAACGTGAGTCCTTAGGCTTCTCAGGCAAGTGCCTTAACCACTACATGTCTACAGCCCTATTTTCAGTTTTTATCACAACAAAATTTATGTTTATGTATCAAGAACAAACTCAAGACCACAGGTCAAAACAGCAACCTGGCACTTGGATTTCCACATAATCAATTGTCTAAAGAAATAACTTTTAACATTTCTTATGTATATTATACTCCAAACTTTCAAACAATGAACTTGTATTTTACAATTTCTTCATCTAATTATGATCCACTTTCAGGCACAGAAAACACACTTTCCCTCTCTATAGCTGCATTGCATAGTTTTACATTTTAGATATATCAATATTCAGTCATGTTTTTTCTTGATTACCTAGTACTATTTATAAGGAGTGCCAAAATAAATGCAATAAATAAACTTTCATCTACCAATTCAATAGAGTTCTAGGATGTGCTACTATTTTCCCCTACATTTTAAATGCTATGCTTTGTGGGATTTGTTAAGGCCGTCTTACATTGCTTGAGTGTCTGTATGGCTGCACATGACTTGTTCTTGTGATTGTTGTTTTCTGTGGGAGCCAATGGACTCTTTTCAGTGAGTGTTCTGCTAGCAAACCCCTTCACTCCTCTCTTGATTACTGTTTCTTTTCTGTGTTTACTTCTTATTTTAGAGAAACATATCTTCTAGGGGTCTCTTTAACAAAGTACATCAGAATATGGAGATGTTGTTTTGATAACTGTATGATGTGAAAGTAAATCTTGGTATCTTACATTCTAAATTAAGTAATTACCTGATTTGTGAGATAGTCCCTACATAACACAGGATGACCTATAATTTCATAATTTGCCTGTCACAGCCTTCCTAGGACTAAGACAGCTGGCATGTGCCATCAATCTAAGCTTTGGGAATATTTTGATCCCCCAATTTTTAAATTTTAATTACTTATTGGGGAGACAGAGAAAGATAAAGAGAGAAAGAATCGGTGTGCATGAGCCTCTAGCCACTGCAAATGAACTCTAGATGCATGTGTCACCTTGTGCATCTGGTTTATGTTGGTACTGGGGAATTGAACCTGGGTCCTTAGGCTTTGCAGGCAAGCACATTAACCACAAAGCCATCTCTCCAGCCCCTTCATATTTTTTTTTTTATTTGCAGAGATTCTAGTCATTTCAAAATTATATCTTCATTTATAATGTGAGCTGCATCACCTTGACTAGTGAGAGTTATTATTGACTTTGTTTTTGTCCCTCCCAGCCTGCTTTTTAGATTATAAAAACTTTCAAAACTATTTATTTATTTTCAAGGAGAAAAAGCAAGAGAAAAAGACAGAGCCAGAGAGAATGGGCATGCTAGGGCCTCTTGCCACTGCAGACATACCCCAGGTGTGTGTGGTACTTTATGCATCTGGCTTTACATGGGTACTGGGGAACTGAACACAGGCTGTTAGGCTTTGCAGGCAAGTGCCTTAACCCTTGAGCCATTTGTCCAGCCCTATAGAAATATTTTGATTCTTTTCTTTGTGCTGTTGCCCAAATGTTTCTCTGTGCTATGACTTAATAAGGATTCCATTATTACTTTTTTTTATTATTCGGTGCATTCTTTCAAACATACCAAATTTATGCCTTAAGAAAATTCTGTATTTTGTGTGTGTGTGAATATTCCCCTAAACCAGTACTAAGCTTTTCTTGTATGCATTTTGACATGGTATTAAATATTAAAATATGTATTTATTTTGATTTCTTTATGCTTTCATTCCCATTTTGCATTATTTTAACATTTTAAAGTTGTTTTTGGGAAACACACAATTTTTGCTTTAAAACTTTGTTTAGTATTTTTTTCAACATATTATTAGTATATTCCATAATTATTAAGCATTCTCTGAATAAAGAATCCATGACATAGATTTGTACTTTATAATTTCTTAGCATTCTCTTCTTGTTTATGCTCAAAACCCTTTTATTGATCTCAAATTTTATAACTGATTATAACAGTTTGTTTCTTCTTGCATTTTACTATTCTTAGTTCTTTAATATTTAATTTATATTTAGCACCTTTAATATTAGCAACTCATAAAATGTCTAACAACCTTTAGCCAACATTACATATTAAAAAATATTGCACTAGGCAGAATGTCAGAGTATAGATGTGACTTGAGTTCTGGGTTTTCACCATAGCAGGAAGAGGCTGATTATATTTAACTATGGAATTCTTCATGACCTATCAATCTTTTCAGAGACTTGACTAGTTTTCCGAGTGGAATGCTTACTGTCTTGCCTGCATGGTTCATTAGGCTTCCAAATCCAAGCTTTCTGAAGACTGTAAGAAAGATACTATAATCTTGCAACTTGGAGTGTCCAGTTCCTTTTTTGTCTTTGTTTTCTGTGTCATATCTCATTATTTTATTCGTGCTGCCCCATTTTCCCTATTTTCTGCCTGTTTCTAATTTAATTTTCCAAGATCTTCCCTTTAGGTAAGAAAAGATGTTTCATTCATTTATGACTTGCTCTCTTATGTCAACTCACCTCATGATGTCTACTTTCTCAGGTACCTTTTGTCTGTTTTCATGACATTGCATCTTGTTGCCTAAGTGTCTACTTTTATGGTGGGATATTATTTCTATTGAGCTCAGTGATCTTTCACATTTCTCTTAGTTTTCCAGAATGCTGAAATCTCCCTCTGTCTTTTTTTTTTTTTTTTCTCCTCTATCTCATTATACTTATCCCAAGATATCAGTGACTTTTGTACTGGTTTTGCTTTTTATGTAGGAATATTTGTTTAAAAATTAATCTCATATGAGTTAGGAAAAAACAAATTAATACCAAATAATAAATAAGTTACGAACAGTGGTGTTTGTCTTCTTGAAATGGATGAATAAGAGAAAATCCTCCCACTGGATCTGATGTTTCTCTCTTGCCCTTAGGGAGTGTCAGGAGATGCCTAACACACACAGAAACATACTTTCAACTCTGTGTAAATATAACCATTTAATACAGGTTAAAGTTGAGTTGTAATTTACAGTAATAACTTCATCTAGTTTAAGAATAAATACATTTTATACAGGATAAGAGTCTGGATTCTATGTGATCCTCCACCATGTTTCTTCCTTCTACTATAATCTACAATGGTTATTTTCCCAAGCTCTCTCACCTAACTTAAAGATTGAGGAAATGTATTTAATTGGTAAAACATCAGCCACATCGAGAACCCAATGATATGGAATTCGGAGACTTGTAAATTCTGGTCTTTAGTCCCTTGGGAAGAGTCAATAATGACTTCTACAAAGCTAATTATTGATTATCAACCTATGTAACTTTATCTGTAGTAACCTGTTTGCTCACTCAACAATGTAGCTTGGGTATTTTCTTCTGCCTTTTTAAAAGAATACAGGGCTGGGGAGATGGCTTAGCAGTTAAGCACTCACATGTGAAGCCAAAGGACCCAGGTTCAAGGCTCTATTCCCCAGGAACCAAGTTAGCCAGATGCACAAGAGGGATGGAGTTCGTTTTCAGTGGCTGGAGTACCTGGAGCACCCTCTATCTACCCCTCTCTCTCTCCTTATTTCTCTGTCTGTCACTTTCAAATAAATAAATAAAAATAAACCAAAAAAATTTTAAAAATTGAATACAATGGTTGAATGGGCTTTTTAGTCATGATCACTTACTCAAGTAGGGGCAAGGAGAAGTCAGATGTTTGCATTGGTTCGCAATTTGAAACTTGCAGGATAAGTGTAAAAATAGATTAAGGGTACTGATCATTGGGAATAGGAAGATGCTTTCTCAGTTACAAAAAACTTGTGTGCAAAGCCTGACACCCCAAGTCCACTTTCCAAGCTGCCCATGTAAGCCAGATGTGAAAACTTGTGCAAGAAACTACAGCGGCAATAATCCCTGGTGTATCAATATGTGTGTGTGCATGCACCCCCCCCCCGGTATACATACACAAAAAAATGGCACAAAATGAAATAAAATATAATGGGTGCTAATAAGAGAGATAACTGATAGATGAGAGCCTTGGAGAAGAATGTATACTTAGAAATACTGTTATTATCCTCAAAGAACTTAAGACATTGATCCATTTAGTGGCCTAAATTCTTAACTGGAAAGAGTAAAATCAGAATTTATTATTTTAGGCAGGAAATAAGGTTTTGAGGTTTATTAGAACATTCACAAGAATGCCTCCTGAGTTGGAAAAGCAAACTTGAAGATTACCAAAAAAGATTCAAGTTCCATGGCAATATGACTTCACTGGAAACCCTATTGTCTGCTTTTATTTCTTCACATAATCAACAGAGCCATTCCTGATATTGGACACTAGTCATTGCTCTATACGACCTGGCATTTTCCTAGAAGCTGCATTCCTCTGACAACTTACTCAAAGAATGTATCCTAAGAAGCTCCTGTCTCTTCAAAGCACATCTGAAATGAAGTGAATTACACTTGAATCAAATGAACATGAACGGAGTCTGGTCTTTATTTGCAACCATTTTCACTTTTGGAATTTGGTAAAGGGTGGAACAATAGCATTAATATATATATATATATGTATATATATATATGCATAACACTAATATATATATATAATATATATATATACACACACACACACATACATATGTATATATATACATGTATATGATCTCTAAATCTCTACTATGATAGACTGAAGCAGACATTGAAAATCAGGAAAGCAACTGAAAGAAAAGATTGAGTTAGTTATATTGTTGAAATTTAATATCTAACTGATATAATCACTGCAGTAAAGGGTAAATATTTGCAGCATCATATACATGAATTTTTTGTAGAATAATAAATGAATAATAATTCATGTTATATATGTCAAATACATATAACAAAACATAATCTGAATGTGTGGTGGCTAAACAGAGAATAAGCATTCCCATGGTTAATTTAAACATTGGGGAGGCTTTCCAAATATTATAAAGATGGCAAAATCATTACAGCTTCAATAGAAAATGATTAAAATATAGTTTTTTTTTCTAGAATATTACTCTAACAAAATAGCAAAGTTTTTTTTTTAACTAAATAGAAACTTTGTATGGACACATCATGTGTTGGTACTATCATTTCCCTCCTCCCTGCCCCCATTCCATCAATGACTTTTCACAGTGGGATTGCTAGTATTCACCATGGAGTTGTGGGTTATGAGTTGTTAAAACAGCAGTCAGTCACTGTGAGGTTGAGGGGCTATGCCTCTGCCTCTGGATATTTACTCTTACCCTGTGGCTCTTAGAACTTTTCTCCCCCCTCTCCTAAAAATTCTCTGAGCCTTAGCGGGTGTGTTTTAAGTCTACTTTAGTGTTCAGCTCTCAGCAGCTGCAGGATTTCTGCTTTGCTTCATTTTGAGTGTCCTCAGTGTTTGTCATCGCTCTGGTGCAGGTTGTCAGGCTTGTCATGGAAGCAACACTCTTGCTCATCTCACCAGTTCCTCTGTGGTTTAGATATATGCCTGGAATCTAGAAGGAAAACGGTTCCCATATGGTTAACCCATATAGGGCTGGAAAGTGCGACAGGAGTTGCTGAAGGAAAGGGGTCAACAATGTGAGCAAGAAGGGGGCACTGCTATATGAAAGCAACCAGCCTGGAAAGACATGTGGTGACAACCAGCCTAGGTTGGTAGCCAGTGGCTTTCTGAAGGGCTGAAAGATCTGCTCACTCAAAAGGAACCCATAGCTGGAACTGGAAATTGAGTCAGAATCCTACGGAGACCAATATTGTGATTCCAAGGAGATCCTCCCACTAGTACCTGGGCAAAAGAGAGGCTATACCCATCACAATATCTCTAAGTAAAGGATGCCTATCTCCAAAGTATCAGTAAAATAATAGCCATTTGAATCAGTACATTTTTCCAAAGTTTGTTTTCATTTTTATGGTAAAGCATTTTTAGATTATACTACACATATGTAAGTTTTACATAATAATCTAGGTGAAAAATCAAAATGGCTATACTTTCTAGAAATTCATTTTTGCACTTTAGATTGCTGAAATATTTTGGTAGCAAAACAAAGCATACATAGAAAAGTAATTTTTTTTAATATAATTTTTTTTTCTTTCCTAGAGAGATGGGAGGAGAAGGAGAGAGTATGGGCAGTCTAGGGGCTGCAGATGCTACAAACTTACTCCAGATGCATGTGCCACTTTATAAATCTAGCTTTACATGTGGGTACGGGGGAATAGAACCTGGGACATCAGGCTTTGAAAGCATGTGTCTTTAACCGCTGTCCAGCCCTTTTAACAATTGTACTTATTCATTTATATAGTGGCGAGAAAGAGAAAATATGAGCATACCAGGGCCTATTGCCAAAGCAAATCAATTCGATCCATGTGCCACTTTGTACATCTGTCTCTACATGTGTACTAGGGAACTGATCCTAGGCTGGCAGGCTTTGCAAGCAAGCACTTTTAACTCTTGAGCCATTTTCCCAATGTTCAGAGCATCAATTTTTATGCAAAAGCAGAGGGTTTCTCTCTGGTTTACTTTTTTTTTTTTTTTAGGATGGATATTAATAGATGAATTTCACCATGTGACTGTTTCTTTATAAACAAAACCAAAGTTTCTTTAAGCTGTTAAGATAAACATCACTAAATTTAAATTTCACTTCACTTATTTATTATTATTTTTAAAGGTTAGGCCTCTCTTTAGACTAGGCGGATCTGGAACTTGTTCTATAACCCCAGGCTGGCCTTGAACTCACAGTAGTACTATAACCTCAGCCTCCTAAGTGCTGGGACTAAAGACATGTGCCACCATGCCCAGCAAGTTTCACTTTAATCTATTGTTTTTAGAACATATTTTACATTATCTTAATGAAAACATTATTGGGCTATTAGATGGGTGTTTCCTTTGGTTCTCCTGTATTTGTTTATGGTAATAGTTAAAGATTTTTGTTCTGAAGTTATTTGGTTCACTTTGACATTTAGGTGGATGACAGTTTCATCTTACTCTAATAAAAGATAAGAGTCAGCCAAAACAAATAATGGACATATATGTGCTGTATCAGAATACAAAGATTAAAGAAAGTTTTGCAAATTATTGAAAATAAAACATTCTTATGGGATGAAAGTAAGTTAAACAAGAGGAATAGTAAAGATAAAAGGGAGGTAGAAAGTTTTAAAGAGTTCAGTTAGATAAGAAAGGAGAAAGTTTGATATAAAAGTGCAATACCATAGAAAGAAGTAGGAAAACAGAAGAAAAATAAACTTAAGTTACATTATAAAAATCAATTAAGAAATTACATTGTTACTTTGTTGACAGAGAAAAAAGTACAATTTTAAAATATTTTTAAGATAAATGAATGATGTATAATTATATCTTTAGATGAATAGAGCTGTGTGGATCTTAGGGTCTCATATAAAGAATATGAGAATATAACTGTCATATCGAGTCACATCAAATCTAAAGACCCAGCTTAGCTTCTTTGATGTTTTTCAGGAAAGCATGCCAGTTGCCCTCTACACCCTATCCTCGGGGAGTCTGTGATCCCTAACTTCCTTTTGGTAACCCATTGTAAACTTCATTCATAAATTTATCTAAGCCTTTCCTGAACCTATTTATATTTTCAGACTATATAACCTTATGGGGTAATGGCTTGCATATGTTTACTACTGACTGTGTAACATAGTAAAATACAAAGCCTGAAGCCCTTTTATCTTTTCTGCTGCAACAGGCATCCTCTAGAGCTGGGAGCTGGACATGAGTGAAAGGAATCCATCTTCACAATTCATGACTCCATGTATTATCATCGGTTATTCTATAAATCTGACGATTCCAAACGCTTTGCGCCATTCTAACATGCAAGTGAAGGCCAGCATTTATGCAACAGTGTTTTGTTTTAATTATCTACATGCTTTGGAGAAAACTATTTCAAATTTATGGGCCCCAAATCACCTCCTAGAAATCAGTGTTAGGAAATCTCTAAAATCCCTTCTACGTTCCTGCTTGCTTGTCTAGAGTGTATCACCCTTCCCAGCCACTCTCTTCTCAAGCGTGTGCACGCATGAGTGCACGTGCGTGCACACACACACACACACACACACACACACACACACACTCACACACACAATGTGGAGGAAAGGCAGAAAAGCACAGTGTAATGAGTACTTATCTTGAAGTAACCATAAGAATTAGCTCCATTTCCTCCACTTCCTAGCTGGATACCTTCAAGTAAGTTATTTATTGCTTTCTGTGACACTATTCTTGGTAAACCAGGGATGCTAGAACAACCCATTCCCTTATATATCACCCTGCCATACTAATCTTGGATGGGCCATACTGCTTCCTTTGGCCAAGTGGACCATCAGGAAAAGCAAACTGAGCCTTACTTTGAATACACAGGGATTAACTTTTGAGAATGTTATTTTGAGACTATTATGTAAACAAAGTCCATTGTACTGCTCACAGAACTACATGGAGAAAAAAGCCAGCCTCCCCCTCTCCACCGTTTAGTCTGGGCAATTCTGGGTGATTCACTGAATATATCACATGAGTGAGCCTTTGTAAGACTAAAAGAACTACATAACAAAGCCACAGAATTATGATAATTAAAATTGCTCCACAGGAATACATGACATATTTTTTTAAGTTATTCATTTTTAACAGATTATACACTTTTATTTCATCTCCCCTATCCTCATTTCCCTGGGGCCCTCCTCTGTGGGGTTATAAGATTTACTGTAGGGTCATGAAGGCCTCAATCAGTCCCTATGTGATAGTGGGGATACCATGCATCAGGGTATTCCTTCTTACTCTGTGACTCTTACAGTCTTTCTACCCCCTCCTCTACAATGTTCCCTGAGCCATGGCAGGGCTTTTTGCAGTCTGATTTTGTCTTGAGTTCTTTGTAGCCTCTGGATTTCTGCTTTGATAGGTTGTACTCAAACAACCGTGTCTTCCACCATCGTCATGGAGCTGATTGCCAAGTTAGCAGTGAGAGCTGTGTTTATGACACAATTTTCAATACAAATACCTGGAAAATGTAGAAGAGATTGGAAGGCTCTTGTTGGGCCTTCAGTTAGCTTCTTGGATCCTGACTCTCCATCATTTTCTCTTGTATCTGTAAAGTAAATCAGATTTTTCCAACCAAGAGTCAGAGCAGCTGGGATTAAAGTGGTATACAGAGTTATTTGAGAGACTTTTTGGTGTGCAACCCCACTCTTGTTCTCCAAAGAGCAGTGGGAGTTTCTCTCTGAAGTAGGAGTTTCCTGACTATGGGAATCTGACTTGGTTTACAGTACCAGGTATGAGTTCTGTCGCACTGAGCAGGCATCATATCCAGTCACAGAATTGTTGGTTACCTTCAGAGGCTGTGTGCCACTACTGCACAAGTGTGTACTTCTGGTCCTGCTGGTTGATTTTGTAGTCTGCACGGTCCCTGATTATCCATGCTGTTGGTGACCATTTTCTTATAGCAGCTCCCACAGTGCTTTCCAGTACTTATAGTAAGTGGCATGAAGGTGCAGAAACTGAGTGACTTCAACCATTTGGTAGGTTGTGCACCTATAGGGCTAACCAGGATGTGGATAATTCCCCTTTCAGTCCCAGCATGGTAATTTGATGTCCTGTGACAGTAGCCTTTGGTGTCTTCAGCAATAAGGTCTTACTTTTTAGCTCTGGCAGTTGTTTTGGCAATGGCCCACATTTGTCTCACATATTTTGATATGTTCAGCTTTTTTCTATGTATTGGTCTTGAGAATAAGAAAACTACAGACAATCCAAACAAAACTAAGCTAATAAATTCTAATCCCTTATTGCCAAAACATATCATGTGTCATATCTGATGAAGAAAAATAATTGGTACAACTTAATTAACAAGTGATAACTAATCTATTGTTTCTGGAAACAGAAATAGAGAAAGAGAGAAATTCATGGACAGGAAGTTCATTTGGAAGTGTTCTTAGGGTTAATGCATGTGGTAAATAGTGGGAGTATTGGGCCATGGTGGGAAGACAACTAAAATGTAATTGATACAATAATCAGCGTGTCACATGTAGAGATTGGGAACTGTGATGACCCGTCAGAATCACTCCAAGTTGTAGTAGGAGGGTCAAGTCTTTGTACCACAGTTTTAATTAGTCATTGTTGAAATTGTTTTTATGTCATAGAAGATACACCTTCATCTTATCAAGAAAATAATTTGGTCTTGAGTGAGGCAGTTTTTTCTTCCTTCCTTTCTTCCATCCTTCCTTCCTTCCTCCCCTCCTTCCTTCCTTCTTAAGAGGATAATATTCTAAATAAAAGGAAGAATTTTAAAAGTCAATTAAAGTTACAATATATCTATTATGGATTTCCCTTGATGTAGTCATTCCTCCAAATACAGAACAAAACTGTCAGTCTGAATTTTCTTATGTAGTCAGCGTTGGTTTATTAGCAAATTTCCCTTTCTGAACTGAGAATGGTAGGATTTGACTCTCATTTTTGATGTCAACATCATCAATCTTGAAATAAAGTGTGGAGGGATAGAGGAACTATCAAATTTCAGCCTCTGCTGCTTGGTACTTGAGCCCTGTCCTCCTGAAAGGGCCATTTTCTTTAATTATAAACATATATATATACCCACTTCCAGAGCTACATATATGGCACAACCTGCCAAATAGTTGAAGTTGCTCAGTTTCTGCACCTTCATGCCACTTACATAAATGCAATGAGGCCACATGGAACTTTTACCCTGATGAACCCCCCTTTGTCCTTGTGCCATCCACCATGTGAACATTGCAGGACATGTTGGGCATATATAGGATTTGAAGGAAAGTAAGTCAGAGCATTTGTGCTTAACATCTCTATCTTCAACGTTGTCAGGTACTGGTGCCTTAAAAACTTCTAGTAAAATGTACATTTGGGTTCCAGTGGCTTCTGATGATGTGTGGCAAGGTTTTGTGAGTAGTGCGGTAGAGTGATACTAGTTGTACAAATAAGGTGAAGGCTATGGTTAGTCTTTTTGTTGTATCTATGTACAAGCTGTTGCCTTCTCCTGCCTAGCTAAACTTTTCAATCCATAGTAGCTTCATCATGCTCCTCTAGACTAATTCCAAAAGGAAACTTGTTGAATTTGTCCAAATGCCTTGTGATCCCATCAATACACAGTAGAGGTGAACCATAAGTGATAAAAGTATTTTAATAGGGCTAGAGAGATGGCTTAGCAGTTATGGCACTTACCTATAAAGCCTAGGAATACAGTTTCAATTCCCCATTACCCACGGAAGCCAGATGCACATGGTGGCACATATGTCTGGAGTTCATTTACAGTGCTTAGAGTACCTGATGTATCCATTTTCTCATTCTTTCTCTCTTTCTCAAATAAATAATTTTTAAAGTATATTGATAGATAACTACATTAATAAAGCCAGTTTCTTGGGCTGTTGATACCCATTCACTTCAAAATTTAGCAGGGAGATTTCTTGCAGGCAGCGTGGCTTTCTATAGCTTGCCTGGCTGTTGTTCTTTTCTTACTTGGCAGCTGTGGAGGGAGAGGGTGTGACTGGAAAGGAATAGGCTGATTCTGTTTGCTCAGCGTTCCTGGCCAGAAGTCAAAAGAGTCTCTCTCTGTCCCCTTGACAATAACCAAGCCCACATCTCTAAAGGCCTTGGCCACTGGGAAAAGGACACTGGTTCCACAAGGCAGAAATTTAGGCAGAATGACATTAATAATCATTACCCATGGTTTGATATATGTGTACTACTATAAGAACTTTGTAGCTAAGCAACGTAGGAAAACAGTAGTGTTATGTTTTGAATCTGAAATCCCCCTCCCCCGTAGGCTCATGTTTTGAGTCAAATTTGGTGGATAACTTGTGAGACTTGCAAGGCTATAGGTGACTAAAAGAGAGTCTTTCAAGGTTATACCTGCCCCTGGTTCTGGGCCACACACTGTTTCCTGGTCCATGCCATGTGAACAGCTATTGCTCCATACTCCTACCACCACAGAAGGCCACCCTTTTCTTGACATGAAATCTCTCTGGAAATATGAGCCAAAATAAACCCCTTCCTCCCCTAAGTTATCTCTGTCAGTTATTCTGTCACAGCATTTAGAAAGATAACCAACACAACATAGAGAAAATGTGCTTTATTAAGAAGTAAAGTGTGGCTGGAGAGATGGCTTAGCGGTTAAGCGCTCGCCTGTGAAGCCTATGAACCCCGGTTTGAGGCTCGGTTTCCCAGGTCCCACTTTAGCCAGATGCACAAGGGGGCGCACGCATCTGGATTTCGTTTGCAGTGGCTGGAAACCCTGGCGCGCCCATTCTCTCTCTCTCCCTCTATCTGTCTTTCTCTCTGTCTGTCGCTCTCAAATAAATAAATTAAAAAAAAAAAAAAAAAGAAGTAAAGTACCAGCGTGGTGGCTCATACCTTTAATCCCAGAACGTGGGAAACTGAGCTAGGAGTATTGCCGTGAGTTTGAGGGCAGCCTGAGACTAACTCCAGGTCAGCCTGTGCTCAAGCAAGACCCCACCTCAAACAAACAAACAAACAAACAAACAAAGTAATGCAAGTAAATCTTGAGTATCTATTTTAAATACTGGAAGTTTAAAAGAGAAATACAAAATACCTTTAGAAAAATAAGAGCAATGTATAAATTAAACCAGACATTGAATTAAGTGCTATTGAATTGAAAGACATTGATTGATAGCATTTTAGTGTAGGCATATGTATCATTATTATTGTTGTAACTTTTTTTTTTTCCACAGAGTCCCTTTAAGTTTCCCAGAGAGAAGTAACTGACACATTGAATCTGTATTGTAAAAGGGACAGACTGGATTAGTTTATAGGAGACAAGCTGGGAAGTCCAACAACAGCTTTCTGCAGCCATGAGTGTAGAGGAACTCAGTAACTGTTCAGTGCTCAAGGCTGGATGCCTCAGCAATTCCATTGTAGCACTGAAAGTCTTGAGGATGCCTGAAAAGCTGCTGGTCTTCAGTCCATGCTGGAGGGCTAATGAAAGTCAGATCCAGCGTCCAAGAACAACAGCCTAAACAGTGCACCTGCACCTATGAGTAGCAAGGGCATCCAGGTAAAAATTCTGCCCAGGAGTAGCACAAACAGCCAGACAGAAAGGTAATTGAGTTTTATCTGAACTTCTTTATATATTCTTTATATATTCAGAAGGGCTTTCCACTCTGGTCTGAAGGAAGGTCTTTCTCTCTCAGATAATTGTTCCTGAAAATATCCTTACCCAAGAGGCATGTATCTTACTTGATTACTAATCAGATCAAATTGACAACAGAATTTAACCAGTGTATTGCCCTTGAATTCACCTATGTAGCCTGAGCTGGTCTCAAACTAAAGCTGAACCACCTTCTTCAGCTCCTCAGGAGATAGGATTATAGGTATGTGCTGTTTCCTACAACTGTCTTTTACTCTTGGCAGAAAAGTCAAGTAAAAGTCATCACACTCATTCTGTCTTTTATTCAAGAGATATACTCATTGGATCGATTTGATCTTATAATACATACTAGATGTCTTAATGTCTTAACTGAAAAGAAGATAATCTCTGTCAAATAAAGCAAGTCTGAAGTAAGTACCCAAGTGCCATGATATCATCCACTTACTACCTTCCAGCTAGCTCTTTCCTTGGCTGTCCCTATCTACAGCATTGTTTAATGTAAGGTGGCTTCTCCAACTTCTACTCTCCCACCTTCTGCTTATTTGAATGGAGTAAGAAAAGAAGACAGTGCTCCACAATTTTTCAAAAGGTTTCCTTAGAGGTGGCGGACAGACAGTAAGAGCCATGGAGTGAGTAGAAATACCCTGACACAAGGTCTGTCTTGACTTCACAAAGATTAATGGAAAACTTCATGCTTACAGTGGATACCATAACAAGGTGAGGGGATGGATGAGTATAATTTGCTACTCTATATCTATATCATCTATATCTATATCTATATCTATATCTATATCTATATCTATATCTATATCTATATCTATATCTATATCTATCTATCTATCTATTTCTCTCTCTCTCCATACACACACACACACACACACACACACACACACACACACATATGGAGAGAGAGAGAGATAGAAAGGAATTCTTTCACTGATGACTTATTGCCTAGAATTTAAACACATATCCATGGTAGCTCCAAGGAATTTAACTCAATTTTGCTTCTAATTGAGCATTCAAAATCTCTGTGTTTTTGCTGAGATGCCCTGTGATGTTTAGGTGCTACTTATTTATTTGTTTGTTTTAGAAATAGGGTCTCACTATATTCTAGCCTGACCTTAAACTCACTCTGTAGCGGTGGCTGGCCTCATTGTACTCACAGCAATCTTCACACCTCATTATCTCTAGTGATGGGATTAAAGGCATGTGCCATCTCAACTGGCCTCAAGGGCAGCTTTTTTATTGCATGGGAACTTAATTTCAAAACAACTTGCCTACCCCAAACAAATTCATAACATAAGGGGAAGCAAACATGACTAAAACATTCCATTTAGAATAGGAAGTCCATAAAAGTGTTGAAATCCTACCAGGCTGGAATAGTGAAGCCCCAAACATAATTGATTAATTAATCCCTTGATCACACTATCTATTGCTCTTGGAGAAAACCACTACTGGTTTCTGTGGACCTGGCCCTGGCTCTGCCTTGCAGGGGTTTTCCCTTCTGCAAGATGCTCTATGGATATTTCGAATGGGGTCAATGGAGGTGTCATTTGATAGAACCTATAAAGGTCTGGAAGCCCATTTCTTTCTGGTACAGTTTCATGACATGTTAAAATGTTGATAGTAACAGACAGTGAGGCGCTGTGATTTATTTTGACTCTCAATTTTGCATTTTAAGTCTTCTTCTACATGAGACATCTTAAAGGGATAGGCTTGGATTGGGAGAGAACATTCTTAGTCTGGTTCTTGCTGTTAGCTAACCTTCCTTCTCTGACAGGTAGCTCTTAATAGAAGAACTAAAAAGACTTTCGAGGACATGGGGAGATGGGTTAATGGTTATAGGCACTACTCACTTGCAAAGCCTGATGGCCAGGGTCCAATTCCCCAGCATTCATGTGAGCTAGAAAAATAAAGTAGATTTTTATCTGGCATACATTTGCAGTTGTAAGAGATCTTGGTGCACACTACACCACACACACACACACACACACACACACACACACACACATACACACTATATTTTCAAACAAGGCTTTTTTTTTTTGTTAGGAATTTATCTCTTTTTAAGTTGAATTCCTTGTAGTAAACTTGAGAGGAAGACTACTTACCTTCACTGCTGGCACACAAGCTGCTTGTAGTTTGAGTTCATCTTTGCTAATAATGTGTAAAAATGAGCAAGAACCAGCCAGTACAGACAAGCCCCTATTTTTTTTTTTTTTCTGGGCATACACTTAAGACCATTTGATCTTCTCTCCATACAATCTATGTCTGCTTTACAAGCCATACCAGGGAGCAATTTGACCAAGGGTTTCACCTTTGAATCAAAAGTGTTGCTACCTTCTCATGCACCAAGGGCATATTTTAAAGGTATGTTATTGCCCTTTCCCATGCCCAGTAACAAATTCTGTATACATTAGAACTGTGACCATGCAAAAGTACTAGATCCCTACACTGCAGTTGCTGACAAAGTACAGAAGTTATTTTTTCTCTTTCTGATACCGAGTAGTCCAGTGTTATACTTAAGATTCTAACCCATCAGGAATGCAGCCATTGTGCCTCCTTCTGTAGCGCTGCAGTGATAGGAAATTAGCTTCACATTCTCTTGGATGCTCAGGCCAGCTGCTGCTGTTCTAATCATTATATTCCCCTGACAATTACATGAGGGAGATGATCCCCCTCTGCTCTGCCCATTTCTTTAGCTGTTCTTCTGGCTCACTTACCTGCCTAGTAAGTAAGTTCAGATTTTGGTCATCTTATTGGCTAATTCCCAAGGAGGCTACAAACTGTTGCCTTTGACTCAGTAGCCAAAGGAGGTTCTGCTACAAGGAAGAAGAACATGTGGTTGAGGCAGACAATTAACAGAAGAAAATCCAAATGGAACAGGAGAACAGAAAGCAATGGACTTATTATGAGACACCCAGGAGAGAGAGAGTTCTCTTTACAAGCTAAACCACTCATTGTAGACGATCAATACACTAGGTTGTGATGTTCAAAGCTCACTGCTAGGATCACCATCTTCACAAATAAGGATTTTTCTTTTAACAAAAAGTAGCACCATTTATATGTTCAAATAATGGGTATAAAAAGAATCATCCAGGAGAAATCAAGACATGTAAGCATGTGACAATGCTCACTACCACATGCCATTTACCTTCTCAGAAACCTAGGGATATGTTTAGTGTTATTCTATGAGTAATAATAACCAATATTAGTAATTCAAAACGCATTGTTATTTCCAATAAGATGTTATAACATTTGGACAACAAAATTCAATAAACAATTGTAGAAATGAACTTATTTATGTCAATAGTATACTTAGCAGCTCAACATACAGTAGTGCAAAATAAAGTCTGTATTTGAATGTTGGAATTTTCTTTTGTTGTGTTTTTTCAGGCATGGTCTTGACTTTAGCCAGGCTGACCTGGAACTCACTCTATTAGTCCAGGGTGGACTCCAATTCACTGTAATTCTACTCTATCAGCCTCCTGAGTGCTGGTATTAAAGGCATAATCCATCACACCTAGCAAATGTTGGATTTTGATGCTAAATACTCATGTTTATTCAATTTAAAATATTGTGCAAAGCATTTATGGATGGGAAATTTAGGTGCTATACGATTCAGCAATATATTCCCTGTCATAAAATATTTTCAGAGGCATAGTACAAGGTTGGCCAAACTTTTGGCTTCTCTAGACCATCTTGGGCAAAGAAGAATTTTCTTGGGCCACACATTAAATACACAACAAAAATACTAAAGAAAATTGATTAGCAATATAAAAAGGAGTATATATAATTCTTATCATGTCCACCACCATACAGATAAGCAAAATTATCCTTGTAAAATATCCTATTCATGTAGAAACTCATTTGGAGAGTCTTTCAAAATTCTCACAAAGGGTTGGAGAAATAACTTAGTGGTTAAAGGCACTTGCTTATAAAGCCTGATGGCCTGGGTATAGTATCTCAGTATCCATGTAAAGCAAAAGTGAAAAATAAATCTGGAGTTTGTTTGCGGAGGCAAGAGATCCTGGTTCACCCATATTCATTCTCTCTCATTTTTATCTCTCTCTCACTCTCTTAAATAAATAAATAAAGATAGATAGATAGATAGATAGATAGATAGATAGATAGATAGATGTATTTGAATCCTTAAGCAGGTCCAAAGTTTTCAGTCAGTACTAATGAAAATGAACATATTCAAGTAACAAAATACCAGTGGAGTATTTAACATTGTATTCAAGAAAATCATGCACCAATATCTGGTATGATGGAAGTAGTTTCAATTCTCAGTGTTCTAAAGATATTTATCAGATATTTTGGTTCTAACTTTGTTTAATTTACTGATTTTTTTTAATAAAAAGGTTGCACACACAGGCCCTCATACACTCTCCCAATTCTGCTGTATATTCTTCCATGGGATTATTGATATTCATTGTCAGGAGCAAGAGGCCTCAGTCAGTCTCTGCAGGGATGGAGGAAACATGCTGCCTCAGGTTATTTCCATCCACAGGGAGGAAATGGAGAGAAACAAATGGCTAATGTCCTGCTAGCTTTTACCTTTTATAACAGCAATCCTGCCCATAGGATGGTGCTGCCTTCAGTTAGGGTGGGGCCTTTCACCCTTAATTATCCAATCTAGAAAATCCCTCACAGACTCCATACAAGGTTTGTTTTCCTGGTGATTGTCATATAATCCTGTCAAGTTGACAGCCAGAGATTAATCATCACATTATTCATGTCAATAAAGTGGAATTGCAAACATACCAAAATATTGATTATGTCCTAGAAATATGAAATCTTCAAATTCTTCTATCAAATTAAAAAGCAAAGCTATTTTTTTTTTTTTTTGCTATTCACAGGACTTTGCTTAGCCAATATGTCAAAATGTATAAAAATTGTCTTAATGTGAGCTTCCCAGAATTTCTGTTTCACATGTATTAATGCTATTATGATTTGAGTCACTATATTAACATGTTAGTTTTCCCTTTGAAGATAAAAATGCTTAACTCATTTAAATGAATGATTAAATTAGGTAAAAGTGCTAAATCTGTAAGTCGGGTTTAATCATTGACTTCTAGAACAATTTTAAAACACAATTGTTTATTTATTTACGTGTGTGTGTGTGTGTGTGTGTGTGTGTATGTGTGTGTGTTAGAAAGAGAAGGAAAGAGAGAAAGAAGTCATATGAGCAATTGAAGGTCTCTTTTCACTGCAAATGAATGAATTCCAGACACATATGCTACATTGTACATCTAGCTTTACACGGGCACTGGGGAATAGAACCATAGCTTTGCCAATAACCTTTAACTGCTAAACCATCTTCCTATACCTGGCACAAAAATTTTGATACCGTAAATTAATAATATGTCACAAATCAAAAATTATTTTGAGTATTTAGCATTGATTTAACCATCTTCCAAAACGTCATTGATGTCATCATAGTTAGCCTCAGCACTTCTAAGAAATCCTTGGAATTGACAATGATTCAATTCTTTGGCTCTTATCAAATTAACTGTCTTGATGATTTTCATGATGGTATTCATTTTAATGCTTTGGACATAAATTTTCTTGACATATTATGGAATATTTCATTGAATATGAGTTTGGGGTGGCAATTGCATTGCCTTTTAATTTTACAGGTGAATCACTTTTAACTATCATAATGAGTAAATCCCTGAAGTTGAAAAGCACAGGAAAGTTTGCACTTGTTAGAAATCAAAGATGATCTGACTTATTTTTGTCTAGTTCCCTAGACCTGTTTTTTTTTTTTGTTTGTTTGTTTGTTTGTTTTTCACAAACAACCAGGACCCCTCCTGGAAGGGAGGTCATTCATAGGAGTTAAACACTGTGGTTGGTTAAGTTCAGGACCTGGAGGTTGATGTCATTGCTAGCCTCTTCCTGAGACAGCTCAGAGCCCTTACCAACAAGCTGTCTCTCTGGTTGACCTGAGCCAAAAAGACAGCCCACCACCCTAAGGTCATAAATACTTTTGAAAGGGGAGGGCTGGAGCTCTGACTACATGGGAACTTCCAGCTGTGGGTGAGTTCTTCCCTCAGGGGACCCCCTAGTCCTTACTCTGCACTGGTGCTGCTTTATCTCTTCCAGATCTCCACAAGGCAGAAGCTCCTGGAACTTTCTTTTCTCTTTTCCTTCCATGCTTCTTTTCCCAGGCCTTCCATGTGCGATCTCTAGCCATGTGGGTGCCTGTCCTTGGCTTGTGCTTCCCTCAGTAAATACAATAACTTAACAATTACCCTCCACAGTCTTCTTTTTTATTCAATTCTTTGACTAAAATGAGAAAGAAGGACTTCCTTGGCCCCCTAGCAACCCTTTACATGAATATCATCAATAACAAGACAAGTATGTTGACAATGGAAAGAGCATTTATTTTGTCTTTCTTTTTTATTATTATATATGGACATATCTTGTATGTAAACATCACATATTGGTACCATCCTTTCCCTCCTCCCTGCCCCTATTCTGAAGAGGCCTCATCATTGGGAATGCAGGTCAATCCCATGGGGATTGTGGATCATGCATTATGACAGCAGTCAGTTATGGGGGGAGAGGCAATGTCTCTATGCAAAATGTACTAATTTGTGGCTCTAATAATCTTTCCCATACAAAAAAGTAACTGGGCTTATACCAAGTCAGTACCTGCCAAAAAGACATGGTATACAGGCTTGCATCCGAAGTGCTAATTGCACCTTCCTGGTCAGGGCAAATTATATGTTAAATCTGATGGATGATTAGCATTCTTAAACAAACTATATTTGGGGCTCGTCATTTGTTGCTTCCTGATTTATAGTGCTTTTGTCTCCTCTTCTGTTGACCTTTGGGTTAGGGCCTCACTTAGTCACAAGCCGACTTTGGAACCCTCTACAGACAAGAAATCTCAACCTCACAGTAGACAGGGTTAATGATGTGGGGCAATATACATCCTTAGGGACTTTGGCCTTGTTAGAGGATCTGTTTGTTGTAATACCTACTCTTGCATAAATACTCTGTGCTGGCTTTCATTGAATGTGTATATTATTAAGTTAAATTTTAGAATTTGCCTGTAGTTTGTTCCACTCAGCCTACTAGAATACTCTCATAGCAGGCAAACCCAACACCTAAGGTCACTTCTGTGGTAACTCTGAGAGCCACAACTAGCACCTTAAGCTCCTAACTTGAAGATATATAACAACATATTGATTGATATACCCAATAATACTGAAGATAATTAGAGAACCCAAGCATTAAATTAATCCAAGATGCAAAAATCTCTAAAGTATAATAGAAGAAACAAAAAAATGAAAATATAAATCCAACAAAAATATAAATCCATCAGAAATGACCTCCTGTGAGACTGATATAGAGGAAATGCTGCAGAAAGATTTCAAAAGAAGGATAGTAAATATGCTCAAAGAAATCAAAGAGGAAATCTAAAGAATCAAAGAAGACACAGGAAACCAATTTAATTAAATAAGGAAGTCAATATAAGACATAAGTAAGGAAATATAAATAATAAAGAAAAATAAAACAGGGCTGGAGTGATGGCTTAGTGGTTAAAGTGCTTGCCTATAAAGGCAAAGGACCTCACTTCAAGTTCCCAGGACCCATATAAGCTAGATGCACAAGGTGAGGCATGCATATGGAGATCGTTTTCAGTAGTTGAAAGCCCTGGCATGCCCATTCTCCACCCCCTTTTCCTCTCACAAATAAATAAATTAATATAAAATATTTTTTTTAAAAAAGAAAGAAAATGCAATCAGAAATACTAGCAATGAAAAACACAGTAAGTCAAATAAAATCTCTGAGAAAGGATCATCAGTAGAATGGATTAAGGAAAGGACAGAATATCTAAACTAGAAGACCAGGTGGCAGATCTGATACAGTCCAACAACGAGAAAGAGAAACTAATAGGAAGGCATGAATGGGCATTTCAAGATATTTGGGACACTATGAAAAGATCAAACATAAGAATTCAGGTAATAGTAGAACAAGAAGAATTTCACTCCAAAGACATAGTAGAAGACTTCTGCCACATTGGGAAAAAGATACCAATGCAGACATAGGAAGCCCTTAGAACACCAAACAGACAAAACCTAGAAAGAACCTCTTCTTGCCATATTACAATTAAACTACCAAACACACAAACCAAAGTCAATATATGAAAGCAGTTAAGAGAGAAAAAATATCAACTCACATACAAGGCAAGCCCATCAGGGTAATAGCAAATTACTCATTGAAAACTTTAAAAGAAGGGCATGGAATGATATATTTCAAGTTATGCAAGATAACAACAGTCAACCAAGGTTACATTATCCTGCAAAGCTATCCATTCAAATAGACAGAGAAATAAGGACATTCCACAACAAAAGCAAGCTAAATGAATATTTGGAGAAAAAAATCAGCTTTATAGAAAATATTTGAAAGGATCCTCCACACTGAAAAGAAAGAAAAGCACAAATATAAGGAACCTGGGAAAAACACACCATACTCAAATACTAGTTAATACAAGAAAGCAAAGATAAAACTGGAAGAACTATAAGAAGAATGTCAAAAATAAATACCTTTCAATAATAACTCAATATCAATGGCCTCAGTGCTCCAAACAAAAGACACAGGTTTTCAGACTGGGTTAAAAAGCAGGATCCTTCAATTTGTTACCTCCAAGAAACTCACCTTTCTACAAAATATGGACACTATCTTAGGGTGAATGGTTGGAAAATGGTGTACAAGCAGATGGGCCTAGAAAACAAGCATGGGTTGCTATACTAATATCTGCCAAGGTAGACTTCAGTCCATCATTAGTTAGGAAAGATGAAGAAGGTCACTTTATATTGATTAAAGGTGCACTCCAACAGGAGGACATTTCAATCCTAAACATATATGCACCTAACATGAGGGCTCCAAACTTCATCAAACAAACACAATTAGAACTAATGTCAGAGATAACACCAAACACAGTTGTGGTGGGTGACTTCAACACTCTACTCTCTTCAGTTGAGATCATCCCTGCCAAAAATAAATAGAGAGGCATCTGGATTAAATGATGTCATAGAACAAATGGACACAACCAACATCTACAGGACCTTTCACCCAAATGCTTAAGATATACATTCTTTTCAGCAGCACATGGAGCATTCTCTAAAATAGACCATATATTAGGACACACAAAGCATACCTTAACAAATACAGAACAAAACTGAAATAATCCTTTGCATTCTATCTCATTACAATGGGATCAAACTATAAATAAATAACAAGAAAAGCTATAGAGCATACACAAAATCATGGGCATTTAACAATACATTACCAAGTGATGAATGGGTCAATGAAGAAACCAAGAAGGAAATAAAAAATTCTTCTTGAGCTAGGTGTGGTGGCACATGCCTTTAATCCCAGCATTTGGGAGGCAGAGGTGGGAGGATTGCTGTGCGTTTGACGCCACCCTGAGACTACATAGTGAATTCCAAATCAGCCAGGGCTAGAGAGAAACCCTACCTCAAAAAAAAAAAAAAATGTTTTTTTTTTAAATTTTTTATTTATTTGAGAGTGACAGACACAGAGAGAAAGACAGATAAAGGGAGAGAGACAGAATGGGCGCGCCAGGGCTTCCAGCCTCTGTAAACGAACTCCAGACGTGTGCGCCCCCTTGTGCATCTGGCTAATGTGGGACCTGGGGAACCGAGCCTCGAACCGGGGTCCTTAGGCTTCACAGGCAAGCGCTCAACTGCTATGCCATCTCTCCAGCCCAAAAAAATGTTCTTAAGGAGACAGACTTGGGTTACAGAGATGGAGAAGTGGTTAAAGGTGTTTGCTTGCAAAACTTGACAGCCCAGGCTCAATTCCACAATACCTATGTAAAACCAGCTCCACAAAATAGTCCATGCTTCTGAATTTTGTCTAGTGACAGGAGGCTTTGACATGCCTTTACTTTCTCTCTTAGACTGTTTCTCTGTTTATATCTTATAGAATAACAACAACAAAAAATCTTAAAACAAAGAGAAAAAACAGACTTTTCAGTCTGTTAGTTGGTGTTTGTCACATGGTCCTCCATCTTTAGTACTCACTATATCCTGAATAAGTAGTATTTTTTTACATGTAATGCCTCTTAGAATTTAAGTCTTTGAAAACTTGCATTCGTTCCTTACAAATGAAAGAGAATTCTTTGCTATTTGCCTCAACAAAAGCAGCCATCTGGCCATTTTTAATTAAACAATGTTTATTTAGCTGTCATTTTTGGGAGGAGGGAAGATAGGTCTGTTGAGATGTAAAGTCAAGCTGGGATTAAAAATAGAAAAAGATAGGGAAAATATGTACTTATGTGTTGAGATGCAAGTGACAGTGAAATAGAAAGGAAGGCTGAATCCTTCCACTGCTTACCTGTAGGTGCAGCCAGAAGTGGAGGACAAGTAGTAAAGCACAGTAACTATGTTAGGCATGGATCAGGTATGGAAGTGTCCTTAGTAATCAACAAGAATACTTACCTTTCTTTTAAAAAATATTTTATTTATTTGAGAGATACAGAAAAGAGAGAGAGAGATAGAGTTATATAGGCACACCAGGGCTTCCTCCCAGTGCAAATGAACTTCAGACACATGTGCTTTTTTTGTGCATCTGGCTTTACATGGGAACTGGTGAATTGAACCTGGGTCATTGGGCATTGCAAGCAAACGCCTTTAACTACTGAACCATTTCCTCAGCCCATATTCATCTTTCTTTTAAGTAGCATTAAATATGTATCATTTGCAATTAGTGCTGCACTTACCTTAGGTTGCTGGACAAACATTTGTCCAGAAGCAGCAGCGTATGGAAGGTTTGTGTCAGGGTTAGAGAATCAAACGGAACACCATTAATGGTAGAAGCTGGCTCACTTCCACAGATTCAAGCTGAAAGACCTCACCAGCCAGTAAATAAGAATAGCCAGAGCTCAAACTGGCTCTTGAAATAACTTAGGACTGGACTACCAGATACATCCCCAGTGACACCAGCTCCAGCAGGGCTCCACTCACTTGAGACTCAAGCTACAAGCTCTATCTTAATTAAAAAAAAAAAAAAAAAAAAAAAAAAAAAAAGCCTTAGTATATGGGGCGAGACATTCAAACCACCACAATTTAGTAACACATCGTGATAATTCCTGTGTTTTACTGGTCAAGTCACCATGAGCACATGGTGCTAACTTGACTGTCTACACTTGGAAGATAACACCCTGGAAACTGCGTTTATCACTAAAACTGGAACCACATATGGGTATGAATAGGGAAAGCATATGTAACTTTACATGGCACTTTCATCTTTAAAGACCATGCTTGAAAAGAGTGTGAGGGGCTACGTTAGACAGATTTTTTTAGAGGTAGCCAGAAAGGGATTAGCCCACTTATGATGTCAAACCCTCCTCATCAGCCTGTCTCAGCTCACCAGCCTGCTTCATTTGTGAGACTCAACACCTGCCCATCTCACCAAATGAAGTTTCTCTCTTCCGCTGTCACTCCTGCACCCTGCCTGGGTGTGGTTAGATCCCCTCTCAGTCCAGAGCCCAGAGCGCAGGCCAATTGAACCATATACCTGATGTAGGTGTTTCCAAAGGAGACAATTCCAAATTGAACTCACAGAGAAACTGTCTTTTGGTCTTCTGTTCTCTGGCTCTTGAACTATACACAACTCCATGCCTGGGTCTTCACACTGGTAAGATTATTAATTCTTATTAAGAAACATTTTTATTACAGTTTTTACACTTTAATCAATTTGGAAGTGCATGCCTTTTTAAACCCTTCCTCACATTTTTTTGTGTGTTCAAGATCCATGTTTGTTTACATGCATTCCTGGACCAGGTGGTATGTTTTCCCTCTCCCTGACCACCCTCCCTTTAACCCTTTCCACTTCCTCTCCCTGGCATTCCTGTTATGTTTGAATAAAATGTGGTGATTTAAAAAATTCTTCTCTTTAATCTGTATTGCCAATTCTTTACTTAATTAACAGACATAGACTCAGGGTTTGGGGTTCCATGGTTATTCTTAAGAATCAGCACCCCAGTATCCTAGATAAACAGTTCCCCATATCAAGGGTGCACTTTAGTTATAAATATAATTATTAAAATATGTCATAGTGTTTTAAGTAAATCTATAGTTAGTTGTTTGATCATATTCATAGTTGTCCTGTATCGTATACATAGGAAGTTCCAGTCAGGGATAGTGTGTACTCTGGTATCTTGAGTGTTGTTCTGGACAGTAATGCTTGAAGTCACATAACATTTGTAAAATGTTGTGTGAAATGGGAAATGAGACAGTGTGATTTCATACTCTTCTCCCATAACTGTAATGGATATAACAAATCAGCCTTGACATTTTCCTACCAATTTACCTATCACAGTCTTACAGTCTCCCTCAGAACATTGTTTGGATCATCCCTTCAGGAGTGGGCCTAAAGGAAGTGATATCATTTCCACATAGAAAGCAGAAAAGCAAGCAGAGAATTTCAGAGCCAAAATTCTTCACAAATCTTTAAACCACCAAAAGTTTATAGCAATCAAGATATTGCTTTATCAAAGCAAAGTGAACTTCAAAATGGAGGAATGTTTGAAACAATATAAATTATCCTTGTCCCAGCCTCACCTTTGAGTAGAATTCTCAGTTGTCAAAAGGCAATCTTGAAATCCCAGTGAGATACCCACTCACACTGGAGGGAGGAATTTAGGTCTAAGGGCCCGCCAAGGCCTGTAAAGGGAGTGAGCTGGAAGCTACACAAAACACCCATCTTTCTCTGACCTTTGAATATAGATGATGAGAATGGCTCACAGGTGCAATAAGGTAATCAGAGATTCCTGGACAAAAGATATATGAAATAAGTAGAGTTTTGTAGACCTTGAGGGAGACTGATAGAGAAACACCTCCTCATGTGCTCACTTCAGGGAATAGGAAGGACAGTGACCATCATCTTTCTCAACACAAGAGCAGGCCTTGTTCTAGAAATTGAGGGACAAAATGAAGCACAGGACACAGCCAAGCCTGAGCTTTGGTGACATGGACACAGAAGACGGTGCTGTTAGGGGTCCTGAGACAAGAAGGACATGAATGTGGAGATCTCTGAGTCCATCACCACAAGTCCTGTTGGTTCGGGAGTTACTAAGTGACAAGGAATAGAGAATGGAAATGAAAGAACTGACAAGGGACAGATCACAGCCTTAAGGCCTGAGCTTCCACTGGGCTCGAGTCTGTCTGCACTCTGGCCCCACAGCTCCCCGTACCCACCTTCCACACTCACTACCCAGAACAAGATTCTGGAAGATTCTCCATGCTGCCATTTTTCCTCTATTAAACTTTATGAAAATTTAAAAACAGAAATATCAAGAGGTGTTCTAATGTCCTGGAGCAAAAAAGTGGAAAATGGCTAGTGTTTTGTTGGTTCAAACCCCTAATCTGTTTATCATACCAGTATTTGAGAGTTTGTGGCAGGGAGATTTTATGTTCGAAATTAATTTTTAAATCTACTTGCTTTTTTTTTGTTTGTTTGTTTAAATTTGATTTATTAGTTTTCTTTTCATCAAATACAGGCAGTTTGGTACCATTGTTTAGGCTCATCCATGATCTACCCCCTCCCATTAGACCCTCCTTGTTGATGTAAATGGGTCGTGCATTGTGGAGTTAGCCCCCAGTTATTGGTATGTTAAATGTCTCTGCAAATCATGACCCAACATGTGACTCTGACATTCTTTCCACCCCCTCTTCCGCAAAATTTCCCTGAGCCATGTTGGGTTCATTTTTGGTCTGCTTCAGTGCTGAGGTGTTGGGGGCCTCTGGGTCTCTGGCTCTCTGATTTGGTAGGAGTTGATTTTTCTCTGCGTTGTTCTCCTTCCCCTTTGTGCTGGTATCTGGTTCACAGGAAAACATCTACTTGCTTTTTATTTATTTATTTATTTGTTTGTTTGTTTATTTATTTATTTATTTTTTATGCGTGAAAGAAAGACAGAATTGGAGCACCAGGGTCTCTCGCTACTGTAATCAAACTCCAGGCCTGCACAACACCTCGTGCACATGCGTCATCTTGCACACTTGTGTCACCATGTATGTCTGACTTATGAGGGACCCTGAGCATCAAACACTGGTCCTTAGTCTTCATAGGTAAGTGCCTAAGCCAGTAACCCATCTCTCCAGCCCAGTTTTTTTTTTTTTTTTTTTTTTTTTTTTATAGCTGGAAATACTTTTTCTTTTAAATTTGCATTTGTTTGTTCTTTACAGAGATTAGAATGCTATAAACTATAAAGTATAACGAATGTTCGAAATCTTGGCCAACCCAAGATTCATGCTTGGAAAATACCCAAGGAGACTTCAAGCGTTTACTTGTGGCTGATGGTTATACTTGGCATGATTCTGGTAAAATGTCTGAGTGCCCAGAAGAAAGCCAGTGTGTAAACACTGGGAGAACTGGGGTTTGATTTCATTTTCTTTTGTTTCTCTTCCATTGGCTCTTAACCTTTAAGGACTTCTTATTGTAAACCTAACAGGTCCAGAGATGTTGGTACTATTCATGACAAAGAATTCGGCTTTTGAGAGTAGTTTGTAAAGGACACAGTTCAAAAACTTCTATAATTAGTAGAAAGGAAACATATCCTCTGGAAGGGAGATAATTTTACAGTATATTAAATTTAATGCCTACTGTCCAACAGAAATATCACAATATATCACAATATATCACAATAGCACAGAAAGCAATGAAAGTATGAGTAATTACATGAACAAAGTACATTGAAAGACAAAAATCTCAGTGTAAACTCAGTGTAAGCAGAAAAATCCTTTGTTATAATTACATTCATAGAGACAAAGAAAAAAGTGTAAAAGGAAACTAGAAGAAAATACATTAATAAGGCTGGAGAAGAGATGGCTTAGCTGTTAAGACGCTTGCCTGCAAAGACGAACTACCCTGGTTTGATTCCTCCAGTATACATGTAACACCAGATGCACAGAGTGGCACATGCATCTCGGTTTGTTTGCAGCAGCTAGAGGCCCTGGTACACTGATTTTTCTCTCCCTTCTCTCCTTTACTTTCCTCCTTTCCTTTCCTTTCCTTTCCTTTCCTTTCCTTTCCTTTCCTTTCCTTTCCTTTCCTTTCCTTTCCTTTCCTTTCCTTTCCTTTCCTTTCCTTTCCTTTCCTTTCCTCTCTTCTCCTCTCCTCTCCTCTCCTCTCCTCTTTCCTCTTCTCCTCTTCTCTCCTTGCAAATAAATAAAACAAATTTAAATATATATTACTACAACTATAACACAAGTAAAATATATGGAAATGAAGCAGGGCCAATTCAAAATTTTGTATTTGGAAAGTCTAAGTGAAGTGGGAAATTAAGTAGAAAATTTCAACAGGAAATTTCAGCAGACAAGATGAACTTGAATATAAGACAACTGAAATTACATAGTCATATTTGGAAAGAAAGAGGATGAAGAAGAGTAAATGAACCTAGAAAATTAAGCTCATGATTTACAGTATACACACAACATTAATTAAAAATGTACTCTAGATTCTAACATGCAAAACCAAACTGAAGAAAATATAGTGGAAAATTACAGAAGCTTGGGGTGGGAATATTTACAAATTTGATTTGTAAAATTTTATAATTAATAAAATTATTTAAAATAAAAGAATTTACTTGTGTAACCCTGGTATGTATGTATGTGTATGTGTGTGTGTGCGTGTGTGTGTGTGTGTGTGTGTGTGTGTGTGCGTGTGTGTGTATATTGTATGTGTATGTTCATATGATATATGGTTGGTGTGGAGGCCAGAGGTTAACTATGGGGTGTCTATCTCTACATATCTAATATATATTATGCTATCTAATGGGATGTCATTCTCCAATTTATTTACTAAGGCAGGCTCTCTCACTTAAACCCAGAGCTTGCTAACTCTACTAGCAAATTAGGAGACACCCCACCTTCTGAATGCTGGTGCAATGGTCAGTCTCCAAAGCACACTTGGAATTTATATGGGTGCTGCAGATCAGAACTATCACAGTCATGCTTGCATGGCAAAGTCTTTACTCACTAAACCATCTCTGCAGCCCAGATTTCTGTTGTTGTTGTTTTATAACTAACTTCTGAAGACAATATTCCGGATAAATCTTAGACATTGATAATGAGCTAGTGCAACAATTACAGGCTCACATGAAGTGAGAAGACAGAAGAAAACTGTAAAGATGTGGTATATAATATTCATCAAAAATGTAGTAAAATATATTTAAAAATAATGAATACTGGGTATATATGTGGTTAGTGAGTTTGCTTTTAAAATCCAGTAATGTTTTCAAGTGCTCAAATTAAGGAAGAAACTGATTTTATGTATGATATAAGTCCACAAAATGTGAATTTAATTTTGAAAATTGGCAAGAGAAACTTAGACATCATGCATCTGTGTGCATGCAAAGGGCTATCAATTATTTCACAGTTCTCATAAATACTCAGGGCAGGCATCACACTGACTGAAAACTTCAGAGACACAGTTCAATATATTCTTTAGAAAATCTTTTTTTTTCTTTTGTCCTAAGGACATTTAACAGTGCCCCTCTTCTGCAATCTCAACACAATGTTTATAAAGTGGTTTTGCATTGTAGCAGAAAGTATGCATTTTAAAGGCATCTAGTCCTGAATCCAAACATTCAATGCCTTCCTGGTTTTATGGCTAGGTTTTGTTGACTCTTTTCTCTGGGGTCTCACTCAGATCCCCAAACTGCCAAGTAACTTAGATGTCTGAGATGGAAAAGGCATTGCTTAAGCTTTATTTAAGCTACACAGCTAGCCAAAGTTGGATAGGCATTTCTCAAACACTCTTTTCAATAAACTCAATAAAAGGGTTATAGAGCCCTCAAGCAATTAATGGTTGCTTTATGCCAGCCTGCATAAGCATCCAATAGAAAACTTTCTAATGTTATGTCTCTGTCGGGATTCTTTTACACATGTTCCCATCCACTGTATTCTTTCAAATGCACAGAATCATTCTAAGGTAGGCTTTGTATTGTTTTAGGATACATTTGGTTAGGTACTAAAATCACATGCAATGCTATCAATTTGTCTCATTATAAGTTAACATTTTATTTTTTTCCATTGATTGGTATTTCAAAAAGTGATAGTTCATAAACATGGTATAGCCCATAAAATTCTACTTCCTAAAAGGCAGACCAAATGGCTGAACCTTCACCAGGCCCTTAGAGGGAACACCTGAACCAGAAGACACTGGAGAGGGTATGCTGAAGACTAACATGGTATTACTTAAAAAAGTCATCTTGGATGCTGTCTCCAGTGTTGTCAAAAATGTACTTTTTGTTTCATTGGTAGTCAGCTGGGGATCAAAATAGTCACTTTAGAAGAAATTCCAATGAGGCTAGGCATTCAGAAGTACAGATCTGTAATCTCAACACTTAAGAAGATGAGACAAAAGGATTGCAAGTTTAGGGACAACTTGGGCACCTTAGTAAATTTCTGGCCAGCCTGGATTCTATACTGAAAACCTGTTCATCATCCCCCACCCTCACAAAGAAAAAAGTTCCAATGACACAATTATATCTCAAGTCCAAGAATTATGTAGAACTGTTTGTGAAGTGAGTTCTGGGGTGTTCTGTTACATGTTATCCAGGTTTTTTTCTTCTTCTTCTTCCTCTTCTTCTTCTCCTCCTCCTCCCCCTCCTCCTCCTCCTCCTCCTCCTCCTCCTCCTCCTCCTCCTCCTCCTCCTCCTCCTCCTCCTCCTCCTTCTTCTTCTTCTTCTTCTTCTTCTTTTTTTTGTTAAGCAAACTGCTACCCACTCAGGACCAAGTGTTCAAACACATAACCCTATGGAAGAATTTTACATTCCAACAAATGCAGTGGGTAACTTTGAAAATGAATGCATTCAAATAAATGTATTTGATCATGAAGATGATTAGTAGTCTTCATTAAACTCAGAACTTGGCAAGGAGAACACTTCAATAGAAAATGCAAAGACTTTCAGGGCAGCAGCAGAGAATGGGAAAGAAAGAAGGAAACAGGAGTGCTTCAGTCAGTGAGAAATCTGGCAGGTGAGAAAAACCAAAGGACTTTTAAGGAAAGCATTTCTACAGCTTATATCTTTGCTATGTACTCTGTAGCACTGAAATTCCATTTCATCCTCTCAAGCATTTTGTAAAGGTTCCAGTGAGTGATATTACCCAATCATTATAGAGTGCATCTTTTTCTATAGCTGGATCAACATCATGGTGAGAGAAGTGAATAGATCTTTAAGAGGTAACATAGAAATCCCACAAAAGTTAACAAGACCAGGAAAGAGAACAAGGTATGAAAATGACCAATAAATTTGGAAATTTATAGACATCTTGGAAGGGAAGAATTTGTAGAGCTAGGATAGAGAATAATCTTATTTAAACATGAGGATGCTAAAAATAAACAAAAGTTGTGCATAGTATTATATTAATAAAAATAATGCAGGGCTGAGGAGATGGCTCGTTAGGTAAAGTATGTGCTGACCATTTGTTTATGTCCCCAGAACTCATATAACGTCAGACATTATGGCATTGGTGTTTGTAATCCCAGCATGCCTAGGGCAAGAAGGGAGGCAGATGCATGAAAATTCCTAGAAGCTCATGGGTCATCTAGTCTGGGTACATAATGGTGGCTGACAGGGAAGACCCACCCTAAAACAAGGTGGATGGTAAGGACTGACAACTAAGGTTGTACTCTGACCTCCACACATAATGCTATGACACATATGCACTCATTCTCACACATTCAGATGCACATACACACAATAAAAATTAAACTTGCTTCACCCTCTCTAATCCTGTAAATGTGGCTAATCTTTGATGGTTGAAAGTAATAAAAAAGTAAACTCCAGCTAAATGAAAATAATTTATGTTTGTTTTTGCAATTGAGAAGTCCACATTAGGGGGCAAGTAAAAGAAAAGTCTATGGTTTACTTTCAGCCTTTCAGCACAGGTCAGAGCTGGTTTCCAGGCTCTGTGTGTGGCTCCCTTGCCACCTGTGGTGCAAGCCCCTTCTCTGGGTTGTGTTTGTACCCTAGCATCTTCAAGTCCAGCCATGCAAATTGGAGACAGGCTAGAGGATGACATGGGCCATTTGACCCACAGGCCTGAAAGGGAGTCTTTACCTTTCCTTACATTTCATTGACCACAATCCAATTATAGAGCACCAAACTAAGTGAAAGCAGGAACAGATACATGCTATTCTTGTTGTGGATGTGTATTGGTCCAGTTTCTGCCAGCAGGTGCATGGCAAATGTTCTAATCAGTTAAGAAAATGAGGAGCTAACACTTGAAAACTAAATAGACTTGAAGCTCTTCTTGTTAGAGTTTCATTATACACTTACTTTTAAAATGTCTATGTTACGGGAACTGCATGGTCTTCTTTTAATGATTGTAGTATTATTTCTGTATCATTATTTTTATCTTAAAATAATAAAATTTTATAAAAAGTTCACATCATTCCCTCCCACCACCTTCATTTGTATCTCCTGCCACATTTCCACCATTAAGCTTCCTCTGTACATTTATGACTCCTCCTTTGTTCTTCCTCCACAGTGACAGCCTGTTGATAGACCCAATATTATGCAGGTCTTCTATGGTGGTAAAGACACCACTGTGAGGTCCTGAATACAACAACCACTTTGCATATGGAAGATAGAATTTCAAAGCATTCCTCCCCATCCTTTGGCTCTTACCGTCTCTTCACCCCTGCTCTGCCCCTGAGACTTGGGAGGGTGTGATGGAGATGTGTCATGAATTGCTGAATATGCAATTGTGACTTTTTCTCAGCACTCGGATGAGTTTCAGTCTTAAGTCCCCCAGCAGCCAGTACAATCAGAAAATAGAAGCTTCTCCAACAAAAAAAGTGAACAGCACTATTATATACACATAAAAATAAGCATTTAGGAGGCAAATTTTGGTAGAATATGTCCATGTAGCCACACAACAGTCATAAACTCCCTCCTATTCCCTGTGACTTCTCAGCCTTAGGTTAAAAAAATCTTATTTATCTGTAAGAAGAGACAGTGAAAAAAAGGAGAGAAGAGAAGAGAAGAGAGAGAAGAGAAGAGAAGAGAAGAGAAGAGAAGAGAAGAGAAGAGAAGAGAAGAGAAGAGAAGAGAAGAGAAGAGGAAGGAGGAGAGGAGAATGGTGTGCCAGGGCCTCTAGCTGCTGCAAACAAACTCCAGATGTATGCACCACTTTGTGCAACTGGCTTCACCTGGGTGCTTGGGAATCGAACCATGGTCATTAGGCTTTGCAAGCAAGTGCCTTAACCATTTAATCATCTCTCCAACCCCCAACCATATATTTTTGACTAGGATTTTGTTTTAATTATGCATGAATTCCTTCCCATGGAGTATGCCTTGAATCCCTACTGGAAACGGTTGGCTAACCCATAAGAGACATGCTACTATTGCATTAGTGGACACATCTTGCCTAAGAGGCCAGTTTTGTAGCTTGCAGTGTCTACTGTTAGTTAAGACTGCCAAAGACTTTTTGCCCTAGTAGGCTGCATAGCACTTTCAATCACATTGATCATTACAGCAGATGCACGGTTTAGCTCTTGCTTGATTTCTCAATGCCTGAAACTGAAGCATGTGACATCCAGAAGTGTGGCCTTACCGTCTAGTTCTGGTGGACAATCAAGAGCCTTGGCAATGTCATGCATTGTTTGAAGTACTTGAGAGTCTTCTTGACCAATGACTCTCTGGCATCCTACCCTTGGCACTGAAATTTTCCTTAACAATCTATTGCTCCGGTAGCAACATTTTCACCCTTACAGTATATTTTGCCTCAAAATCTGTCTTTTCAAATTTAAAATAAAAAAAAAACTTACATGTTTTTATATTTTTTAATTAGCTAGCTGTTAGGTTTCCACATGGCTTATTCATTATTTGTTTGTTTTGACTGTGCTCTCAATTTTGTGTTTCTGATCTCTAGATTAGAATCAACATAGCTTCAGATTCAAGTTTTTATTAGTCCCTAAGGAACCTTATTTTGAAATTGAAAAATATATATCAACTCACTCTAAAATATGCAGATTCATTTGCATGTTGTATCTGTGCACAGTGATTGTGGGGTGTGTGCTCTTAGATATGTGGGTACTTGTGTGTGCACAGGAGAACACTCAGACATGCAGGTATGCCTGTGAAGGCCACAGGTTGACTTTTAGTATCCTTCTGCTTGTTTTTTTTTTTTTTTTTTTTTTTTTTTTTTCGGTTTTCGACTCTTATCAGCGATTCCCAGTTGAAAGAGTTCAGAGAACAGATTCACAATTTACAGTACTATTTAAATAAATATGAAAACATGGGCTAGAGAGATGGCTTAGCGGTTAAGCGCTTGCCTGTGAAGCCTAAGGACCCCGGTTCAAGGCTCGGTTCCCCAGGTCCCACGTTAGCCAGATGCACAAGGGGGCGCACGCGTCTGGAGTTCATTTGCAGAGGCTGGAAGCCCTGGCGCGCCCATTCTCTCTCTCTCCCTCTATCTCTCTTTCTCTCTGTGTTTGTCACTCTCAAATAAATAAATAAAAAATTTAAAAAAAATAAAGAAAACCTCCAATGTGCCTAAAAATAAAAAAGAAAGAAATATGAAAACAGTATATATGCAACAACAGTGGCCATGCCTTACAAAGGTAGCAATTTATATCTACCCCAGGCTGATCTGGAATTCACTATGTGGACTCAGGGTGGCCTCAAACTAACTTTGATCTGATCCTCTTCCTCTGCCTTGCAAGTGCTGGGATTAAAGGTGTGAGTCACCATTCTCTGCTGACTTCTGATATCTTTCTAAACATCTCTTTCATCTTGCTTTTATGAGTCAGAGATTTAACCAGCATTTGTGTGTGGTGCTGGGGGTATGCACTCAGGTCCTCATGTTTACACTTGCACAGGAAGCACTTGCCCACTTAGCCATCTTCCGAATTTGCCTGTGAAGATACTTTGAGAATCCCTCACAAGGGAAGTATGTATAGTTTCTCGTGAATGGTCAAAGTCATGAAGATCCAGGCATGGTAGTGAATGCCTTTAATCCCAGCACTCTGCAGGCAGAGAGGAGGATTAGCATGAGTTGGAGGAAACCCTGAGACTACATAGTGAATTCCAGGTCAGCCTGGACTAGAGCAAAACTGTACTTCAACTCCTCCTATCCCCCCTCCCCCCCCCCAAAAAAAAAAACGTCATGAAGAAAGTATTGTTTTGAACATTACTATGACAATTTGTGAGCCAGGAAATAAGTAGGGCACCATTATTACATTGAGGGTGGCCCTGATTCCAGGGCTTTCAGTAGGCTCAGGGTAATAGAACAGTGGAAGTTAGGGCAGGAGTAATTCCTATCAAACCAGATGGCTTCAGACCAGTTTTCTATGGGCTCCCAGTAGAAGGCTGCATGAAATGTCTAGCAAATACCAAGATATTGAATTTTCCTACTATTTTCCATGATGCTATTGATTTAAGGGCTATTAGTATCCTGAGATATATCAGGGAACACTTTAATCAAATGTATACTGCTTCATTAACCCCACAACTTTTCCAGCCTGAATAGTTAAGTTTCTCAATTTTATATCCTCTACTCTGCCATTCCTTATTTAGGATCTTTTAATTGCATGAACCCACTTCCTATTTTCAAATTACTTATCAGTTAGGATGCTTTCAATTGTAAGTAACAGAACTAATGTGTCTAAAATGGCTTTTCAAAGTTTTCCTCACATAAAAAGCATTCCAAAGAGAAGTGGTTTCAAGGCCACCATGGGTCTGAGTTAATTGCTCTAGAATTAACTTTTATTTCTTCGTAAAACTCTAAATGCCAATGTGCTAAGCACAGTTTCTGATTACAATATCAAAGAAGAATTGGATTTAAGAAAGTGTTCGAGAAATTTTGTGTAGTACTTTTATTATTGCTATGATATAATGCATACAACAGTAATGTAGGGTAACTAAGACACAACTTTGACTCTTATTTTGAGAGAATGCCTTCCATCATAGCAAGGCAGGCACTATGGTGGGGTAGTTATGAAGTGGCCGATAACCACATCCCATGGGATGGTGCCACTCACAGTTATTATGGTTCTTCCCTTCTCATTTAAATCTCTCTGAAAACACCCCCACATACATGTCTAAAGGTATGTTTGCTTGGTGATTCTAAATCTAGTTAAGCAGCCAAAATAGATGAACCACCAATTTGCCTAAAATAAGTGTGTTCAAGTTAGATTCTGTGAAAATATGATTTAGTTAAATGAGGTGGTTATTTGCCACTTTGACTTCTTTTAGTAGCAAATAAGGCACGATTCTAAGCTGTCCCCCATGGTACCATTCCTGGTAGGGGACTATGACTGTTTTCCTAATAAAAGTATTCTAGCCTAACTCATTAATCCAAGAAAATAGTTTCAAACACTGTGCTAGAGCTCATTTCATGTTGGTTCATCTATACTTAATATGTTTAAAGTATTTGTGGTGGCTTAAATCAGATGTCCCCTCTAGCATCATGTATTGTGGATATTGAGTCCCCAGTTGGTGGCAATTGGGAGGTGGAGCCTTGCTAGAGGAAGTCTGTTGGTCAGGTCACAGTGTTATAGCACACCTTTCCCCTTGCCAGAATTCAGCTCACTCACTGCTTCCTGCCAGCTGCCATGCCACGACGTGGTGTACAGCCTCTATTCTACCATCCTTTTCTGACTACAACAGAACACCCCCTCGCAACTGTAAGGCTGAATTAAATGCCTTTCTTCTCAGCTGCTTTTAGCCACATGGTTTTATCTCAGAAATGACCAGGTAACTACAATAGCATCTTAGGGGAAAATTTTGAAAATGCAAACATTAAAATTTATAAAATAGAAAATTGAGACTCAGGGAAGTTTAACCACATGTCCAGTGTTCTTAGATTTAATAAGTGGCAGCTTGTGCACTAAAACATTTATGTGTACATTTAGAGACAGGTTTTCCCATAATCCATGCAATCCACTTCAAAATGGTTGTCAATGTACTATTTCTAAGGAGAAGGAAGGGATAGGACCTTTTGCTCTAAAAAAAAAAAAAAAAAAGTCTAATTCCTGTCAAGATGATACAATCAAATGCTTTATTAAACTTACTTAAAGATTATAATCCAAAGAGACAAAAATATGATTTGTTTCTAAAATTAACTTCACAAGTATTGGAACTAGGGAAATTTTGTTCATAAGTAATCGAAGCCTTTTAGAAACAGGATTAATTGTAATAAAGCTCCATAAATGTGAAGCAATTAATAGAGTCTTTATAGCTGGGTCATGGAACAAAATGTCAGAGCAGATGGAGGATAGGGTACTTTAAACAGAGCACAAATGGCAAGCAGAGAAGTTAGTAACAGCAAGAGAACAAATTATAAACAGTGGCCCTTAATCATATTAAGATAGAAAGCATACCAAACAATCTAATGATGTATCAATGTACACTGCTCTAGAAGAAATGCAAAGGATTTTTTCTAAAGGCAGGATACAAAAAAAGTTAAAGTTTTATTGTTATTATTATTATTATTATTATTTTAATTTTAACAGGACTTTAGAGAGAAAAGAACAAATGAATATTTATAGAGGGTGCTTGAGAAAACATTTCAAAGGGCAAGCCAGATTTTAATAATAAATGCATTATGTGAAGTAATATAAGTACACTATGCAGCTACATGTTTATACTTGTTAAGACTATTTTTAAAGTATTTTACAGCTTTATATTCCAAATATGAATTTTACTAAAATCATCTACTCAAAGAGATTGAATCTTAAGCATATAAAGTTACATAAGATACACAGCAGTTCCTAAACAAAAGTTTGTAGTGCATCACTTCTGAACAGCTGCTTACACAGATTACTTACTGAGCACTACTTAACACGTATTACACCCACCATTTAAGCCTCAGAACAACCTTACAAGGCAGGTAGTATACTATTATCTTATTGTAAAAGTGAAAGCTGGAAAGATTACCAAAGTGTTCCAAGATTATTAGAGATATAACAATGTGATTGCAATCTGATACAGTGCTGTATGACATAAATATTACAGTACTTCAATACAGAAAATTAACTTATTTATTAGTAATTCAAATATAGAAAAATTTGGATCTCAACTACAATCATCTAGAGTTCATCTTCAGAACTTCATGCATAGGCTTCATGGAGACTACTTGTAGGGCCTTCATCCCTACCTCACCCTGCTTAGTCTCAGTGCCTCCTTAGAAGAGTCCTGTACTCCATGTCCTTCTATGTCCTGCATCTTCATGCTTCCAAACTAGAATCGGATGGAGGGAACATTACCAACATTTATTCCATGGAGGAATTGTGGCCCTGTGGATCAGGGAACTCCTGTAATAATTCTCTTTAAGCCCCTTTCCTTTAGAACAATCAGCTCTCCAGCAGTATCAATGCAGAGTAACTGGCCTATCCTCAGTGCTGTCAATTCCTTTAAAAATTTCAGCAATCTGAGACCAAAGCCCCATTCACATTTCCTTCTGTGCCAGACTTTTATTTTTTCATATCCTTTTGCATTGTACTTTCCTTCACTCAGAACATTTAGTTCATTATCTTTAAATTCAACTTTGTTTAAATTCTCAGGACATGGACAGAACACATCCCGTGTCCATCAGCACATCACATAAACTGCCTACTAACTCAGTTCACAAAAAAAATTCCTTCTTCCTCTTAAGAAATCTTATAAAACAAGCGTCCATGCTGTAAAGATAACTGATGCTGCTGTGAGTTCATGAGTACAATAGCCACGTCATGTCTGGATGACAAAACTCCACAGAACTCTCTAGTCTCTAGTTCTGACATCTTTTCTGCTCCCTCCTTCATGTTTCCTGAGCCTTGGAAGAGGATAGATCGATGTTTTGCATAAGGCTGACAGTGTTTGTTTGTTTTTTTAGTATACATACTCAACAGAGAGCCACACCATTATACCTCAAAAGGGGCCTGGCTAAAGAACAATTGGCAAAACAAGCACGGGTGCTGTTTTCTTGGTGAGCCGGGTACCAGCACAAAGGTGAAGGAGATCAATACAGAGAAAAATCAACTTCTACCAAATCAGAGATCCAGGGACCCAGAGGCCCCCAACACCTCATCACTGAAGCAGACCAAAAAGAAACCCAACATGGCTCAGGGAAATTTTGCAGAAGATGGGGCGGAAAGAATGTCAGAGCCACACCTTGGGTCATGATATGCAGAGACATTTATCTTTCCCAAAACTGTGGACTAACTCCAGAATGCATGACCCATATACCTCAACAAGGAAGGGGAAGGGGGAGGGGATAGGACATGGATGAGCCTAACTATGGTACTAAATTGACTGGATTCACTGAGCACAAAACTAATTAATAAAAATAAATAAATAAATAAAAGGTGTGTGCCACCATGCCTGGCCAACATTTTCTTTATCATAGATCTTTTGTCTTCTTTGTTTTTAAGGATATGTATATGAGTAAAAAACTCAGAAAAATCTGTTGGTGATTAATAACAAGAAGTTGTCTTAAAATAAAATATTGTTTTGAATATAAATAAAAAGACAATATCATAAATTATAATAACAGAATAGCTCACTAAGTTTTGCAATGTGATATAATTCAGCCTTTTGCCAATTATTTTAAACAGATTCAGATTCCTTTAAAAAAAAACAACTAATACCATGGTGTTTATTTTATGTAGATACCCATTAATACTACATTCATGAAATAATACTTAGCTTTCACATTCATGCCATTTGTAACCTTGTTTGAACCATAAATCAGTGAATTTTATACTTTTTCAGACAAAAACATGGGTGTGCCAGGACCTTCAGCAACTGCAAATGAACTCCAGATGCATGCACCCCTTTGTGAATCTGGCTTTAGTGAGGTTCTGGGGAATTGAGCCTCTAACTGGGGTCCTTAGGCTTCACAGGCAAGCACTTAACTGCTAAGCCATCTCTCCAGATCACTTACAATATTTTTAATGTTTAAAACTTCATTATAAAGTAACAAGTGTGAGCAATTCTTAAGCTAGTTTTTCTTGTGGAGGTATGTATGTCAGTGTGTGGGGGGATTATATGATGTTATTTGTGTGCTGTACTTATACAAGCAAGTGTGCAGGTACTTATACCCTATATATGCACATATGGATACCCAAAAGGGACCTTGAGGCATCCAGTATTTTTAAAATCATGTATCTTTATCCTAATCAGACTTTCACCTCAACCCAGAACTTCTATCTTGCCATTTTTCAGGCCCTATCAGGTACTATAACTTGGGTAGCAAGTGCTCTTATGACTTAGCCAGCACCCCAACCCAATGAAGCTAGATTAGTACAGTCATTGACTCTTGTAAGAAAGTTCTAGAATACAAGCATTTACTCAGTGTTGTTTGTCAGAGGAAAGATTTTTATGTAAGTGGCTAAGCTTGTTCTTTGAGCTTTCTGACTTCTCCTAAGCTGATTTTCTGAATGGCATGGCCATTTAGAAAAAATTGGGCTTGATGCAATAGCCTTCTGTACATTAGGTATCTTTATAGAGCTGTAATTTAAGTGCTGTTGGTATACAGAGAAACTAGACAGTGAATTATGTTTTATAGTGGTTCCTCAGGAGGATTCTTTCTTTGAGTTCCTCAATCTTGAGCATGCTAACTAAGCATGAGCTGCAGCACTGAGCTTACTCATTAGCCTGCGAACTAGTTCTTGGAAGCATTATCTATAAAATGTTTGCATTCCTACATACATTCCATTTTTAAAGCTTTTATTTATTTATTTATGAGAGAGAGAGAGGAAGAAAGAGAGTGAGAGACAGAGAAAAATGGTCATATCAGGGACTTCAGCTGCTGCAAACAAACTCCAAATGCACGTGCCACCTTGTGCATTTGACTTATGTGGGCCCTGGGGGAATCAAACCTGGGTCTTTTGGCTTTGAAGGCATGTACCTTAATGACTAAGCTATCCTTCCATCCCCTATACTTTCCACTTTCTTACTTGAAATTCTGCAGAAATATCTGAGTCACTAAGCATCTTATTTTCTAGATGGGCTTAGACTGCAACTTGAAAGTAGCATGGGGATGAGCATCACATGAAAGTGAAGCATAAAGATGGGAACAGTATGCACATTTGGCACAATTGATTTAGTTGTCATTCTTGTGCACCTAGCTCTGCGTGTCTGAGGACCAGGAGGCATAACTTTGATGTTCTATATTAATTATTACAAAACTGGTATATCAATGTATTAGCATCATGTTTTTATATAAAATAGCTTTATTTTGTTTTTATATTATTTTATTAGTGCAAATATTTAAAATAGCAAAATTTTAAAGAATGAGTATGTATATTGTTGATTTACCTTCTCATTGCTGGGAGAAAACACCCAACCAAAAGCAGATTATAAGAGGAAAGGGTTTATTTCAGGCTTACAAATTTGCAAGGAAACTTTATCTTTGCAGAAGTAGCTAGCTTACTTCATCATATGCCTGCAACAGAAAGAGAACAAACAGCCAGAGCTCAGGCTGGATCTGAACACACAGTAGGCTGGACTCAAGATCTGCCTCCAATGACACACCTCCTCCTGCAGGGCTCCACCTTCTGGAGACTAATTAGGAAGCTTAATCAAAAATTCTAAGGCTTAGCAATTAAGGTGATTGCCTGCAAAGCCAAAGGACATTGGCTCATTTCCACAGAACCCAGGTTAGCCAGATGCACAGGGTGGTCAATGCATCTGGAGTTCATTAGCAGTGGCTGTAAGCAATGACATGCCCATTCTTAACCACCCCCCCACAGTGTCAAATAAATAAATAATAAAATAAAATACTGAGGTTATGGGAGACATTCACATTCAAACCACCACAACTATAAAGAATTCCAGGTGACTTACAAAATATGATTATGCTAACAGATTTATATTTCACTGTATAAAGAATATATTTTCATTTAAAATTTTTATTTATTTGCAAGCAGAGGGAGATAGAGAGAAGAGAGACAGACAGAGAGAAGGGTACTCCAGGGCCTGTAGCTACTGCAAGCAAACTCCATGTGCATGTGCCTCTTCATGTATCTGGCTTTATGTGGGTACTGGGAAATCAAATCCTGGCTGTTAGCCTTTGTAATCAAAGACCTTAACTGCTGAGGCATACCACCAGCCTCTAAAGGTGTCGGGCTTTTTTATTTTTTGCTTTTTTTTTTTTTTTAGTATTTTTTTTAAATTTATTTGTACAGAGAAAGAGAGCTAGAGAGAGCGAGAAAGAGAATTGAATGAATGATGAATGAGAAAGGGCACACAAGCTCATCTTGACACTGCAAACAAATCCCATACTCATTTACCATTTTGTGCGTCTGGCTATATGTGAATACTGGGGAATCAAACTCAGGTAATCAGGCTTTGCAAACAAGCACCTTTAACTACTGAACCATCTCTCCAACCACAAGAGAGGGTCATTTCCTGTAGTTTAGGCTCCCTTGCCTCTGTCTCCTGTGTGCTGGTGTTACATAAATTCATCATCATAGCTAGCATATTTTACTACACTTTTTCAAGGAAGAGATTATGATTGAAAAACAAGTAGATCAAAACATAATGCCTATCAGCAAGGAGCAGAAAGAGCAAAGAAAGGTTAAGCCACTGTCTTAATTGAAGCTTAAATTTCATATAAAATTTAAAAGATTCCTTTTAAATGTTTGAGAAGAAAACAGATTAAGCTGCTTATATTTTCTGTTGCTAAATTTGGGAAGCTGTGTCTCTCTCTTAGGGACATTAGTTGTGTCCATCTGGTAGATAATGACATAAAATATGAGCTATTGACCACTGTGCTTTGCAGATCTGGTCTATGTAAACACTTTGCACATTTTAACTAACAATACACCTTTGTAATTTTTAGCTCATGTGTCTGTTGTTGCCAAATCTCAACATTCAAGTTAGTGTATTTTAGTTTTAAAATAATCATGGGCCCATAAAATTGTCAAATGATGTATAATTTTAGATATTTCAATTATTCCCGTGTTTGAGATTGTAGCAAGCCTTGATACTCATCCTCACGCTAGTTTCCTCAGATTGCAGTTTATCACATGGAAAATCCTAGCTGCTCAGTATTCCAGACACTACGATAGGGCTCCACACCGTACAATGGAAGCACACATGATGACAAATTAGCCAGTGAAGAGAAATTATTAAAGATACTGAATTACTTTTCTTTAATATTTTAAAATTAGTAGAATTTATAAATATGTTTGGAACTATATGTGTATATGCACATGTGTGTGTGTATGTGTATGTGTATGTGTGTATGTATGATAAAATATCATCCACATGGTGATTGATGCTATAAACATAACAAAGTGAAATAAAATAATTCAAGGTATCTAGACAAATCTGTTTTTTGATTTTGTGCTCAGGGTTTGCCTACAATAAAATTGAGCTTTGAGCTCTTTTCTTAGGACATACTCCTCAAACAAAGGTGTAACTTAGTGGTCACATCTTTTTCTTCTTTGCCACTTGAGTCTTTTAATTAGCTGTTTGTGTAGTCACAATCAGCTGTTCACATCGGTTCTGGAGATTTGAACTTACATGAGTAAAGGCCCCTTCAGACCCGCATGCTTGCACAGGAAGTGCACTTAACAGTCGAGCCACTTCTCTCATCTCATTTTCTCCTGTTTGTAAAGTTAGGAAATAGCCATCCTTATTTATCTGCATTGATATTTTCCCCTTTACTTTTTGTGTTGACTATTGAACCTAGGAAGTTAATGTTTTATTTCAGATATTGCATTATCACTTCTCAAATTCATGTTTGGCACATGATTTTATCAAGGAGCTTCTTTTTATCTGTGGAGAACCTCATTTGCTTTCATTTTTTTTTAAATTTTTATTTATTTATTTGAAAGTGACAGAGAGAGAAAGAGACAGATAGAGAAAGAGAGAGAGAGTGTGCTTCCAGCAACTGCAAACGAACTCCAGACACGTGTGCCCCCTTGTGCATCTGGTTAAGTGGGTCCTGGGGAATCCAGCCTTGAACCGGGGTCCTTAGGCTTCACAGGCAAGCGCTTAACCACTAAGCCATCTCTCCAGCCCTTGCTTTCATTTTGAGTAATCAACTCTAGTTCATGAAGCATCATGATAACTTTTTTGCCTTTGGTCTATAATTTCAGCATCCCAATCATCTTGGTGGTTGACATTTAAAATTTCTTTTTTGCTGCAAATTGGCCAACTTTTCCAAACCGATTTTAAGTCAAGTGATTTTGAATTATGTTATGAGTTTTGTTTTGTTTTGTTTTTTCGGTTCTTTGGTTTTTCTGGAAAGGGTTTCACTCTAGCCCATGCTGACCTGGAATTCACTATGTAGTCTTAGCGTGCCCTTGAACTCACAGCGATCCTCCTACCTCTGCCTCCCAAGTGCTGGGATAAAAGGTGTGCACCACCATACCCACCCTGCAATAGAGTTTTAATAGCATGTGTCAACATATTAAAATGTAATATTCTGTGAAAATTCTCTGTGAATTATTGAATTATTATATGTTTAATTTTTTTCTTCTTTTTTATTCGTCAACTGATATGCTTGGGGGTAGATCAGATGTTTTGTCTGTTGTGATAGTCCTTTAAATGTCAATTCAGCTTAAATCTGTTATCCTCTTTGAACCTCTTTGTGCATGGCTATTCAAGGATTTGTTGAAGAGCTAGGATTAGTAAATACTATAGTTCAAATATAAATTACTAATATTTTTTCAGTTATCATTATGCATATAGCATCACATAAAATAGATAAGAAAATGTAATATTGCAAATTACCCCACCTAAGTTTTAAAGCAGTGAATTAAAGTCTTATGATAAAATCCATCTTGGTTTAAGGATGCTTTCAAAGCATACTTTTCTTTATTTGAATCTCTTTTGTAACTTTGTGTGAAATATTTTGATACAATGAGGAGGAACATTGTCTAAACAATTACTTTTTCCTGTTAGTAAACTTTGTATGACTCTATTAGTCAGAATCTAAATTTGGACAAGCAATGGATATAGCAGATATCCAATATTATGCTACATTGATATAACCCAATCTATATAGCAATATATTTCCTGGAATTGTTTTCAAGATAAATCATGCATTTTCCATGAACAGTAGCTCTCATATACAAGACTAACCCCTGACTTACAGGTCAAGCATTCCTATCCTCTCATGTCATTAACACTGGTGAAAAATCACAGATTGGATTAAGTTCAACAACCATCTGGTGGAAAAATACAAGTTTAAAACATGATGTAAATGTCTAACATTAGCTATTGTATAGAATACTAAATGAAAGGATTTTAATTTGCCAAATTTAATTAAGTAAATATACTTTGTAATGACCTATAAAAGAAATATAAATATGAGATACATGTAAGAATGTCAAAATTAGAAGGTACAACTTTTCAAGGATATATAAAATATTTAGAAAGATTGTTTAAGTGCCAATAGTTATGTAAGAAACTTGAGTGAGAACTTGCCATTTGCACGACTGTTTTCTGTACTTCAAAGAGGTGTTTTTCTGTATCTTACGAAGTAACGTTTTCCTCATAATATAAATGTAGATATATTAATACACGTGTGATAAATTGAAAAAAATAGAGTAAATACTAAAATTCCTGGTTAATGCTAGAAAATGACCACAAATTCCAGAAGTAATTTGGGATAATTGCCAGGAAAGCTTAAAACAAATGAAACGACATTGTGTGAAAAGTAGAGAGATCTACCTGATGGGTTGGTTACAAGTAGTTTGGAAATGCACTAGCATCTCAAGCTGATTGGGTTCCTGTAGTGAGTATAAGGAAGAGAGAGAGAGAGAGAGAGAGAGAGAGAGGGGGGGGGAGGGAGGGAGGGAGGGAGAGATAAACACACTTTAGAAAGTTTAAGATAAGCAGTTACTCAAGAAATTTAAAAGCTGATGCTTTATTTAAGAAAGTAGCAGTGCAGAGTTACTGTTTCTTCTCCATGCTGTGGCAGTATGTAAGGGAGAGAGATAGGCTTAGGTTTGGGGCTTTTGGTCACTCAATAGGTAGTTGATAACAACTAAAAATGCTCACAGATGACATGGAGAAGAAAGGTTGAAGAAAATTTCTGGTAGAAAACTAGCAGGAAGGTTCAGGAAACAGGACATTAATGACAGGCCAATATGAGTGCTGTGTTCTAGAATGAAGAGAGGAAGACATTCAGTAAATTAAAAAAAAAAAACAAAACAAACAAACAAAAAAAAACAAAACTTGAGCTATAATAGCACAGAAATAACCTTGGGAAGAAAGAGAAAATAATACAGCAGGTTTGTGAGAAGCTGCTCTTTTTTCCACTGAGTACTCTGCTTGAGATGAAAAGGGGGTATTCCTTTAAGCCACAATTGGCTCTGTTACCCAAAGAGAGAGAAGGCAATAGCATAAGAATTCAAGAGCATATCAGAAGGAGCTTCCTTGGAACACCCAGCACTAAAGAGGACAAGGGTCAACTGATTTAGGAGCTCAATCCAGAAGAGATCCTTGGATATTCTCAAAGGAGTTTTGACTTCTCTACATTAGAAAACTCTTGCTCTGTCCTGCTTAAAGAAGATTCTGTGCAGTTTTAGATAATTTATTCTTTATCTATCTCAAAAAAAGCAGATAAATATTTTTAAATTAATATGATTGTCCTTTACTCCTCACCTCAGGTAATTAAAAAAAAATGTGTTTAATGGAATATCTAGAGAGAGTGTTAGAAAACTAGAATCTTAATGAGAGGAGATTATAAACATAGATATAGATGATATAGATAGATATAGATATAGATAGATATAGATACAATTATATTCATATATGTATATATAGTAATATTTGTGCTTAAATGTAATTTTTAGGTTGATCCAAAAAAGTGTTGTAAGTTCAATATATAAAGATAATGACAAAGCTAGAAATAGGAGTACATAAAAACTTTAAAAGAAGATCTAGAGAAATGATAATACAACTTGGTAAACGCATATTTATTTCAAAGAAATAGAGAGAGGGGGAGATAGGGAGAGAATGGGTATACCAAGGGCTTCTATCACTGCAAACAAATTCTAGCTGTATTCATTACTTTGTGAATCAAGCTTTACTTGGATACTTGAGAACTGAACACAGTCCACCAGGCTTTGCAAACAAGTGTCTTTATCTGCTGAGCCATCTCCCTGGCCTGTAAGTTTTGAATAGAGTATTATGAAAATATTTTCAGGGTTTTTGTATCAGACATATTTGTGATGTTTTCACATACAAATTATATTTTAGTAAGTGTTTAAACTTGCTTTTATATTTGTAGTGTCTCCAAATTAAATGTTTTCTGGAGTAACAAAATAACAGCAAAATTGGAAACCCAAATCTTTCCTTTTCAAGGTTTTGTGATGTTCTTTCTCCTTGTGGTGACAGAATGCCAGGATTTATTTAGTCATATGACTTTCCTGTTAGTCCTGAACAGTATATAATGAATTTTTTTCAATTTTGCATTTTTCAAGTTTTTTTTCAAACAAAACAAAACTTGTTTTCACCTATAAAAATCCTACTTCTGGTGCATCATTAATGACTCCTCTTCTAGCTTGCATTTTTCTTTTGAAACCTAAGATGCAAATGTTGAAATAACTAGTCTGACATTATGCATCTTTTAGTTTTTGAAATGATTCTAAAGTTGCTCAAAGTTCAGATATGTCATCAAACATGTATGCCAAGACGCACGCTCTGGTGTCAGGTTCTTTGAGATAAATTGTCAATTCTCTCACTTTATAGCTCTAGGAACTCATTATTATTTGACTGCTCTGAGAAAATATTTTTTGTATGTTAAAAAATAGAGATATATTTACAGTTCTCTATTACTATGGAGATAAAATTTAAAAATACTTATAAATTATACATACAAATAATATATGTAACATATAAAATACTACTTAATATAGGAGATTATAGTATACATTAAATAATGCCTATCACCTATATCATGGATATGTATTCAATGTTATTATTTTCAATGAATTTTCCTGAAATTTTGAGGATTTGGTTTTCTTTAGCTAAGAGTCATTCATTATATATATGTGGGGTTTGTGTGTGTGTATTCCATTCTTAGGATTGTTTCCATCACTTTTCCCCTTCAGTCCCCAGATTCACTGCTATGAGATGGAATATATCACAGTCTATGACAAATCTGAGAAAAAACAGGTGTCTAGACCACTTGATTTCTACGAATACAATGCTTAGGTTATTCCCTTTCAAATCGTTTCTCCCAAAGTTTCATTTGATAGTTTACCCTACATATCTTCAGGGTTCAGATATTGTTCTTTCTTTATATATTTGAACTCATACATTTTTTTTTAATATTTTTTTGTTCATTTTTTATTTATTTATTTGAGAGTGACAGACACAGAGAGAAAGATAGATAGAGGGAGACAAAGAGAATGGGCGCGCCAGGGCTTCCAGCCACTGTAAAGGAACTCCAGACGCTTGCGCCCCCTGGTGCATCTGGCTGACATGGGACCTGGGGAACCGAGCCTCGAACCAGAGTCCTTAGGCTTCACAGGCAAGCGCTTAACCGCTAAGCCATCTCTCCAGCCCACTCATACATTTTTTGATCTTTCATAATTTACAGTCTCTATCGGCTACTGATATAATGTATTAAATGTGTTTTTAGAGTTACTCTGAATTTACTTCTATCAAGACATGTTTTGACCTCATAGTGCCTGACACTACCTACACATATTTCTATAACTCTGAATTTTAGCTTATTTTCTCTCCTTTAATCTTGAAAAGAATACTAAAGACCACCATTATTTATATATTTATTTTTTTAAATTTATTTGAGAATGAGAAAAAGAGAGAAGAAAAAGAAAGAGTATGGGTGTGCCTGGGCTTTTTGCCATTGCAAATGAAACCCAGATGCATCACCGCTTTGTACCTCTTTTATTACATGGGTGCTGAGGAATCAAAACCAGGCTGTCAGGCCTTACAAGCAAGCACCTATAACCACTGAGCTATCTATCTAGCCCCTATTTTAACAATATAAGCATTTTCTAAGGAAACAGTAATTATAACAATAGAGTCATCTACTTTATTTTGCAGTTGTAATACTAATAAACACCAATTTCTATTTTTCTATGTTAGGCTTTGAAAGGTACAAAAAAGGATTTAGCAAGTATAAGCTAATTTAATAAATAAAATTTTTATTAAGCAAAATATATTTCTTGCTTCTTAAGATTGACAGTAATGTCAATATATTATAGTATATGTATATATTCAAAATTGATTGAAAGTAGAAATTATGAACTATCTACATAGTAGGAGAAGACTATTCAAGATATGCATAGTTTCATTTACCCTCACACTTAAAAAAATGTAAAATTAATCTAATGCATCATTCATTTAATCTAGTTGCTCTCAGTAAGAAAAGTACATTGTATTGTTTATACTTTTATTTGTTTAATTTTTATATTTATGTATTTATTTTAATACTTTTTGTTTATTTGCAAGGGGGGATTGGCATGCTAATGCCTCCTTCCACTGCAAATGGACTTCAGATGCATGCACCACTTCACTCATCTGGCTTTATATGGGTATTGGGGAATCAAACTCAGGCTATTAGGCTTTTCAAGCAAGTGATTTAACTGAACTATCTCTCCAGTCATAATCCTTATTTTAAAAAATATTTCAATTATTTATCTTTAGACAGTGCAAGAGAGAGAGACAGAAGCTGAGTGAGTATGGGCCTTGCCACTGCAAATAGATTCCAGATGCATGTGCCACTTTGTGCACCTGCCTTTAGGTGGGTACCTAAACCAGCAGGCTTTGCAAGCAAGCACCTCTATGCACTGAGCCATCTCCCCAGCTCCTTTTACAATTGAAAAAACATAAAACATTAGAAGCTTAAATGTACAGCATTTAGATTTCCTCACTGCTCTAAGTAAAAATAAAAATCAGACCATAAGTGTTAAGAATAAAATATCTGCAGAACTAATTTGTGTATTTTTTTCACTTTGCTGAAGCACTATGTGATGTTAATACGTGCAAACCAATTTCATAATATTTATAGCAAACACAGTTGAGCATAGATACAAAGAGGGAAATGAGATTCCCAGATCAATTCCAAACGATTGCATTGTTTGTATTCATTTCAAATGCTTCCTTTGGGATTTTTTCATGTTATGGGGTTCAGGGGAACTATGCTTTCAATATGCATGGATATTTTTATGATGCAATCATTAGTAAATATAGCTCATATGATTTAAGAATAAAACTTTGGAAAATCAATTAATGAGATTGTCTTATTTTGTTAAAACTTATCAGTACTAATTCCTGAATTTTGAAGCAATTACATATCTGAGTTCAGTGACAGAAGCCAAGCAAGGCTATTACCCTTTGAAACTTGTAATAATGTGCTTGATATGGTCAAAATATGACTGAATGAATTTAATCTCTAAATACCTTTTGGTGGCATATTCTTTGAAAATCAACCTACTTTATTTGTTAAAAATGAAACTTTTGATAAGTGAACAGATATGGATATATTATCTTCCTTTCATGTAGATTCTGGTTTCCATATAATATTCATGATAAGAAATGTATGATATATCATAATTCAAAATATTGACATTAATATTAACTCACAAGACAGAACCTAGAAATGTTTACTTAAACATTTCATTGAGAAAATGACTGAATGAGATAGTATAGGTGGCATACTTTGGGGTAAAGTTAAGATCTATCATAACTTTAATTAATTTACTTAATTGTCAAAAAGCTTGAAATAAAATTCAAAATACAGAATGCTTTAAAACAAAAGATATTTTTGCTGCAGGCTAACTTCAACTTTTTAAACTTTTTTGATCTGAAACCTTAACAGATCTAAAGCCATTACTGTAGGGTGTATCCCAAACTGTTGAAAGAATGCTATTTAGTTAAACCAACTGGTGGTTACCTAAGCTTAAGAAAGTGAAAGCATTCTCAACTATCCTATTTTCAGAGACTAAACCGTTAACTTGTGCTTTAGCTGGCAGATCCTGAATTGCATTGTTCTCAGGGTACTAATGTCTGATTGTCTAACTGCTTTCCTTCTGGAACTTCTGTAAAAATAGATTCATATCTTAAAAAGCTGCTTAAGGAAGTCAGGTTTTAAGTAAACTGGTTTGGGGACTAATAAGAATGTTTAAATATCAAAGAAACATGAGAAACTGGGATTGAATTTTTAGTTACTACTTCTTTAAGCAAATCAAACAAATAGTATTGAAATCCTATAAGATGTAAAATAACATGGCTAATTTTACATTATCATCATGATAAAGAGATGGAATTTTATGCCCATTTCCTGATTCTCCATGTAAGTGCCTCTCATACTTTAAGATGAGGGACAATGTATATATATACACATATGCAAGTGAGATTGTAAATGCATACACATATACAAAAACATTTTGGAAGAACTGAAATATACATGATACATAGATAATGGCTCATTTCAATTGAGAGTTAGCAATAGTTATCTTCTAAGCAATGTGTAAAGCTTGATTGAACAAAAGATAAAGTTAATACTCTTTAATAAGAACAGACTATTATAGATCAGTGAAACTGGAAAGCATAATCATAAGACAAGGGGCAAGCCACATTATCTAAATTAACATTTTTTCCAGCATGAACAAGAAGGGCCACTGTAGGAAAGCAAGAGCTAAATAGTTTGGCCTGCATTTAGTCAACCTGAAGTAATTATTAATTTATGGTTGTCTGTGATTTTAATGAAAATGAAAGCTGTGAGGAAAGCATTGAAAGAGATAATGTGCCGTGAAATTGAGTTTCATTTATTTTGGGGCCACCTTTTCCTTTTTTTGTTGTTGTTAAAGGGAAGAAAGTTAATGCAAGATGTCCACATTAAAATATCACTAGGATTATGTAACCACTAAGTTAAATGGTAATCATTATATTTGAACAGAGTTAATGCAAAAGAAATTGAAGCCTGAATTTAAGGCCTATTGCCAAGGGCAACAATAAAAATAAACATCAATGTGGCAAAATTAAGATCAAAAGAGTGATTACTGTCTTTATCCCTATGATCAATCCAGTGGGCATTTTGTTAGATATTTCATTCTCACTGCTGTTTATGAATATGCCCTTTGATAATATTGTCTGAAAGAATGTATTTAAAGAAGGAGAGAGCCACAAGAAGCACACAAAATCATAACAATGTACCCATTTTTTTTTTTACCTCAACAAAATGTTTCCTTTGATAGTGATAAGCTGTATATAATAGAACGTGGTTTCTACTGTGAGAAAAGCAGGAGTTTACACAGCTTCACTCTAAAAAAGAGGAAATCTACTCCAGAATCATTTAAAACCAGAAGTCAAGCAACCTAGATTCTTCATGCTAATTAAAATAAAGGAAAGAACACTCATTGAAATTTGTTTTCTTTTGTCATGAAATAAAAATTCAGTTTTTATTAAATTTCCCTTGCTAGAAATAATTAAAAAAAAAAAACAGGCTGGAGAGATAGTTCATCAGTTAAAGGCATTTCCTTGCCATGTTTCATGGCCCAATTTTGATTCCGTAGTACCCACAGTACCCACATAAAGTCAGATGCAGAAAGTGACACATGCACCTGGAGTTCATTTGTAATGGCAAAAAGCACTAACATTCCCATTCTCTCTCTCTGTTTCTCTGCTTGCAAATAAATAATAAACAACATATTTAAAGAACAATAATGTAAGTTGGGCATGTTGTCACATGCCTTTAATTCCAGCACTCACGAGGCAGAGATAGGAGGATCGCCATGAGTTTGAGTCCACCCTGAGACTACATAGAGAATTCCAGGTCAGCCTGGGCTAGAGTGAGACACTAACTTGAGAAAATAGAAAACATGTGTGTGTGTGGTATGTGTGTGTTTATATTGCTGGTACCTTTACAAATTTTGGCTGCTATTTTTGTTATCTTTGCTTTAGAAAAAACATTTAAGTCTATAAAATGGATGCTTAAGCAAAGCAACAGATTTTTCCTGAAAATATTATAAAGAGTATTTTTGATATTGCACTGGAGTGTTGGAAACACAGGGTTAAATAAGCATTATTTCTATGATGAAGAAGAGGACATGTATATGTGAATGAGTCAAGCCTCTTTGGGAGGTTTCTGCAAGACAGTCAAGTTTAATGCAACTTAGATTGGAGATGATTATTTTCTGAGGTAAGATTGATTGATTCCTGTTGGTGTAGGCACTTGAATTGCACCTTGCAGGTCAGCAGGTGCCATATCAATTGAGGAGGTTTAGAGAAGCTAATGTTGAGCAAATGTTCACTGCCAAACCAGGTTCAGGGAGCCATGCGTTGAAGAGAGTGCCATGATATGCACAGTAGCAACTGAAACTTTGAGTTCCAGAAATTGTTGTATGGGCACCATATGCTGCCTGAGGGAGTCTAGCTTAAAGCCACAGGGTAACGGAAATGTGAGTAAGGATGGTATAAAGTGAATCACTTTGAGGAAGTAAATGAAGTAATACCATTTAATTTAGTTGTGTAGAATCCACTTTGACACGTAGGACAGTGTGGAAGCAAATGCAGGACACATAAGCTATTCAAGTTGGACAATGACCATCAGATTCCTCCAGTGGCCTGGGGAGATGTCAATCGGAGCAGTATATGACCTCTGCTTTTACTGAGCCACTCCACAGAGCAAAGTTAGATTGTATTTGCGTGTCTTTTGGAGTGAATTCCCCACATGTGTTACACATTTGAACAGCCCTTTATAGAGGAGTAATATTTCTATTAGTTATGTACACAGTGTGTACACAGCCTTGATGTTACCATCTTTAGCCAACTCCCTACCCCACCCCCACAACAGGGACCCTCCTTGTTGGAGAATGTGTGTCGTGTATTTTGGGGTTAGCCATCAGTTATGGGGAGGAGGCAATGTCTGTGCATAATGTTCCAACATATGACTCTAACAATGTTTCTACCCTCTCTTCCATGAATTTCCCTGAGCCATGTTGGGTTCATTTTAGGTTTACTTCAGTGATGAGAACTTGGGCATCTCTGTGTCTAGGGATGTCTGGTTTGGTAGGAGTTGAGTGTTCTATGTGTCTGTCTCCTTCATCCTTGTGCTGGTACCAGGTTCACCAAGAAAGCAGCATTCTTGCTCATCTCCTTAATCACTCTATGGTTTCAGTTGGGACCCTGGTGAGGTGTGATGGGCTAATTTTCTCCTCAGCTTCTGTGTCCATCTGAAAAATAAAAGCAGATTCTCCAATGGAGAATGAAGTGAGCACCAGATAAATGGGATAACCATTATTATTTTTTAGATAACTTAATAGGTGTAGGCCATTTGAAAGACATTTTAGGTATTAGAATTTTCTGATTTAATGACTTCCATCTCATAGAAAAAAAAAAAAGTCAGGCTGGAGCGATAGCTTAGTGGTTGAGGCATTTGCCTGCAAAGCCAAAGGATCCAGGTTTGATTCCCCAGGACCCACATTAGCCAGATGCACAAGGGGGCACATGCATCTGGAGTTCTTTTGCAGTGGCTGGAGGCCCTGGGGCACCCATCCTCTCCCTATCTCTGTCTCCCTCTTTCTCTCTGTCAAATAAATGCAAATAAATAAATAAATAAATAATATATTTTTAAAAAGTTTAAAAAAGAAAAAGAAAAAATTGTCATGTATGATACACAGTAAGAGGATATGAAAGCCTATTTGAATGAAACATGCTATTTGCTGGCTTAGTTCAGAAAAAGGAGGAATAAAATATGACTCACAATAAAGATTTACAATAATGAATAGTGTTTTTTATAATTCCATCTGAGTTAATCTTAACTATAAAGTTTATTTATTAAAATACCAAATTAAACAAATAAAGAAAAAATGAGAAACTATAATAGTAACAAGACAAAACAAAATATGTTCCCAGATTATTGTTCTGTTCATTTTTGCTTTGTTATCATCTGGTAACTTAGGTTATTCCTAAAAAGGACAGATCCTAGTTTCCTGAACATATAGTGTCATCATGGCCTTCTCCCCAACTAATCATCCTCTGTCCTTTCCTCTTTCTACTAACATAACCTTGCCACTTTGTGCCAAAGCTCATATTTTTCATGGCCCTTTGAGGTTTCAACCATATTTCACTCATTAAAATAGGTAAACAGTAAATATTGAGCAAATGTTGAAAAAGAAGCTAGGACCCTACATGAAATGTAGAAAACCAAAATTTCTATTGCTCTGATAACACTAGTGACTTGACAGCCCAGAACTCATTAAAAAAAAAAAAAAAAAAAAAAACATTAAGCATTACCAGGAGTAGTGCCATGGCTCGGTGGGTAAAGGGATTGCTGTTTGAGCATGAGGTCCTCAGTTCTCATCCCCAGCCATGTAAAAACCAGGCATTGTCATGTGCACCTGTAATACCACTGGTGCTAAAGCAGAGAGGAAACATCCCTAGTACTTGATGACTAGCTAATGGAGCCAAACCAAGGAACTCTCAGTTCAGTCAGATGGCCTGTTAAGGGCGGGGATTGTGGGGAGGAAGGGGAGAAAGAGAGAGAGAGAGAGAGAACTGAGGATGACAATTGATTTCAGCCCCTGACATTCATCACAATATACCTCCACAAAGGTATCAACATGAAAACACATACAAATGTCAAACACGCATAAATATTCAATAGAAAAGAATAACCACCATTCCTATAAAGACTGTATGAATACTCACTGAACTACCTATCTATGAAGGCATCATAGGCTGGGAAAGGCAGATATTTCTAGCATGAATCCATTCAGCAAAATGCCCTATGTCTATTGTTCTCTCTATTATGTTATTATGATTTTGAAAACAATAGGAAACCAAAACTTTTCAAAGAAAATAATGACTAAAATATTATTGAAGATAATTTTAAACATTTATTGGAAAAGTATAAAATTGGTTTTTAATAATGCCACACATTCTATTCAAAATATTTTCTTAGTGCGCAGAAATAATGAGTCTGTGTTATTATAACTTCAATGGCTCATATCTTAATACAATTTTAATTTTTATATTCACACAATGATGAATGGGAAATTCTTATACTATTAGCTATTTGGACCCAAGAGAAGATCTTTTTTTTTTTTTCATATTCTTGAGTTAAAGTGCAGAAATTTGATGTATCTGCAGAGACCAGAAAAAAAAAAATGTAGTTCACAGCAATAATTTTGTTTTTCATCTCCCAATTCCATTATGAATACTTTCAAATGAATTTTCCCTCTGGATTTTCCTACCTGCTAGAGTTCAAACACCTCTTTAAGCAAAGTGGCAATAAAAGGCTTTAATAAGTGCAAGCCTTGCTGAGTGAGGAATCATTAGTGTAGACGTGCAGAAAAACACACTTTCTTATTTGAGAGAAAGTGTTAGGAAAGCAGAGTGTGGAAATAAGAGTCATCAAGATGCAAATATAATAAGCTATTTAAATAAACAAATCTCATGTTAATATTTTGCAGTCAGTCCTCTTCTCTCACGCTTCCCACCAAGTAATATTTCCATTTCTTTTCTTTTCCAGTCTAAAACTTGTTTGCTCTACCTTGTTGGTAGAGCTTCCACTTTACCAAGGTTCACGTGTGAATAAAATGCAGTTTGATCCTCTAAAGGTGAGAAATTCATATTTCCTCTATAGATCACAATTTTAAAAGGATGTGGAACCACTGCTACTGTCATTAATAGCACATTTTTTGTCTTACAGATTCCTCCAGGAGAGGGAAAAAAATAGTACTTTGAAAGCAGAGGGATTAACTAAGAAAATTAATTTTACTAACTTACCAAAGTCAATGGGCTGAGAGATATAAGTGAAAGAATAGCTCTAAGTCCTTCTGGATACAATAAAACTAAGCGAATTTCCTTGGTTGAATAACTAGCTTTCCTGTTTGATAGTAATAATCAGTTAAGTATAATTTCATATAATTTTAGGTGCTTTGAGAATGGTGTTGAAGTCATAGTCTGCAAAGCTGGCTGCATAAATACATTTGGAAAGTCTTCTTTTTTATAAGAACTTGCTGTAAAGACATATTGAGGGAGTTTGATATTGGCTATACACCATCTTAATGTCCAAATAAAGAAATATCATTCATCATGTCAATGTAAGAGACTGAGACACTTGAAAGTAAATAATGATGTTGGAAACAGATTAGAAATTTCATATTTTCACCTGAGTGATAAGTGTCCTGAGTCTACCAATGGTGAAACTGGTATAATTAAGGACAAATAGAACATATACACTTAAAAAAGAATGTATGCATAAAACTTATAAATATATAAAAAATGGGGCTGCAGGGATGACTTAATGGTTAAGGTGTTTGCCTGCAAAGCCAACGGACCCAGGTTCAATTCCCCAGGACACACATAAGCCACATGCACAAGGGGTACATACATCTGGAGTTCATTTGCAGTGGCTGGAAGCCCTAGCATGCCCATTCTCTCTCTCTCTCTCTCTCTCTCTCTCTCTCTCTCTCTCTCTCTCTCTCTTTCCCTCTCTCAAATAAATAAATATATTTCAAAAAATTTTGGAGCTAATTTATAATTTCTTGTCACTCAGTTTATAACTGGTATTAAAATTCAATTTTAGTAGTATTTAATGTTAAAAGAGTGGATACATAGATCATATAGTCTGGCAGGGACATAATTCTCAATTTTCATAATTTTGATGGCATATATATAGTTTTCCCCTTGCCATCATAAAGGTAAAATTCATGATTTTGTTTCTCGTAATTTTTCTCTTGTCATTGATAATGCCTATTTAAAAGTTCAACATGTTTTTTGAAGAGTGACTAAACTCTGGAGGAGGAGTGCATAAATCCAATCTAACAAACATTTTTTTTTGTAAACTGAGGATTCATCTCCTGAAGTATAATCTGGTACTACTATTTGCATGTGTATATTATTTCTAATTATAGCTATCATCTCTTCTGTACTAGGAATGTGTCTGATAATAGTGAAAAGCACTTGGGACTCTTAGAGCAATGCTTTTTTGTATCATTGAGATCAGGGCAGTTTACAAGCATATGTAATATCATAGAATTATTGAATGAAATTGGGATGTGTACCTATATGTCCTGAAATCTAGTTCTTAACAAGAGTTCTATATCTAACCAGTTGCTCTTGATTTGGCTAACGGATCAGCTCAGTGGAATGGAATCCATAGCTGGATCTGGGAAACAAATCAGAACTGTATCCAAAAAATGAGCGAACTCTCCATTATCAACCTCCCAGCAATTGTGGGCTACAAGAAGGCCTACACCTATTAAATTCTATCTAAAATAATTATGGCTACCCCATTTATCTGGTGCTGACTTCACTCTCCATTGGATAATTTTCTTCTCTTTTTCAGATGGATGTAGATCCTGAGGAGAGATTCAACCCATAGCACCAGACTAGGGCCCCAACTGAAACCATAGAGTAAATGGAGAAATGAGCAAATGTGCTGCTTCCTTGGGGAGCCTGGTACCAGTACAAGGGTGAAGGAGATAGACATAGATAATACTCAACTCCTACCAAACCAGATATCCAGAGACACAAAGACTCCCAAGACTTCATCACTGAAGTAGACCTAAAATAAACCCAACATGTCTCAGGGAAATTCATGCAAGAGGAGGCGGAAAGATTGTTAGAGCCACATGTTGGAACATTATTTATAGAGACAATGCCTCCTCCCCATAACTGATGGCTGATCCCACAATACACGACCCACATTCCTCAATGAGGAGGGTCCTTGTGGAGGGGGGGGAGCAGGGAGGAGGCTAATGATGGTACTAACATGGCTATCTACACACTATGTACGTAACTAATTTAAAAAAAAAACAGTTTAGCAGAAAAGAAATTATACAATGACAAAAATTATCGAGATGTATTAGTGGCTTTATCTCCTATGAATTGGATTCAGCATTAAATATAAGGTATGAAACATAGTGGCTTTAAAGTTAGTTAACTATTTTTCCTTTTATAAAATACATCCAGAAGTAGAAAATCCAAGACTTATATTGAAGCCGATGCAGATGAATTTCATGATTATTCTAAGCTCTTCAGGCTTTTCACTTCATTATACTAGCAGCCTAGCTTTCATACTAAGTCTGTGACTCTAAGAGGCTATGGAAGTCCAAGCAATTGCATTAATATTTCAAACCAAGAAGGATTAGAAACAAAAAAAAGGAAATATACAGGCTAAAGCCTCATGCTAATTGAATCAGATCCTTTAATAAGAAATCACTTTGGAAGATTCTACTGAATCCCAGGAGCAAGAAGTTAGTATTATGACCACTGCTATCTGTAATCATTGATGTCACATAAAGGTTTTTACTTTTCTCTCTCTCTCTTTTTTTTTTTTTCAGAACAGTACAGTACTAGTCATTCCTCATAATAACAAAAGTGTGTTGAGAAAAAAGAAAGGGTAAATGTTCACTCCATCAGTGTGCAAGGGAATCAACAGGTTCCCCTCAATGACTGAATTTTTTGTTTGTTTGTTTTTCAAGGTAGGGTCTCACTCTTGCCCAGGCTGAACTGGAATTCACTCTGGAGTCTCAGGGTGGCCTCAAACTCATGGGAATCCTCCTACCTCTGCCTCCCGAGTGCTGGGATTAAAGGCATGAATCACCTCGACCAGAACAATGACTGAATTTTAAAAAGTATATTTTAGAAATTATGTGTAATTGTGTATGTATGAATATGTTTATTGATATGTTTCCTTCCTCTTTTTATTATATATGGCACAATCCAGCAAAATAGTAAATAATTTTTTTTAAATTACTTATTTTTTTAGAGAGAGGAAAAGAGGCAGAAACACACAGAGAGAGAGGGAGAGAGAGAGAGAGAGAGAATGGGCACACTAGGGCCTCTAGGCACTGAAAATGAACTTCAGATTCATGCACCACCTTGGGTATTTGCCTTATGTGGGTACTGGGGAATCAAACTTAGGTCCTAGGCTTTGCAGGCAAGTGCCTTACTAAGCCATCTCTCCAGCCCAACAAATGAACTTCTGTATCTCAGTATAAAATAGGATTATAATGGAATCTTTTCTTAATAAAAAAAATAATAATATAGGCCAGATTTAGTTTTTCACTCCTGTTATCCCAGAACATGCGAGGTAAACCCAGGAGGATTGGGAATTCAAGAACAGATTGTGCTACATGAGAATCAAATAGACAGAGAAAGAGAGTGGGAGAAAATGAGTTATAACGGTTATACTATGTCTTGACAAATAGAATTTTACTCAAAAGTTACCAGTTCCAACACAACCTTATTCTGACTGAGTTGTCAGGAGATTTTAAATAGGTCAGTGCCAATAAAAAGTAGCACCACATGTCTAAGTGTATAAGGATATAATAACTTTCATATTGTACTGCAATATGATTGCTAATTTCCTGATGGAGCATGGAACTTCTGACAGAATAAACCTACTCAAATTATAAGGAAATCATTCTGCCTCTAATTAATAAAATTAACACTGTCATTTTGCCAGTGAACAAAATGTTAGACACTTTATATCATTTTGGGCTGTTTGCTTTTAGAAGAACTCACCTCTGGATTACTTAAGCCCGCAGAAATATTTAAGGACTACTGTAAATTGTGGAACTAGAGGAAGAAGGCTCCTAAGGACCTGAACTTAGGGCTGCATGGACAGGCCCCAAGTTCACAGAAGGGCCAAGTAAGGGGTAGTTTTTGAAGAATAAACCAGTCCTAAATTCTCCATCCATATTATCTCATGGAGACTGCCCAGTTCCAGGCAGAGAGATGCCAGTTGAACATCCTTTCTCTGTGTAGAGTGTTGAACTAGAAAAGTGAGCTGACTGCATGCAAACTCAGAAAGTTTCTCCTAAGTACCCCCACTGTCTCTACCTGAAGAAGTAAGACCCCTTCACCCTCAGGCTAGGTGCTGATGGTTTTATCCATTCTCAAGCTTGCATCCTAATTAAGTTTCAGGGACTCAACAATATGACTGTCAGAAAATCCTGGAAACAATAATACAAGGGTTAATTTTTAAAAAGTAAATAAATACAAAAGCAGATTGTCCTTAGAGTTTCCTTGATAATGACACTCCAGGTGGTATGGAAAACTTTTATTTGTTTAATTCTGGAAGGTCACATTTTTATGACCATTGTTTTCCACCTCATTCTTTTGTGAAATTTTCATGTAAGTTGGCCAGAAACGAAGAGTGCTTCCCTTTGTTTTCCTCAGGGATATGATGGCATTCTTACACCACCGCAGTGGTGAAGGAGCCAAATGACTTTTTCCTACTGTTAGTCTGGCACCAGGAACTATTCCATCTCTACAGAAGCAATTGCAATCTAAATTGCTTTTTGATCCTGAGATACATTTATTTTCCTGTTTTCTTCTTGCTATTGTTTTAGTTTCTTTCCAAATAGACAAATGGAATATAGATTTTAACATTCATCTCTGTAGAGCAGAGAGACGAACATGTCTTTTTGTATATACTGAGTTGCCATTTACATTTACAAATCAATTCCTTTATTTAAATTTTTTATTGTACTGAGAAAACATGGGCAGAAACTAAAAATATAACCTAGAGCAACAATGTGTCTAACATTGCGCCTTTCAATTTTAACGTAATTTTTACTTTTTGTCAATACATGGAAACTGAGGTTTTAAAGAGCAATCTTTCTTTTGACATCTGCTTCAGAAAGTGTTTTTCACATAAGAAAATTTCACGGTGTCACAGTTGAGTCTAAAAAACGTGAAAAATCAAAGAAAAGCTAAAGTAATTTCAATGACTTAGAAGAGAGGAAGAGGATGGCTTCTAGACGCCACACATGTTACATAACCAGTGCTTGCTAAGAATTTAATCTATTGAGACGTATGAAAGTTGTTCATAACCAAAGATACAGGTGACAGGATCCTTGAAGATATTCATTAACACTTCTACTTATTAATACAGTTGACATTGTGCAGTTTATTTTGCTGAAGATGATTCACTCATATGATTGACAGAAAGCCTCCTCAGATGACTGGTATGTTTTGTCTTCATAATTGTAGAATCTAAGACTAAACTCATAAGAAATGCCAGGGCTGGAGAGATGGCCTAGCGGTTAAGCGCTTGCCTGTGAAGCCTAAGGACCCCGGTTCGAGGCTCGGTTCCCCAGGTCCCACGTTAGCCAGATGCACAAGGGGGCGCACGCGTCTGGAGTTCGTTTGCAGAGGCTGGAAGCCCTGGCGCGCCTATTCTCTCTCTCTCCCTCTATCTGTCTTTCTCTCTGTGTCTGTCGTTCTCAAATAAATAAATAATAAAAAAAAAAGAAATGCCATAAACTGGTTCACAGTTTGAGTGAGATAATAATCCCAAACCTTTCTCTCAGATATTTTTATCAATAGCAGTTAAAAACTAAGGACTGTGTACTTATTTTCACACAAGTCTATGTATAAGAATTATAGCTGGGCATGGTGGCGCACGCCTTTAATCCCAGCACTCGGGAGGCAGAGGTAGGAGGATTGCCATAAGTTCGAGGCCACCCTGAGACTCCATAGTGAATTCCAGGTCAGGCTGGGCTAGAGTGAGACCCTACCTCGAAAAACAAAAAAAAAAAAAAAAAGAAGTAAAGAAGTATAATGTAAAATAAAATGATAGGTATATAGAAACTTCCTTTTTGTCAGTATAAAAACAAGATTACTTCATAAAGTCATTGAATCTACTCTTCAGCTCAGAAAAGAGGCCAAGCTGAAGAGGAAATATTCGGGTGTTAGATTATCCTCTGAGCAATTTGAGTGAAAAATGTCTAAAAGGAGGCATGAGCGGAGTGGTAACATGCTTAAGAGGCACTGAAAAGAGCCCTTGTCCTTTCTCAGGCTCAGGCTCTTATCAACTTATTTTTACCCACGGATTTCAAAAGGGAAATTTTAGAAATAAAATCAGGCCCATTCCCCACAATGGACAAGTTTCTTTTCTGTTGTGCTCTTAGTCATTTTTCCTAGGATTTGGGGTAGACTGTTGTCTGCTTCAGAATTTTCAGTTAGAACACTAGCTCTTCCCTCCTCTCTGTAAGCAAGCATCTGGGATGTGCCTGTTATGTTTAAAGTTGGAGTGAAACGTCCAGCTTAGAGTCACCAGAGCCATATTTTACTTTTGTCAGGAGTGGTGCAGGGCCTTGTGAGCATGTGGGAAATGGTGTCAACAGAGAAGCTCCCAGTGCAGATTAATTCAGCGCACAGCTGGCGCTGGGATGGCAAGCCCATTCTGGGGAATGAAGAATGGCCGATCGCGGGTGGAGCTGCCCGCCTCCCTCTCCACAATGTACTAATCCTCAATTTGGCACTGCCGTAAAAGAAAAGAAATCTAAATTGAGGCCAGCTGATTTCTTACTGAATCAGCCAGCTGGATGTGGAGCCAATTTCCGCAGCTTCCACGCTGTGGTAGCCAGGAAATATTTTAATTGAAAGAACTCTATGTTGACAAATACCAATAACAATCTATTTATAACTTTTTACCAATATTTATGGAATTCCCTGATTTAATAACATTTATCTTTAAGCTCATTTGCAGAATAGGATAAAGAAAAAGTTCAGGCAAGGCCCAAACCTAAATGATATGGAGGAAAATAAAATAAGAGGAAAGGGAAAAATATCAGATAATATTGTGCACAAATCAACAGACAAATGTAGCTGAGGAAAGTAATACAAATATACACAACAAAAGTAATTTCAAATTGCATGGAGTAGTGAGGTTTCTTAAAGTCTTACAATCTAAAAGTGACAATTATAAGATCAATGATAATATGTTGCTAAGATCTGAATTTTAAGCATTATGTCTAAATATGCACATTAGGTGGGGCATTTATTGTGCTAGCCACTCTGAATTATTTTTTTTTAATGAAACAAATATAAAATGATCTTTAAACTCAAATAAAATGCAACACACATATTTTCCCTTAACAGTAATATAGTAATTTAATACACTAATTAAAAACAACCATGAATACAAAGGCAACTTCATCTTTAAACTATGTACTCTCTTAAAAGTTGTGACAGATATTACTGACCTTGTACCACACTTAACATTATTGGTGGTTTTGCAGTTATTACCTTATCAGTAAACATTAATGTTTGGAAAGCAATGCTTATGTTTTTATGCAAATACTTTATTTTTCTATAGCTCAGCTCTTCACAATAGTCAAAGTAATGTGTATTGCATATATATATATATTTTTTTTTTTTAAATCAAGCATATCATCAGAAGTTGCTACTATGTGGCCAAAGAGACATGATGAATTGTAGAGCAAAAGTGGTCTGTCTATGACATGGCTCTTTCCATATGGAAGTTATAGTAAAGCTCAAAATTCATGGCATATAGTTTTACTACTTGGAAATTATAAATAGCATGAGTTGACTACATTTGATGTTGGGAAGATGTTGCAACTCTATGGAACTTCTTTGGAAGAGCTGATAATGCTGTTGTTTTTCCATTACCATTACTAGTGTGGATGGGGAATGACCTACCACATGTGCCAAAGCCTGTAGTTGTGGTGAGCTATAAGGCAGCTCTCCCTAGTGGACACTGCTGTAACACTGCTCAGCCCATTCTTCCAAAATCAAGCATTTGCATTCACTTTCTGCATATGGACACAGATAAATAAATGTCCAGATGATGAGCATACTATATATTCATTTTAAGATTCTCACATGATAAATAATCTTGGGTGATCATGATGTAGGATCTTGGAGTTCAGGAGAGATCCCCAATGTATGAGCCCCAGTTTTGGGACTCTGTCCTACTTTTAACAAAAAAAAAAAATTGATAAAGGCAAACTCAAGAAGGATAAATTATGAATTATTAAGTTTACTGAAGGGGAAAATATCACAAATTGTTGCATTTAATGAAGGGAGAAATCACAAAGTGTGGGGTTTAGGAAACACCCTCTCATGTAGAAACATTGTATAGTTTATAAGGTTTGTTTAAAAGAAGCTGAGGTTTTGGGGGGAAAAACAACTGGAGTGGAGCTGTAGGTATGTGGACTTAAGAGAATTTGGGGCTTTTAAGGTGAAATTAGAGTAAAGCTGCTGGCACATGGAAAGTAGAAGCTAGGAGCTTATGTAGGGGAACTTGGGAAGAACCCACACATGGCAAATTCCGAAACCAGACGAATATCATGTATGTAATCAGAGAGAAGTTACCCCAAACTGAAAAGCAGAAACAAGCAGAAAAGCCATCAAAAACCAAGAAAGTCTTGGGTTCCCCCCCACCCCAACTCCACCCAGCCAGGCAGGGTGAGGGGAGAGCTGGACTCACACACATCTTTGTGGCTCTAGGAAAGAGAGGCAGGCCAAATAGAGAAGCAGAAGCAAGGTGAGTTGCAGAGTTAAGGAAGTAAGAAGACAGAAGCCTTTATAAAGAAGGGGAAGACAACATTAGTTGGTGAATTTAGAGGGCGGATCCCTGGGTCAGCCCATGAGAGCCTGCTGTCTAGGTAGCTGCTAAACTGGACAGCAAGGGGCACTATAGATCAGTCTCAATCAGACACTAGTTCCATTTTGGGGGTGGCATCTCCTGGTTCTCTTTGAGCCTTAATCCCTAACTGAGACAGCCTGAAAAATAGCTAGCTTTCTCCTATCCTCCTTCAACCATATTCAAAATAATATGTTACATATAACTCAAAGGAAGGTAATAATTCTGAGCATGGTCATTTTTTTCTAAATTAGCTAGTGGGCTGGAGAGATGGTGCAATGGTTTACTTGCAAAACCTGATGGCCCAGGTGTGATTACCCAGTACCTATGTAAAGTCAGATGCACAAAGTGGCATGTGTGTCTGGAATTTGTTTGTAGTGGCAAGAAGCTCTGTCGTGCCCTTGCCCTCTGTCCTTATAAATAAATAATCAATAAAAATACTAAAACAAGTCGGACATGGTGGTGCACGCCTTTAATCCCAGTACTTGGGAGGCAGAGGTAGGAGAATCACAAAGAGTTTGAGGCCACCCTGAGACTGCATAGTTAATTCCATGTCAGCCTGAGCTAGAGTGAGACCCTACCTCAAAAAAAAAAAAAAAAAGAAAGAAAGAAACAAACAAACAAACAAACAAAAATAAAAATAAAAGCTAAAGTAAGGATGTGACAAGAAAGAGAAATATTTTACCTAGATAAGGAGGAGATAACAGGAATACTTTTGTTTGAATCTGGAATAAAATACTGTCAAAACTTAAGTATAAATTAAAATTATATTTTTGTCTGCAAATTGTTTATCATTATTTAATCATACGGGAAAGTGTCTGTCAGAGAACTTCATAAGTGATCATATTGGAGAAATAGATGCATCTCATTACTCACTTTCCATTTTTATGAAAGTTTCAGCCACATGTGCAATGAAGCATTTATAGGTTTACACCTTCTTTGGAAAAAAAAAAAAAAGACATTTTGCATTTAAATTGCCCTCCTATCCTGAGATCAGCTCCAAGAAGGGGAGTGCGAATCTGAAAATATCTAGAGGTAAGAAAAAAAATGAGAATAATACTAACTGCACTTGAAACAGTGAATTATGTTTCAATGTGTGATAATAACTTTGCTTATCAGCTTACTTTTGGCTACACAAAGCTGTGGAAAACAATGACCAACTAAACAGTCTCTATATAGTACCTGAGGCAAACTGTTGGATAATAGTGACCTTCTTTCTGGGGGTACATTTAGTCAGGGATGAGGGTACTTAGATACATTGTTGGGTCTTCACAAGTGGTCATTTGAGATATCAGAAGAGAGTCACATAAAAACAGTATTATTTTGTGTTCAACTGTGAGTGCCTCCACACTACCTTTTGGGCATCACAGAAATGCTTTGACATTCCTTTTGAAAAGACATGTTGAAAGCAATTATCTAGCTTTGTTTCCATGGCAAGGGCTGTAGAGGTGGTACTAATGTTGCTCAGAGGATGTAAGTGGATCCTCCAATTGCTGGGAGTATCAAACAGTGTTCAGATGGAAGCTTTTCTTTATTGGCTGATTTCCTACCCAACTACATCAGGGAATACATACTACATAATGATAAGAAAAAATTGACTTCCCCACTAGCTTGCATTTCTGTAAGTCTGGTGGTCAATTTTGTTTAAAGAATGACAAGAATGGCAGTAAACATTGAAGACGCAGCCTCTCATTCTTCCACTTGGTATACCAAGAAAACCTGAAACTGGGAGTAGAAGGAACAAGGCTTAACATAATAGAAGCTATTTATGACAAGCCTACAGATAACATAATACTAAACAGAGAAAAACTTGAAGGCTTTCCACCTAGTTCAGGGACAAAACAAGGGTGTCCAATGTTCCCTCTTTTATTTAATATAGTACTGGAAGTTTTAGCTATAGCAATAAGGCAAGAGACACTCATAAAAGGGAAACTATTTGGAAAAGAAGAGATCAAATTATCACTATTTACAGATGATATGATTCTATACATTAAAGACCCTAAATACTCTACCAGCAAACTATTTGAACTGATAAACACTTTTAGCAATGTAGCAGGATACAAAATAAATACACAGAAAACAGTAGTTTTCCTATATACTAATAACAAACATGAAGTGGATGAAATCAGGGAATCTCTCTCATTCACAATTGCCTCAAAAAAAAAAAAAAAAAAAAAAAAGTACCTTGGAATAAGCTTAGCCAAGGAAATGAAGGATCTCTGCAATGAGAACTTTAAAACACTCAATTGAAAAATTGCAGAAGACACAAGAAAATGGGAAGACATCCTGTGTTCTTGGATTGGAAGAATCAATATTGTGTAAATGTCAATCACACCAAAAGCAATCTACACATTTAATGCAATCCCCATTAAAATTCCAGTGACATTCTTCACAGAAATAGAAAAAAAAAATCTTAAAATTCACTTGGAAGCACAATAAACCTTGAATAGCCAAAAAAAAAAAAAAAAAAAAAAAAATTGAGCAACAAAAATAAGGCTGGAGGTATCACCATACATGATTTTAAGCTATATTACAAAGCCATAATAACAAAACAGCATGGTATTGGCACAAAGACAGACATGTGGATCAATGGAACAAAACAGAGGACCAAGATGTTAATCAAGGCAGCTACAGCCATCTGATTTTTGACAAAAATGACAAAAATATTCATTGAAGAAAAAATAGCCTCTTCAACAAGTAATACTGACATATTGGATAACTATATGGAGAAAGATGAAAATAGATACATGTCTTTCTCCATGCACAAGAATCAAATCCAAGTGGATTGGGGACCTTAATTTCAGACCTGAAACTCAGAAATTTGCTAGAGGAAAAGGTAGGGGAAACCTTTCAACATATTGGCATAGGAAATGACTTTACGAATATAACCCCAATTGCTCAGAAAATAAAACCACCAATCAATCACTGGGATCTCATAAAATTACAAAGCTTTTGTACAGCAAAGGGCACTGTGAATGTAACAAAGAGACAATCTACAAAATTGGAGAAAAATCTTTACCAGCTACCCACCTGACCGAGGATTAATATCCAGAATATGAAAAGAACCCCCCCCCAAAAAAAACGTACAATAAGAAATCAAATAACCCAATTAAAAAATGGGCTATGTAACTAAATAGAGAGTTCTCACCAGAAGACATACATATGGCATATAAACATCTAAAAAAGTATTCTACATCCTTAGCCATCAGGGAAAAGGAAATTAGAACTACCTTGAGATTCCATCTCTCTCCTGTCAGAATGGTTATCACCTAGAAAACAGATGGCAATAAATGTTGGTGAGAATGCTGTAAAAGGGGAACCCTTCTACACTGTTTTGACAGAGAAAGAAGGAGAGAAAGAGAATGGGCACACCAGGGTCTCCAGCCACTGCAGATGTACTCCAGACATGTTCACCACTCTTGTGCTTCTGGCTAACATGGGTCCTGGGGAATCGAACCTGGGTCCTTTAGCTTTGCAGGCAAATGCCTTAATCACTAAGGCATCCCTCCAGGCCAAAAATGCACATATAATTCTTACCAACTTGTCCTGACAACGCTATACTTGATGTTCATATTCATATATTAATGCTACTGTCACTTTTGGTTAGAGAAGCTTCTCTTTTCAGATGGTGACGTCCACTGGAATGACCCAAGAGGCAACATAGTGCTGAAAAGCAGGGACAGAAGTGTGTCCAGCACTGAAACATGTCACACACCCCAACGCTCAGGGTACACTGTGAAAGAGGTGGTGGAAAGAATGTGAGAGCAAAAGGAAGGGTACCACTCCTTGTATCCAACTGTCCGGACAGAAGTTGGCCTCAATATCCAAGACCTTGCAGTGCTTTGTAATACCTATACAAGACCCTCATAATAGGAGAAAAAGATGATGACATCAAATTGTCAGAGAGACTAATGGAGATGGGGGAAGGATGTGATGGAAAGCAGAGTTATGAAGGGGAAAGCAGGGGAGGGGAGAGAAATACCATGTTATTTTTTGTCTGTAAGTATAGAAGTTATATATATATATATGAATAAAAAATGTCAATGTTTTCACTTATATGTGGAAATGAACAAGCTGAGTTTATGCAGTAGAAAGATGGATAAGGGTTCAGAGAACTGGAAAAGACTCTGAAGAAGGAAGGAAGGAGGATGGTTAAGGGGCACAGGGGTGTAGCTTGATAGGAGGAAAAGTTATAACGCTTTATAGAATAGAAGTGATATGGCAGTTTGTATTTGAAAGCCCCAGAGGTTTTCTCAGCTCTTCATGTGGTAAAATCCAGAACTTAGGGTTCTGAACTGTCACAGTCACACAAAATTGCCAATGAGTCAGTGGCCTTTAGGATTTTGTCTTATAAATCTAAAGAATTAGAACTGGCCATGGTGGTGCATACCTTTAATCCCAGTTCTCAGGAGGCAGAGGCAGGAGTATCCCTGCATGTTCAAGGCCAGCTTGAGAATGCATAGTAAATTCCAGATCAGCCTAGGCTAGAGTGAAACCCTACCATGCAAAAAATAAATAAATCCACAGATCAGAAGATAAGTTTAGAGAGATTTTATTGCAAGGATTATAGAGCTTAAAGTGCTTAAAAGAAGAAATGAATGAAGCATATGGAGAGCCCTTGTCCAAGAGAAGGTAGGAGCCAACTTCTTGGAAATGAGAAAGCCCACCTAGAGAAACATACTGGGGTAGGTTCTGGATGGAGGTGGAACTGATCATCCCTGATGCCAAGTTTCTCACAATTCTGTATACGGAATCAGGTTTAATTCTTCCAGGAATTCTGGAAGGGGAACTCATTTCCAGGGAGGAATTCAGGTGTAGATTAGGGAAAACCTTTAGGCAGTAAAAGATAAGGAGAAGTCAGATCCTTCTCTGGCCTCTAGCAAAGCAGATACTTCAAGGTCAGGCTCAAGATCATGTCTTATTTTTATGTTTTATGGGCCCTGTTACCTTGAAACTGCCTCAAAAGGCAAGGAGACTTAATAATAATTAATTGTATATTTTAAAATACCTAATAGAGAAGGTTTTGAAGGTTCCCACCACAATAAAATGCTCATAATTGAAGTAATAAATATGCCAATTACCTGATCTCACCTTCTGAGCATTACACATTGTATACTTATGTGAAAATTTCACACTGGTTCCAGAAACATGTACAATTATGTATTGATTAGAAATGTAAAGCATAGCTGGGCATGGTGGCGCACGCCTTTAATCCCAGCACTCGGTAGGCAGAGGTAGGTGGATTGCCGTGAGTTTGAGGCCACCCTGAGACTCCACAGTGAATTCCAGGTCAGCCTGAGCTAGAGTGAGACCCTACCTTGAAAAACAAAACAAAACAAAACAAAACAAAACAAAACAAAACAAAACAAAACCACAAAAAAAGTAAAGCAATATAAGCTACCAGGTAGAATAATATCCACATTGTAAACAATGTTTATTTCTGTATTTAAAAATCTCAGGACACAAAGTTTATAATGAGTTACAAAATAGAACATAAAGATGAAAAGAAAGGTGAAGTAGAGATTTCCAAAGGAAGAAACTGTGGCACTCTCTTGCAGTGGGTTAGGTTTGAGAATTTTGGAGATTTCTGAGATCACAGTCTTATGCAGGAAAACTAGATCATGTATCTGAGGAGTTACACTGGCAAAACCACTGTGACTTCCATGCTGGCACTCCTTAAAATGTGAGTTTTCTTTTAATTTTTCCTCCTCTAATTATATGAGCTGACACAAAGTTCTGTAAAATAGCTGTATAAATATGGAATGTCAACTTTGAAATACATAATGCACTAGCCAGTCACATTCATCAAATGGTGACTACTTCCAGAGTAGTCTTTGATCCATTTGGACTGGAGCTGGGAAACAAGTCAGAACCATATCCATATATAAGCCCTCTCTCCATTATCAAGCTAGCATCAATCGTGGGCTACAAGAGGGCCTACACCTATTAAATTTTCTATAAAAAAAAAAAAAGTAAGGGTTATCTCATTTGTCCTGGTGCTAACTTACTTTCCGTTGGAGAATCTGCTTCTCTTTTCCAGATAGATGTAGATCCTAAGGAGAGAGCCACCCCATCATACCTCAAAAGGGCCCCGGCTGAACCTAAGAAAAATTGGCAAACAAGCAAGGGTGCTGTTTTCCTGGTGAACCTGGTTCCAGCACAAGGGTGAAGATCAAACACAGAGAAAAATCAACTCCTACCAAATCAGAGAGCCAGAGCCTCAGAGGCCCCCAACACCTCATCACTGAAGCAGACCAAAAATGAACCCAACATGGCTCAGGGAAATTTTGCTGAAGAGGGGGGGAAAGAATGTCAGAGGCATATGTTGGGTCATGATATGCAGAGACATTTATCATACCAATAACTGTGGGCTAACTCCACAATGCAAGACCCATATACCTTATCAAGGAGGGGCCAAAGGGAGGGGTAGGTCACGGATGAGCATAATAATGGTAGCAAACTGACTGTATTTGCTGAATACAAAACTAGTTAATAAAATAAAAGATTACAATTTTTTTTTAAATGGTGACTACTGTCCCTGGGAGGTGTGAAGATGCCTTCAGTTCAGAAGCCATGTTGGCATTCACACATAGGGTGTGACCTGGGCAGAGGTGCATAAGCAGCTTGACGTCCTCATATTCACTGTGTTTACTTAGCATGGCGTTTGAAATATTAGCATGTACTATTTGTGCTCAATTTCCTCATCAATGTGTATTTCATTATTTAATTTGAATGTTTTTTTTTTAATTTTTTATTTTTATTTATTTGAGAGCAACAGACACAGAGAGAAAGACAGATAGAGGAAGAGAGAGAATGGGCTCGCCAGGGCTTCTAGCCTCTGCAAACAAACTCCAGACCCGTGCGCCCCCTTGTGCATCTGGCTAACGTGGGACCTGGGGAACCGAGCCTCGAACTGGGGTCCTTAGGCTTCACAGGCAAGCACTTAACCGCTAAGCCATCTCTCCAGCCCCTTGAATGGTTTTTGATATCAGAAGTGATGCAGTAACTTTGTTCTGTGCTTATTTACATGCAGGTCAGTTATTATCTTTGTTGCCATTGTCTGGAAATTTAGGATTGTTCAATATTTCCTAGGCTTTATGTTTATTGGCTACCTTTATGTTTTCCCCAACATTTTTAAAAGTATTGATTCTTTTTTATAAGAAGGTTGCACATGTAGATCCCCTCTCCCCCAGTCCAGTTCTGCTGAGGGTCTTCAGTGGGGTTATTGGTATTCATTGTGGTGACCAAGAGGCCTCAGGCAGGCTCTGTAGAGATGGGGAAAACATGGTACTTTGGGCTACTCCTACCCACCTTGAGGCTCTTACAGTCTTTCCACCCACTCTTCCATGGTTCTCCCTGAACCTTTGTGGGCAAGATAGTCATCTGATTTAGTATTGCTTTCTCTGTATACTCTGGATCTCTGTTTTTATGAGGTTTGAGTGACAACAGTGTCTGTTGCCATTTCCCTGGAACTGGTTTTCAGGCTATCCATGAGAGCAGCACTTGTGTGACCACTTCACACGTAATGACTTAGAGGATCTTGTGGATGAGGTGGAGTGTCAGGAGCCCTTTTGGCTGGACTTGTATCCATAGCTCTGGGCTTCTGGCAGCAAGACATTAGCAAAACTATAGCAGCCTACCTGTAAGCAAGATTATATTCAGCCATTTGGCTGGTCTTTTGTACTGAGAAGTGATTGAAATGCAAAAACTCTGTAACAGGAAGGGTTTTTTGATAGAAACTTGTGAAGCTCATAAAACCTTTGTCCATGGAAAAACTGTTTGTAAAAAGCTATAAAAAGAAATGCTGTGAAATAAACTGTGTCTTCAGTCCTGGCTTGAGGCCTTGCTTCAGCCCTGGACTGGGGTCCATGCTTTCAGTCTTTCTTCTGTCTTTCCTTAATCTTTACTCCCCATCAGGCTTGAACCCTTTCAGCCGGCAGGCTCCGGCAGTGAAGTTGACCCATCTCCTGGTAACAGTAGGAGCCTGTCTTCTAAATATATTGATGTATCCTTCTTCTCACCCATGCTGTCCTCCATTTGAAAAATAGAACATATTCTCCAAGCACAAGTGAGAATAGTTGAATAAAAAGGGATAAGCCTCCACTGCTCTGTAACTAAGAAGAATAAATATACACATCAATATACCTTTTAATGACATAAGAGTATGGCATGGATACAAGTGTAACTATTTACTTATCATGGACATACTAGAAGAGGTATATAGTTTTCTTGACTAGACAACAGGTAGGGAAAAGTGGCCCTTGTTAGATGACTGACACTCTAACCCCAGGTGGCAAAGAATCCTACTTCTTCCTTCTTCTTCCTGGCCTCAAGGTGGGCCATCCAGTACTTTCACCTTCATTTAAACTGATCAGTCTCAGACACTGGATGGGTGGGATTCCCTCTGATAGAAGTTCAGCTCCCTCTGTGGCTGGTGGATTTTCCAGGTCTAGGTTCCCATTCCCCCAGAGGAATCTGTTTTTTCTGTCTTCTTTATCACTCACTTTGAAATAAACTTTATTCATTTAAACACTTTCCTGCCTCTTAATTCTTTAATTGACAGGGAAAAATAAATGTATCACACCTAGACAGTATCAACATTTTAACTCTCTATACTTCTGTATTTTTCCTCTCATTATTTTAAGTCCAGTGGATGGATGCCAAGGCCTTGTGGATGTATGATAAAAACTCTGCCACTAACTTACACCTTCATATTTGATTTTTGTTTCATTTTTGGATTTTAGAAACAGGGTCTCACTATGTAGCCCACTCTTGCCTCAAACTTGCCATCTTCTTGCCTCATCTTTGTTTTTAGAATTTGTCTGCTTTTGCTAGATTGCCATTTTCTGTGAATAGCAAGTAATATAACTAAAGTAACCAAAATGTCATCTTCCTTTAGTAGTGTCCCATTCGCTTGTGATTGTTATATACTTCTGTTCATGATTCAGAAAAATTAGTTTTTTTAAAAAAATGTTCATTTTATGCCTTACAAAGTACTGTTCATGAAACTGGGAACACAATAAACTTTAGTAATACTGTCATGATGTATGTCAAATTATGTGTGCTAAATATCTTGGCAGTATAGCTAAAATCCTTTTGGCTCGTGGGGAAGCAAATTTTGTCCTCACAAGCCAACAATGTTATAACCTATGGTATTACACTTTAACTCCCACAACAAACATGGCACATTGCTTTCTGAATTAACTATATCTTTTCTCAGCATGTTTTTAGAGTTTAGCATTTTAGGGCAAAAGGCCAGCTCTAGTAACCTAGTTTGGGTGAGTAATGGTGAAAGCTAGTTTGGATGAGTAATGGTGAAAAGCAGAAAAAGGAGATTTATTCAGTGTGGTCCCATTAGAACAGTAGCAGGTAAAGGTGATGTATGGTCAGTTTTTGTTGAAATAGTTTTAAGTTTTAAGTTGAAATTAAAAAAAAAAAATTGGTATGGCAGATAAGGAGCATGCATAATAAAGCAGTCCTGGTCAAGGTGTCTTCCTGACTATGCTTATCTCACCTTCTGTCTGCAAGGTGGTCTGAAGTCCTTCTAGCAAGAGCTGACAAGTGCTTGCTCAGACAATAATCACTTCTGCTGCAGGTTCAGTGGCTCCTTCGTAGGATGATAACCCTCCCTTAGGGAAGCAGGGGCAGAGGTTCTATTCTGAGAGGATTTTCTCTTCCTGAAATCCCATGTGACTTCAGCTTTAGGACAATGGCATATCTCTGTGTCCCCAGATTTCAAGGAGGAAGATCTAGGGACAAGTTAGGTAGAACTAGTCAAATGGGATTGTGAGCCAAAGTAAGAGACAGACACAGAATGAAGGCCTTTATTCTGCTTTATTTACCTTGTGGATCTAGGTGGGGAGTCAGTGCTTTAGAGCAAATCAGTACATTTCAGGAGCATATCCCTAAGTGCTGTAACATGACAAATACTCATAGATATCCCTAAATACAGGTCACTGCTCAATGATTAGAGAAAAATTCATTTAGCTAATGATGTAAGCAATTGCTCTTTTCAGATGTGAAGATAAAATTTCTTCTCATGTCACCCACAGGTTTTTCCTATTGTATATATATATATTTAAATATCTTGAAGTCTTTCTATATTATTATATGAAAATTTTAATAAAGAAAGACAATTTTAAAAGCTTCTTCAATTATGGAATTGTTATAAGAATGACTTTGTTTTGACTATTAGTGACACTGGCCCTTTAAAGGCCAATAACACATAATCAGCCATTCCTTGACCATTCAAATAGAAATCTAAGGATGTTTTACAGTTGAATAGTTGCATTGCAATGTGAAATGGGGTGTATCAACAGAAATAACCCTTTTCATTTTACCTAATCCCAGGAAATAAAAGCTTTAGCTAATAATAACCCATCCTTACATTAGAAATATAATTCTTAACGGGGATAAAAAAAAAATAGCTGAAATAGTTGGCCACATACCATTCATCAGGGAATGTCAAACAGCCATCATTTCAAGAGTAGAGTCAAGTTGTGGATATGATACGAGTTTATTTGCAAGTTTTCCGCCTATGAGCAAGAACAATAGGGAAATACTTGCACACTTCTCTTTAAATGTTGTTCTTGGTATTGGACTCAGGTACACTGAGCACTCATTTTATTTCTTCAATTTGTCATTTAAAAATACTTTACCTGAGTGTTTACATATAGATATTATCCTAACAACACTAACTAATGTCACCAGAAGTACAATATACAAAAATGAAAAAGAGTTGTGCTAAAAATTATCAGCTAATTTTTGACATGGCAATAACTATTATGTATTACAGAACAACAATTTTTCTCTAAGTAAATATAAGTATGACTGCATTTACAAATGACTCATACAACCATCAACTTGATACATTTTCTTTATTTTGTGTATGTTGAAATGTTGTTTTAATAGTTTATTTTCCAGTATGTATTTGAAGCAATTGATTAGAGGGTACTGGGACATGTATTTCTGTCTAGTAGATATCATTAGTTTATTAACCACACAGAAACCTGCTGACATAATAGACATTCAATCTCCATAAAGCAATATCTTAATATAAATTCATAGCTATAAAAAAGACTGTAAGATACCTTACCAAGTTCTTCCAATTTAAAGTAAATTCATAAAGTTTAATTTTGTACACATAGTAACTATAATATATAGTTTGAATATAGTGATACACTATAGAGAATCTAATTTTGGTTATTTTTCTAACGAATTTTTTTAAAAAATGAATGATTCACTCTTATATGTATGTAAATGAATATGTGTAAATATGTATGTGTCTCTATATATTCTTATTATTGATTAGAGTAGAAACATGGACAAAAAGAGCAAATAGGAAAGATGGATTCCAGTTAGAAGGTTCTTTTTTATTTAAAATATTTAATTTGTTTATTTGAGAGAGAAAGGATGAGATAAAAGGTAGATATACAGAGAGAATGGGTGTTCCAGGGCCTCCAGCAAATGACCTGCAGGTGCATGTGCCATCTTGTGCATCTGGCTTACATAGGTACTAGGGAATCAAATCTGAGTCCTTAGGCTTCACAACAAGAGCCTTAATTGCTAAGCCATCTCTCCAGCCTCATAGAAGGTTCTTGATTACAAGTTGGTCCAGAGTTGTAGACAGTGACACTGAAACAAAAGTATTACTTATTCTATATTTGAAAGCAAAATTGACAGATCTTTCCAAATGGAATTTGAATGAGAGAATATAGTCTCACTGTCTTCATGATTTTGGATGCAACAATATTATATGACAGTGCCATTTATGGAACTATAACAATACACAGAGGAATAACAGATTTCAAGGAGAAGATAAAGAATTTATTTTACCTTTAACAAATCAAGATGCAAGAGAAAGGAGATACAAAGTCATTATGTACTGTTGCAGTCTGGTTCACATTGCTGGCAGAAATCACCCCACCAAAAGCAGCTTGTAGGAAGAAAAGAAGGGTTTATTTGGCTTATAGACTACAGGGGAAGCTCCATGATGGGAAGGGAAAATGATGGCATGAGCAGAGGGTGGACATCACCTCCTGGGCAACATCAGATGGATGACAGCAAAGGAAGAGTGTGCCAAACACTGGCAAGAGGAAACTGGTTATAATACACAAAAGCCCACCCCCATTAATACACTATCTCCAGGAGGCATAAATTTCCAAATCTCTGTCAGCTGGTATTCAGAACACCTAAGTTTATGGGGGACACCTGAATCAGACCACCACATGTAGCTTTCAAATTTAAAGATGGAATTTTAGCCTGGAAGTAATACATTTTAAATTATTTGGTGTATAGATAACATACAAAGGGGGGTATTAGTCAGCTCAGGTGGGAGTTTGTTAAAAAAAAGTAATTCTAGGAGCATAAAAGTAGAGGAAATTAAATAAAGAAGGAGATTGACATAGATAGCTAACACAAGAACATTTTTGTTGCTGAACCATCCGGTCAAATGAAGAATAAGGAATCTTGTCACTGATCCTGATACAGATGCCTGTGCGAATTGAAGACACAACAAGTTTTAGGAATATGCTAGAAATCAAATAAACATTTATTGAAAAAAAAGAATAGGAAATGAGGACTATAACGTGGGAATAGTAAACGAGTTGAAATTTTATAAAGAAAGTAGAGCAATAATAACAAGGGAATATGTAAAATGGCATGCAAATGATGAGAATGATATACTAAAAATGCACTACCCACATTCCTCACCAAGGATGGTCCCTGCAGAGTGGGGGAGGGAGGAGAGGGAGAACGCTAACAATGGTACCAACATGACTGTATACACTGTGTACATAAATAATAAAAAATACAGAAGAGTATGTGGATAAAGTGAATTAAATCTTGAAGATGAGGAAGGTTCTAAGAACCAGAATAAATAAGTTTTTGTTTAGAACAGGAATACTTCTTATAATAGGGACAGATGAGAGAAAGAGAAAGATAGAAAGATAAATGACATGTTAGTTAGTGCAACTGCAGGTGGGTTTATAGCTTGTGAGAGGGGAAAATAAAGCCATGTATTATATCTGATAGCTTCTCTCCTAACTCCAGACAAGTCTTCTTTTGCCAGGCTTGCCTAGAACTTTTTATTCTTCTGCTTCTAACTCTGGAGTGCCGAGGTTTCAGATATGAGACATCCTGCCAGGTTCCTGATGGCTTAATTCACAGGACTCAGAAAGGGTTAACAACAGTTTGTTTGAAGAAATATAGTCTGTGGGCCTGGAGAGATGGTTTAGTGGTCAATGTGCTTGCCTGCAAAGCCAAAGGACCCAGATTTGACTCTGCAGGACCCATATAAGCCAGATGCACAGGGGGCGCACACATCTGGAGTTCATTTGCAGTGACTGGAGGCCCTGGAATGCCCATTCTCTCTTTCTGTCTGCCTATTTCTGTATCTCTCTTTCTCTCTCTCAAATAAATAAATAAAAATAAAATAAAATAAATAAAGTCTGTGTTAGAATCACCAATTGTGAGCCACTCTATGGATTTTTAAACTTATTTATTTATCTACTTAAAAGTAAAAAGACATAAACTATGTAGTGAATCAATATAATAAAAATCAATGCTACTAGCAATTAAAATGGATGGGTAATTGTTAAGTGCCTGGACATGAGTAAATACTATGTGTAAACAAATGTCATATACATTAAGCTAAATGAAAGAAGCCAGAATCAAAAGATTTCAAACTCTGTGATTCCACCTATAGTACGTTCTGGAAAAAGTAAGCCTACAGGAGAAATATCTGGTATTGTCATTGGTTTGGAGTAGGGAATGGTGAAAGTGTGATTACAAAGGAAATTTGGTGAATAGATCTATAGTATAATTTTATATTGTGCATGTTTTGCAGCTAATATAAGCGTAGAAGAAGACATAAGTTTATTATATGTAAATTATGGCTTAACAAATGACCTATCAGGTAAAAAGAAAAAAAGACATGAGACTATAATAACTGTGAAGTTTCCTAGAGCAGATAATGACAAGGAACTCAATGCTTGGGCCAGAATGCAGGCATTACATCATGGCCTTAGTGGTTTTTCCAGATGATAGAAAGAATTGCAGTATAACCACTGTCTTCCTCAGTGAATAAGATGTGGATGATGTGGCCTACTGTTAGTAGCAGAAGAACCAATGAGACATCCTAAAGAAGCTCACAATTTTATTAGATTCTAAGAGGTTCAATTGTCTGGGGTAACAAGTGGAAAAGATTATACTGATGCTATCCTCAAACCATTTCCCCTATAGAATGATGGCAGGATGCTAACTTTCTTTTCAGTAAGACTGTGCAGAGAAGAGTTTTAAAATGTGGCAAAGTAAGAACACAATTCTAGAGTCCAGGCGATATAATAGAAGACTTGAAGAAGCTTAATGTGCATAAGTCGGGTCAATGCCACAAAGCACACAGCATTTGGAATAGATAAGCATGAATTCTTACAATGGGGAGGCCTTACTTTTGTCAGTTATGCTTGTGAATATGTGTGTGAAGCTTGGTGAGTTCAGTGGATATAAGAACTCAGAAGTTTTCAGCAGACACAAGGATGTTCTGAGTTCTATATTTTTCTATACTTTTTTCACTAATAGTATTTTTCACTAGTAGTATTGGAAAGGATGACTGGGATCAATAAACACTGATCACAATAAAAAAGGACTTTCAGTTCTTTGTAACAGATGTGGTGCTCATTCTATAGGATAGTTTTTGATAAGCTGTCTGGGGTTGGCTTGTGATTGATGCTTTGTCTCTCTCAATGCAAATGGAAGGACTAGATTAGAAAAAGACAGGAGACTCATTATAGAAGATAGATGCTAATTCATGGAACCAACTTTCTCCTTAGAGGGTGAAATCATGTGATCACATCAGAGATATGAAGGTGACCTAGATTCCACCTCAATCTGCTGGGGGTCTCAAGGAAAAAATAAAATCTATTCTCCAGCATTTTGCTGTTTTACTTTAAAGGAATATTTTTTAAGTATATATATTAAAAGAAGATGATTTATAATTACATTGATAACTCAGAAACCCAAATAAATAAGATAAATATACTATTTAAATTCTAAACACTGATCTAAATCAGATACTTTTTTTCTCCTGTACCTCTTTAGTTCCTATGAGTCTGACAGTGAAAGGACAGTCTAATTCCTATGTAATGCCCTAGAGAGTGACATTTGAGTGGAATGTCAAGTTCTGAGGACTAGCTGTTAATTACTGTGCTCTCTGAGATACATTTAATTTAATTTGAATCTGTAGATTTGTGTCAGTATCTTTGTCTTTTTTCCTTCTTTGATACCGTATTGTTTCTGTCCTTCCTCATGCTATAGCTCCCATCAAATTTCACAGTAACCTTTTGTTGCTGGGCTACCTAAAGTGATATCAATTATTAATCATGTTGCCTTATCAATCAAAATGTGATTCATTTAGCAGAGTTTCTGCTCAGATCAGGTACTTCTTCACAAGTTATAAGCCTATATCTGAAAATATAATATAAAGAGTTTTGTTCTTTTATAAAAGTCACCGATAACACAACATATTCTAAGAGTAATTACCCAGAGTAATCACTTGATATAACTTAAATATTCTTTGAATTAAAATGAGCCTGTATTTGATGTGACATTATTAGTGCTATTCTATTGTCCCAACTGTTTAAACTATTGAATTGATTGATTTATTTATCTATTTGCATGTTTTTGGTCTGGGAGCTGGGACATGTCAAAGCCTCTTGCCACTGCAGATTATCACCAGACACCTCTGACACATTTGTGTCTTGTTTATAACACAGGTGGTTTGTAAATTGAACCTGGACCCTCAGGCTTTCAAGGAAGCAACTTTAACCACTGGACAGTCTTCCCAGCCCAAGTCCTGACTGCATTGAAACCAATCAAGGATTTTATCATTGGCTCAGGAGAATCTAGTCTAAGGAAGCACACAAGGAAACACCACTTGCACACATTAACATGTTGTTAGGCAGCTTCCTTGGACACAATCCATTTACAGAGAGGAAGATTTTGTATCAGAAGCAGTTTCAGAGGTTTCAGGCCTGTTCCTTTGGGCCTGTGGCCGGGCAGCAAGCTGATTATTTGAGCCACAGCCAGCTTCTCACTGATCCACCAAGGAGCAAAAGAGAAAAGTGAAAAGAACTGTGATCCCACTACCCTCTGCCCAGGACATAGTCTCTAGGAGAAAACATGTTTCCCAAAGACATGCTCTCAAGGTCAGAAAGACCTTTTCCAAAGCCCCGATATTTTTTTTTTGTTCTAAGTAGAAAGTATGGACACATCATGTGTTAGTACCATCATTTTCCTCCTCCATACCCCTATTGCTAAGTGGGATTTTTGGTATTCACAATGGAGATGTTGGTTATGAGATGTGAGAGCATCTGTCAGTCATTGTTAGGTGGTATTGAGGGGCAATGTCTCTGGACATTCCATTCTACTCTGTGGCCCTTACAATCTTATCACCCTAACTCTTAAATGATTCAACACTTCTTAATAAGATTAGGTTGGGGTGAAGCCTGTGGTATGGGCCTATGAAAAACATATCCAGAACTTTACTTAAAATCTTTGTGAGTGAAATACTGAGAGACTCTTGCCGCCTGTACTCTTTTTTGCCCCCCTAATGCTTCCTTACAGACTGCAGTACCATTTGCTTAATGAAGACTTAAAAAGTGGATACATTTGGTAAAAAATGTCATCTTTCCTCAATTTTTGCTAACAGATATTTAAAACCCAAATTAATTTGCAAATTTAAATTTCTTTATCTTCCTTTTCCTTTTCTTGATAATTTGTTCCCCCTAAAGAAAGAAGGTTCCCATTATTTTCTTCTTTCACAGAGTGATATGATATGGCGGTTGTGGATATTAAAGGTGGAAGTGGCACAAAACTTTTGCTAGATGTCACCAGATACTCAGAGAGACTTATGAATGGTATCTGATAGCTTCAAGCTTATTTTCAGCTTGTATGGTCATCTGACTTACTGTGAAATAGATCCATTTTTTCAAGGTAACACTACATACCTATCCTCAGCCTATATGTCACAGGCCTGACATATGCCCATGTGTCATGGTTGTTTCCCTATAGTTGTGTGGTATGCATAGCTACTTTTGTAAAGAGTTGATAATGCATTCTAAACTTAAATTCTAAAAATTAAATTCTAAATTCATTCTAGACTTAAATTCTCTCTGCCTTGGGCTAATTGTTCCCCTGGATATAATCTCAAAACAATGGCAAGTATTTCTGTGCTCCATTCAAATATGTACATTTAAGTATGATAACATTCTATGTATATAAATTAAGAAATATATATATATATAAAATCCATGATCTTTTCTGACTGAAATCATTCATTTTCCTTTAACTAAAAGTGTTTTAACTTTAACTACAGTGTTCTGAGAATGGGAAGTGAAGGACTATGTATAGTGTTGGCTAACATGGGTGAGTAATAAATGTTGTTCACTGATCTAACAAGACCAGTCAACTGTAACATGTCACTCACAGTGGCAGAACCATGAAGAAGTATTTCTCTCTACATTTGAAAGACCACTCTGTGCAGTCCTTACTGATCATCCACTCTAAGCCTGTTTCCTCAGTTATGATTATGATCTTGGGTGTTACTTTTTATTTTTATTTATTTATTTATTATTAATTAGTTTTGTACTCAGCGAATACAGTCAATTTGGTACCATTGTTAGGCTTATCCATGTCCTACCCTCTCCCCTTCACCCCTCCTTCTTGAGGTATATGGGTCATTTTGACAGATATTACATGAATAATGTGGTGGTTTGATTCAGGTGTCCCCCATAAACTTAGGTGTTCTGAATGCTAGGTTCCCAGTTGATAGATATTTGGGAATTAATGCTTCTTGGAGGCAGTGTATTGTTGGGGGCAGGCTTATGGGTATTATAGCCAGTTTCCCCTTGCCAATGTTTGGCACACTCTCTTGTTGCTACTGTCTACCTGATGTTGGCCAAGGAGTGATATCTACCCTCTGCTCATGCCATTGTTTACCCCTGCCATCATGGAGCTTCCTGTCAAGTCTGTAAGCCAAAATAAATCCTTTTTTCCCCACAAGTTGCTCTTGGTCAAGTGTTTTCTGGAAATGACTGCAACAGTAATGTTGGTACTGAGCAGGGCTGTCAATTGGTGCTAGACACCTAACAGTGTGACATTGGCCTTTTGAGCTGACTTTCAAGAGGAATGTAGATGAATTTGAAAACTTGACCTGAAAGACTCCTTGCAGTGCTGTGAGCACAGCTTGATGGATTATTCTTGCCAGAGTTTCAAGACCTGAATGTAGTAAGAACTATGGGCTGTGAGGTTTGGCTTATGAGGATGAAAAAGAGCTTTGTCTGGACTGGGCTAGAAGCAGGTTATATGAGAGGCTTGATGTTGTTTCTGTGTCCTGAGAACTTCTGGATGATTGCAGTGCATATTAAAGGACTGGTGTGGCAGAGGGATATGAGGCAGAAAGCAGTCTTTGGGCTGACACTGCTGCCTGTTCAGCTGCAATTATATGTGAGATTACAACCATTGAGATTGGGCCAGTTGATCTGCACTAGGACAACAGAAAGAATGTAGACTCTTTTGAAGGGGTCTGAATGCTAAAAGAGTTGTGTTCTTCAAAGCCTGCTTTATTCTACCCTGGGTTAACAAATTGGCACCCTACCTGGTATTGTGGAGTATTAGAAATGCAGGAAAGAGAGGGTAATTGTATATGCAACACGGTCTTGTATTTTGGAAACAGCCATGGACAGTGTGAGTAGGTTTTCTGGATTGCCTGCATGGAGACCCAATGGAGCCATGAGGTTGGACCATGCATTGCAGTGGAGACCCAGTGGAGATGCTGGAACCACAAGATGGCTAAGGAAAGTTAGCAGCCCCTGATGCAGTTTTCTAGGACTGTGAATAGCCTACCTGGAGGGGTGGAATTGGAATTCCAGAGACTTGTTGATGGTTATAATTATCAGACTTGCCCATTTTTCACTGACTAGAGTTGTTGAACTTGGAGCTACAGAGTTTGATGTTTTCCCTGGTTGCAGGGGCAGTGTATTGTTAAAGGCAGGCTTACGGGTACTACAACCAGATTCCCCTTACCAATATTTGGCACACTCTCTTGTGGTATTGTCCATCGGATGCTGGCTAGTGGATGATGTCCACCCTCTACTCATGTCATCATTTCCCCAGCTTGGAGTTTCCCCTTGAGCCTGTAAGCTAAAATAAACCCTTATTTTCCCCAAAAGCTGCTCTTGGTCAGGCGATTTCTGTGAGCAATGCCAACCTGACTGCAACAAATAATGACATGGATTTTTGGTTTTACACTAATGTAGTTTTTACTGGCATCCATATGAAATGAGGGTAATTATTTTTGTAGCTGTCGCATCCAGGCATTATAATGTAGAGTGGTTTATACATTATCTTAGATGTAATGACAGGAGAGTTACCAAAAAATTAGGTGAAAATGGGGTCAGATTGTATGTGAGGGGCACAGAACCAGAAGCACTAAAATCAAGGCACAGAGATTGAGAGAATTTGAGGTTAATGTCATGATAACATTGAGTGTAAAGAAGAGAAGGATCAGGCTGGATGGTTGATTACCAAAGACAAGATGCAGAACCAGGACAGGTTTGAATCAGAACAAGTTCATTGAAGATTTTTCTATGAGCCAAAATGCGACTGGAGCATTATCACCTCCAAAGTTGGTGAAGAAGACCTTGGAGTCACAGAGACCAGTTTAAGTTTGAGATTGCATTTTGTCCTAATAGATGATTCTGTCATCTGCTGGTGACTTCATGCTATCTTCTCTTCTTAACCCTTCTTGCAGTTGTGAAAGGGATTTTCAAAGAGATTCATGCAACTTTTTTAACTCTAATTTATCTCTTTTCGACAAACTCTTGATTGGATCCATTTAAAATAGTAGTGATGAAAGTTAACTTCCTCCCCTTTTGCCTTTCAGTCAATTTCAAACCCACATCTCAGCACTCAAAATGCCTTTTGTCCTATATTGTGTTTTTTTAACCTTAGCAAAGGCTCTGATCAAGGGTTTCTTTTTTCCCCCCTCTTATCATCTTTACCCTTTTCACTCCTGAGTGAATCATCTTTTTTCTGCACATCTGTCAAGTACTCTGTCATTTTCTTTTAGTTTTTGTCCCTTCAACAGAGCTCTGCTTTACACATTAAAAACCAAGGTTGAATCAACAGACACTGATGGAGAATGTAGGAACAAAGTGCCACATTGCCATGGGGTTGTCTTCTCTTCCATCCACTGTCTTTGTTGCCCTTAATCCTTTCAATAATGTCTATTAGTTATCATATAATCCCTATTCAGAAAAGAGATGACATCATCCATTTAATTTCTTTTGATTGGTTCTGTGCTTCTTTTTTGATAATTGTGCTCATTTGTATATGTAGGTGCCAGAAAAAAAAAAAAAAAAACATTTAAAGTGGTTAGTAGCAAAATAATTTATTTTATTTCATTGCATATAATTTAATGGCCACACGAGGAATCCTTAGTACAAGACATAATTGTATTCAACATATTTCTCATATAAAAAGCTAACATTCATGAGTAATATGCTTAAAATGTCTAGCAAAAGGTATTTTTCTGATTTTAATTCATTGTTTTAGAAAAGGAACAGCACAAATGCAGGCAAGCATGTGTGCTATATATTAAAAGATTAAATAAACAAAGTAATGCACCAATGAGTAAATGTTGCAAACATATTTAAAAGATAAGAATTCAAGAAAGCATTTGCAGTATATGCATAGGAATGCTTACATTTCAAACTGATCTTAGGTGATTCTTACTGAAAACTAATTTCACTTAGCCTATCTAAGGATATTGTCCCAAGACTGAAGAGTGATTGAGAAAAGATGATGAATGACTATTTATTGAGCTCAATATCTTCCAAGTGAAACAAGAATCAATGTGTGATGAGTTTTATTTAATATCTTCATTATGTCTGAAAATTCTAGCAACAAGAATGACAAAAGTTCTCCACAGATTGATTCATGAGATAAAGAACAAAATCACACGACCATCATAGCCTTGCCAAAAATGACTGTGGCTAATGATAAATATTTACAATGGCTGAAGATTAATTGTTGAGAGAGACAAAACAAGATTAAAAATTAGCTAATTTGTTTTTAAATTGCCTTTAGCATGCAAGAACAAAATGTATTGTCTTCAGCTCTTTGATGAAGAACATCATTTCTTCAAAATCAGTGATCATATGAATGGTAATGACCTCTCAGGCATTTATGATGTGCTAATTGTTACTCCCAGGTGTCTTGTTTTTCTTAAGGTTTAGGTCTCACAATCCTAAGAGGTTGGTACCAACACCCACACAGAGAACATCAAAGGACACAGAGGATGTGTCTTTACACTGTGAACAACTTGAGTCAGGATATAAATTGGGAAGGCCTGTTTCATCCACTATGCTGAATCTAAATTAGACTTCATAACAATTATAAAGCAGCTCCTGGATTTACTTCATAGCAAGTGTGGAAGATTTAATGCAGATATTTATCAACTTTTAATGAAGTTACATCTCTATGAAGCCACCATAAATTGAAAATATCACAAGTCAAAAAATGCAGTTAGTATCTAACAACATCACAGTTCGGCAATGTTGGGCAGAAAACTTGGTTTCTTTAAAGCACAGATCTCTGCGTGTTCAGTATCATGGAAAGACATCAGACCACACAACCCTGCCCTAGAAAAAGATGAAATTTCTATTAAATTTTTCTCATTTTCACAACATTACAAACTCTAAAAATTTTAAGTGTTTGTTAGTTAAGGACCATGTGCATATCACATTCCATTAAGGTAATTGTTGAAAATGTCTTCCATTCCATATATAAACTGATATAGCATAGACCTGGGGAGAAAAATAACAATTAAGAGACATGACTATATTAAAAGGGGATGGAGACATGGCCAAATGGTTAGAGTGCTTGACTGAAAAGCCCAACAACCTGGATTTGATTCTCTAGTACTCACGTAATTTGTTTGCAGTGGCTGGAGTCCACTTGATGCTCCGTGTGCCTGTCTTCCTTCCTTCCTTCCTTCTCTCTCTCTCTCTCTCTGATTGCAAATAACTAAAAAAAATACATTGTTGATTTTTTACAAAGCATATTAAATCATATCATGTCATGAAAGAGTATTAATGTAGGATTTTTATTATTTTATTATTTTATTTATTTATTATTTATTTATTGTTTTATTATTTCTATCTTACTAGACCACACTTACAACCTCAGAGAAATAACCGTCAGCATGACAGTGTTAGTTGTGGAATGATATTCTGAGCCAGGAATCTCTTCAAGACTTATGTAGTTTATAACATTAATAGAATAATGCAATGTATGATTTCCAATATACAAGTTGTTTTTATTTGGGGCAGGTCTAGAATTACATGAACCACTCCAGCAAAGCGACTTCCCAAGTGACCTTGCTATTTGACTTGACATACTTATGCACCCTGAGTCCTAGGAAGAACAGAGTTATGAAATTCTTATAGAATATTATTTTTAATTGAATGTGCCCACTTAAAAGAGCATTTTAATTGAGATTTAATAACTCTATAAAAGATAAATCTAGCTGCCATGTAATAAACAGTAATTAATGAGTTAATATCAATTAAATACTAAAAATATTAATTTACATTTAATGTCTAACTACTGTAATTCACTATAGCTATCTTATTAAATGCTAATTAAGTTCCTAAATATTCTTACAAATTTAATGCATTAATAACAAGAACGTAAGTACATATTTACTATATCTGCACTTCTGAGTTCATTACATGGCAGTGAGATTTATCTCTTTTGCAGTAATTAAATATACTAAGCAAACCTCAGTAACTTTTCCTAACACATACCATAACTGTTTTATTAATTTCAAATTAAATGCTCATTTAAGGTTTCTAATCTACAGCTGCCCCAAACAATTTTTCTCCAGGCAGTGCAAAGGTTATTATATGTTTAATTAAAGTATTTTTTTAATTTTCTAAATATGACTTCTGCTTTCTCAGCAAATCTTATGTTAGCCTTTTGATAACAATGTATGGTTAAGATTCATTAAGATTTTCTCTATATACTATGGTTTTCTTTTATATTATTTTTATACCTTTGTTCTCTATTAAATGTATAAGTAGTAGTTTCCTTTTCACTTTTATGTTTAGTATATTTTTTCTTGTTTTATTTTTATCATTGAAAAAGATTAACTTTTAATGTCATCTTCATCAGAATTTTTTTTCTTTCCTCTAGTGACCTCTTATTGTTAGGAAAACAACTTCATAAGGATTTCTTAAAAAATCAGAAAAGGATCATGTGATATGTGTAAGCAAAAGTAAGGTCTTTTGGAAAGGTTGCAAGAGTCCCAAGGCTTTCCCAAGGTTCCAGCTTCAGGATGATTTCTGAAAGATGAAGGAAAAATAGGGTCCCTGCATGTATCAAATGCTTTAGCATCTTCAGTCCTTCCAGATATGATGGGGGGATGTCATAAAGACAGGAGACTGCTGTGCAGCAGAGAAAGCACATTAGCTATTAACCTTCCCCCAGCCGATCAACTTTATTTTGCAATCTTCCCTCAGAACCATTAGAATACCCTGAAGAAATAACTTTCCAATTAAAAAGGATCTCAGAGAACAAAGCCATTTTATCTCTGACTCCTGGTGTTCTTTATTCCAATAATTTAAATTGGAATTGATTTTTCAATTTAGCCGTTGACTTGCTATGGACACACAGCTGAAAAGGCCGAATGGGATTGCATGGCTGAAATATCTGCCTTTCTGATGCATTCCTCATAAATTCACAGGACTCTTCCCTGCCCCCCTCTCAGCCCCCACCCTTGAAAAGCATTTTCTTCTGCTGCCTTTGCCTTAGACAACAGCTTTTTAGCACAGCATGTGCAAACGGAGCAAACACATGCACCGTGACCTCAGGGGCCTCATTGTCCATTCTTCCTAGATATATCTAATTGCAACATCTCCTGGAAAATAAATAAATCCAATCTATCAAAGTAATCAGGGTTGTTGAACCCCAAATATTCCTCCTCTAATTTATATGTAGGAGATTTGATTTGTTGAAGTAGGAAGTTCTTTCTCAGTAATATTTCACCTCAAAAATAAATTTCAAATGGAGACTGAATTTTTCTCTAATTGCTTTAATTAGTTGTAGCTAAAATAATAGATTTTTCAATTAACCCTTAATAATTTTGAATTAAATACTCCAAATATTAAATTGTTCTTCATTACCCTTTTAAATTTTATAGTAAAAGGGCTGGAAATAATTATGCAAGCACATGATTGGAAATCAGAACTTTCTTGTCCCTGCATAATCTGATGGGTTTTTCTCTGTGACCTTAGAAGAAACGTCATGTCATTGTCATGGTCCCCTTCCTGCTTCCTCACCCTGTCACTCCAGCAGGTGTCTCTACTTTCCTTTGTCTTCTAAGCTCCAGACCTGTTCTTAGATCAGTTCTGATGTGAATAGCAGGTAGGGAAGGAAATCCTGAGCTCACAGCATTGTTTACTTGTTACTAAACACCAGACTGCTTATTACTCAAAGCCCTGGAGGGTTTGTAGTCATTGTTTTTTTTTTTTAATTTTTTTATGTGATTGTTTGAATGCATGATCTTAGACTCTGTCCTTGAAAAGACCAGTGAAGCAAACTCTTTTGATACAACCAAGAGCAAAGGAGAACCGGGAACCCACGAGAATATAAACTCCTTGGCCATATGATACTTAAAATTATGAACTGCAACTTCATTTCAGTAATGGGCATCTATTTAGTATTCACAAAGCTGCTATAGTTCTCACCTGATCATTCTTCTCTACAGCCATTTGCAGGGAAAAATACTTTTAGTAAATATGATAAATGTACTATTCTACTGGCTGCTGTAACAAGTAGATATTAGGTATTATTACACATAGCAGTAACATAAATTTTGGCATTTGTCCTTTACTTTTACTTCTGAGTATTGTATTATCTATATTTTAGTTTTATGTGTTTTTAAAATAATTTATTTATTTATGAGAGACAGAGAATGAGAAGGGGCACACCAGGGCCTCTTGTCACTGTAAACAAACTCCAAACACATGTGCCACATTGTGTATCTGGCTGTACATGGAAACTGGGGAATTGAACCTGGGCCAGCAGGCTTTGCCGGCAAGTGCCTTTAATTGCTGAGCCATGTCCCTAGCCCCTATCTACATATTTAAATTCACCATGATTAAAATAACATGAATGACACATGGCAGCAGTGGTTATATGGCCGGACAAGGATGATTTTTTTTACTAATCAATGTCTGAATGTATAAGAAATGTTTTACAGCATTTACTCCCTGGAGACATTTACAAAGGCCTGCACCAGCTTTACACCTCTCTAAACAAAGAAACTCTCTAAGCAAAGAAACTAAACAGAACTCCCACCCCTTACAAGCTCATCGAACAGAATTTGAAAGAACACGCATGATTTAGAAGACCGTGTGAGAAAGTAAAGATTCTGTACTAGGCTAAAATGTGAGTTCATGGGGTAGGAGACATGGGATTGAGCAGAAGATGGGTGCAACCCAAGGGAACCTGGTCACCAAAGTTCAGTGAGATAGCACTGGGCAAACTTCTGAGGCAGGTTTATGAAGAAATTATGCAGATCATCTGAGGCAAGAGCTTTCCAATAAAGAGCAAATTTCGAAGGTCACTAACTTAGGAGTGTGTGTGTGTGTGTGTGTGTGTGTGTGTGTGTGTGCGCGCGCGCACGCGCGCATGCGCAAGCACATGCACATACACAGGATTTGGCACCAAGTAGCCAGTGTGGCTGGCACAGAATGAATGAAACTAGGAGGAGTTTAGGTCAGAGTGGAAATAATGCCAGATTCTGAAGGTCTGTTTAAGCCAATGCAAACTATGGCTTTTATACTGTCAGGAAAAAGGCAAAATCTTTGCCAAGGACACAAGGATTATTCTGGCTCTACTCTGAACAAACACAGATTTCTTCACCGCAGCACTGAGCTACACATATCCTTGCTGTTGCAGCGGGGCTAGGGAAAGGACAGTCTTGTCTACACAAACTAATCACACATTTTAGAGATTGCATCTCCTTTGGTCTTTTGGCACAAAGTAACCATTTTGCCTGATTATCCTACTACCAGCTAAGTAGTCTGCTTGTGTGCTTTCTCCATTGAACAGTAGGCACCTGGAGTGCAGCGACCACATCCTTTCATTTTTGTAACTACAGAGTTGGGCAGCGGAGAGAGCTCCATAAACAGTCTCATAACTGCACATGTGCTCAGGGACAAATTCTGTAAACAGAGCCATGGCGACAAAGACCCTCCCTTTTAACTGCCTCACTGGACCCTTGGTAAAGTAATTAAGGGAGGAACTTTACCAGGAGTCTCCCTAATGTAGCCAACTATCCTTATACTATTCAGCAACCTATTACAGATTTTCATCATTTCTCCCAGTATTGGGAAAGATGTCTAATGTAGGCATGTGATCAAATTCATTCATTCACTAACCCATATTCAGAACCTCTGTCTTCCTGAATGTGAGACAGTTCTCCAGTCAGTCAATGATATAATGGATATGAAACTCTTTTCATTCTCATGATTCGTGGGAGCTCCAGTTTTTCTAGTATCTTCCCACTTCTGAAGAAGGACATGGGAAGAAAAACAACACACTTCCACTTTCTGCATTTATATGTATATGTATGTGCATATGTATATGTTCCATTATATCTATATCTATATATCTATATACTATCTATCTATTTCTCCATCTATCATCTAAATCAGAGATAACATCCATGCAAACAATTCTAACTCCTTGAACTGAATTACATCCCTGACTTCATTGGTCAATAGCAGATTATCAGTGAATGGAAAACTACCTATTTGTGAAGCATGGCAACAATTGGTGCATGGTGCTACCTTAATGGCTTTCCACTGATCAGTGCGGACAAAGTATTTGTGAGATATACTTAACTTAGGTTTAAGCAGTAAACAAATGTGGCAATTCTAGAAAACATAAGTTCAATGTGAAGGTGCCCACATGGTTGGGTTGTGCTGCGAGCCCTCTTCCTGGCTCACAGGTGCCTTTCTTCTGGCTTGCTATATCCTCACAGGGCAGAGAGAGTGTATGCTAGAGTTCCTTCATTTCCTCACAGGGGCCTCTATCCCATAATGGAGATTCCACACTCATCATCTCATCTAATGCTAATCAACTCCCAAAGGTCCTCCTTCCCCAACACCATGATATTGAAGATTAGGGCTTCAGCATACGAGCTCTAAAGGGAAAAGAGGTATATTACTTACTTTCTTCTCGCTGTGCCAGAAAACTTGATACAATGCTTCTCAAGGAAGGAAGAGTTTATTTCAGTTTAAAGTTCAAAGTTACATTTGACCATGATGGGAAAGTCATGGGGTGGGTGCTTAAGGCAGCCATTCACATTTGGACCACAGTGAGGAAGCAGACAGTGAGGAAAACGGCTTCTCTGTTTGCTTCCTCCTTTTGATGCAGTCCAGGACCCTAGTCTATGGAATAGTGCTGCCCACAGTTAGAGTGTTTTCTCCCACCTCAAGTGCCATTTTACTGGATACTCCCAGAGTTGGGATTCCATGGTGATTCTAAATCCTGTAAATTAGACAGCAGAGATTAACCATTATAAGTGGTCCAAAACTTTCATGTTACCACAATATTTAAAACTATATGATATATTTTATAAAGAGCTATTACCAATTCATTTTTTGCGAACTAAAGAGAGGCTTACCTAAGAAGGTGTGGACCAGAATTCTACATTCAAAATTTAAGCATATAAACTTCTCTAAGTAGCTTAACCTTACTATAAGAAATTCAAGTAAAAGTAATGTTAAAATTGAGGGGATTTTTTTAATATATATCCACAGGAAACTATAAAGGATTAACCTTCAAATGTTTTGGTACACTGAAGAACCACCTAATTCTTGAACAACTTTCATCTCAGTCTGAATGTTTTGGGATCTCCTGCCCTTTTGCTGCCTTTTATAGTACTTCCTCACATAAAGATGTTGCTGATTCAGGAAGTCCTAGACTAACCTATCTTTTCCAGCAATGTTGTTCTAGCAATCTTCTGCTCCCTATCCCATATCATCACATACTTTCAAACCTCTTTATTAGATTATTACATCACAGTTAATCTGGGATTTCAATCAGAACCCCAATTTACTTTTAATATTCGACCCTTTTCTACTTACCTACTTTTTAGCTTTCTTCAGACTAGTTCATCAAAAAAAGTAGTTTATAATTCTTAAAACCAATATACTTTGCCCTACTTAATGTTTTGACCTTATTTTATAAATCTTTTCTAATCAACATTTCCCCCAACTTTTATTGAAATATTCTTTTTTTTTTAAATTTAATTTATTAGTTTTCAGAAAATACAGGCAGTTTGTTACCATTGTTTAGGCTCATCTATGATCTACCCCCTCCCATTGGACCACCTTTGTTGATGTAAATGGGTCGTACATTGTGGAGTTAGCCCCCAATTATTGGTATGATAAATGTCTCTGCAAATCATGACCCAACATGTGACTCAGACATTCTTTCCACCCCCTCTTCCACCAAATTTCCCTGAGCCATGTTGGGTTCATTTTTGGTCTGCTTCAGTGCTGAGGTGTTGGGGCCTCTGAGGCTCTGGCTCTCTGATTTGGTAGGAGTTGATTTTTCTCTGCGTTGGTCTCCTTCCCCTTTGTGCTGGTATCTGGTTCACAGGAAAACATCACCCTTGCTTGTTTCACCAATTGTCCGTAGTTTCAGTTGGGCCACTTTTGAGGTATGTTGGGGCAGCTCTCTTCTTAGGATCTGCATCTATCTGGAAAAGAGAAGCAGATTCTCCAATGGAGAGTAAGTTAGCTCCCGGAGAATTGAGGTAACACTTACTTTTTTGATAGACAGTATGATAGGTTTAGGTCCTCTTATACCCCGTGATTGATGGTAGCTTGATATTGTAGAGTGGGCTTGTGTTTGGGTATGGTTCTGACTTGTTTCCCAGCTCCAGCTATGGGTCTAGTACCACTGAGTGGATCAGTTAGCCAAATCAAGAGCAATTGATTCCTCACCATGGCTGTGTACCACTATTGCACTTGTGTGGGCATCACATCCGGTTATTTGTTGCTAATTAGGTTAAACAATGTGTTGCTTGGACAGATCTTGGTCATTTCCCCCAGTCGCCTATTGAGCACCTTCTGGCACTAGACACGCTGACTGTCTGGGGTCTGATTCTCTCCTGGCTTCCAGCCATGTCATTCCATTTTACTTAGCTGAGTATGGAGTCTTCAGCAATAGGGTGTTACCACTGGCCTTTGGTGGGTCATCAAGTACTCTGACAGAAGTCTGTCATTGTTTTGGGAAACCTTGTAGGTTTCTCTGATCAAAAGCTCATTGTGGATGGTAGTCCCAAGCTGGAAGTGGGGGTTACAGGTCAGTGCCCACTAAGAAATTGAGGAAAAACATAACTAATATACAAGAGTTAGAGAGGAGAGAGATAGAGGGGAGATGGAGAGAGGGAGGGAGGGAAGATGTAGAAGATTTAGGTTAGACTTGATCTTATCCTCTCCAGTGTCTTGTGGTTCAGGTGTTTCCTGTAAGGGTCTAGTGAAGGTTGAGCCATTTGGTCTGTCTTTTAGGAAGTAGAATTTTATGGTACCATTGCCATTTGGGTCCAGATTACTCTTTTCCACCCTTTGATGCCTTTCCCGCCCTCCCATCCATCCTATTGTCTAGTCCATGAGGTGCTTGCTGGGTATGTAAGGTATCTTACATAGATTCAGATTAGGTGTTGTAGATGAGTGAGAGTATGTGTCGATTTTTTTACTGTGATTGGGTAAGTTCTCTGAGAATGATCTGTTCCAGGTTCAACCATTTTTCCTCAAATTTCTTTGTGTCGTTTTTTTTCTTACTGCTGTATAGAATTCCATTGTGTAGATATACCACATCTTTGTTATCCATTCTTTTAATGATGGACATCTGGGTTGATTCTAGCTTTTAGCTATTACGAATTGAGCCGCCACAAACATGGTTGAGCAAATCTCTCTGGCCTGTGGTTTGAAGGTTTTAAGGTAGATGCCCAGTAAGGGAATAACTGGGTCTGTTGGTATCTGTATAGTCAGCTTTTTCAGGAGTCTCTATATTGCTTTCCAAAGTGGTTGTACCATCCTGCATTCCCACCAACAGTGAATGAGTGTCCCTGCTTCTCCACATCCTCGCCAGCATTTATTTTCATTTGATTTTGTGATGTTGGCTATCCTTACTGGGGTAAGGTGGAATCGCATAGTTGTTTTAATTTGCATTTCTCTGATGATTAGGGATGATGAACATTTTCTTAAGTGTGTGTTTGCCATTTGTATCTCTTCCTCTGTGAATTGCCTGTTCAACTCTGTGCCCCATTTTGTGAGTGGGGTATTTGTCTTCTTATTGTTTAGACATTCGAGTTCTTTGTAAATTCTAGAAATAAGGCCTCTATCAGTTGGATAACCTGCAAATATTTTCTCACATTCTGTGGGTATTCTATTGGCTTTGCTTATTATATGCTTGTCTGTAAAGAAACTCTTCAGCTTCATATGATCCCATTGGTTGAGTGACTGTTTAAGAACTTGAGCCACTGGTGTTTTGTTCAGGAAGTCTTTTTCCATTCCTATGTCATGGAAAGTACTTCCTAAATTTTCTTCCAGTAGTATTCAAGTTTCTGGTCTTATGTTGAGGTTTTTGATCCATTTGGATTTGAGTGTAGTGCATGGTGAAATGTGTGGGTCAAGTTTCAGTTTCCTGCATGTGGTTGTCCAGTTTGTCCAGCACCATTTATTGAAGATGCTATCTTTTTTCCAGCCTATATTGTTCAGGCCTTTGTCGAATATCAAGTAACTATAGTTGTTTGACACAAAATCTGGGTCCTCAAGTCTATTCCATTGGTCTATACTCCTGTTTTTATGCCAGTACCATGCTGTTTTTATTACTATGGCTTTTTAGTATAGCTTTAGATCAGGTATGGTGATGCCACCAGAGGTATTTCTTTTGCTTTGGATATGCGAGGCCTTCTGCCTTTCCATATGAAATTTGATATCATTTCCTCTATCTCTGTGAAGAGCACTGTAGGGATTTTAATTGGAATTGTGTTAAATCTATATACTGCCTTTGGTAGGATTGTCATCTTCACAATGTTAATTCTGCCTATCCAGGAGCATGGGAGGTCTTTTCATTTTCTCAAGTCCTCCTCAATTTATTTTTTGATAGTTTTTATATTTTCGTTGTATAGATCTTTTACTTCCTTGGTTAACGTTATTCCAACGTATTTTATTTATTTATTTTTTTTTTTTGTTGCTATTGAAAATGGGACTATGTCCTTTATTTCTTTTTCTGTGTCTTTGTCATTTGCATACAGAAATTTTACCGATTTTTGTGCATTGATTTTGTATCCTGCTACTTTGCTATAGGAGTTAATCACCTTCAGGAGTTTTGGTATGGAGTCTCTTGGGTCTCTTACATATACAATCATGCCATCAGCGAATAGAGCTAATTTAACTTCTTCCTTTCCAAATTGTACCCCATTTATTTCCTTCTCCTGCCTTATCGCTTGGGCTAGGACTTCCAGAACTATATTGAAAAGCAGAGGTGAGAGAGGACATCCCTATCTTGTTCCTGATCTCAATGGGAATTCCTCCAGTCTCTCTCCATTAAGTATTATTTGGGCCTTTGTAGCTTTGTATATTGCCTTTATTATGTTAAGATGTGAACCGGCCATGCTGATTCTCTCCAATGTTTTGTTCATGAAGTGATTTTGTATCTTGTCAAAGGCCTTTTCTGCGTCTAATGATCATGTGGTTTTTATGTTTAAGCTTGTTTATGTGGTGTATTACATTGACAGATTTTCATATGTTGAACCACCCTTGTGTTCCTGGGATAAATCCCACTTGGTCAAGGTGGATAATGCTTTTGATGTGTTGTTGGATTCGGTTTGCGAGAATTTTGTTGAGGATCTTTGCATCTATGTTCATTAGGGAAAGAGGCCGGTAGTTTTCTTTTCTTGTGGCATCTCTTCCTTGTTTTGGGATTAGGGTGATACTAGCTTCATAGAAGGAGTTGGGTAGCTTTCCCTGTTCTTCAATTGTGTGGCACAGTTTTAGAAAGATTGGTTTGAGTTCTTCCATGAAGGTTTGATAAAATTCATCTCGAATCCATCTGGTCCTGGACTCTTCTTTTTTGGGAGGTTTTTTATTACTTTTTCAATCTCTGTGAGTGTAATGGGTTCATTGAGGTGATTAATCTGCTCTGGGTTTAGCTTTGGTAGATGATATGCATCCAGGAATTTATCCATCTCCTCCACATTTTCCAGTTTTGTGGAGTAGAGGTTTTTGAAATAAGTCCTGATGATTCTGCCGATTTCACTTATGTCTGTTGTGATCTCTCCTTTTTCAATTTGAATTTTGTTAATTTGGAGTCTGTCCTTTTTTTGCTTGATCAAATTGGCCAGAGGCTTGTCAATCTTGTTTATTTTTTCAAAGAACCATCTCTTTGTTTTGTCAATTGCCTTAATTGTTTCCTTGGTATCCAATTCATTAATTTATGCTCTGATTTTAATTATTTCTTTCCTTCTGGAGCTCTTTGGGTTGGATTTTTCTTGTTTTTCCAATGCCTTTAGGTGGATGGTTAGGCTATTGATTTGGGATCTTTCTGTCTTTTTTATGAAGGCAATGTGAGCTATGAATTTTCCCCTGAGGACTGCTTTCATTGTGTCCCATAAGTTTTGGTATGATGTGTTCTCATTTTCATTCAATTCCAGGAATTTTGCAATTTCATTTTTTATTTCATCCACTATCCATTTATTGTTTAAGAGTGTGCTATTCAGTTTCCAGTTGCCGTTGGGGTTCTTGTTGGTTTTTTTCTTGTTGATTTCTAGGAATATAGCATTATGATCTGATATCATGCAGGGAATCATGTCGATTTTCCTAAATATGTGGAGGCAGTCTTTGTGACCCAGTATATGGTCTATTTTAGAGAATGTTCCATGGGCTGCTGAAAAGAATGTGTAGTCTGTGGATTTGTGATGGAAAGTTCTGTAGATGTCTGTTAGGTCTAAGTGCTCTATGGTTTTGCTGAGCTCTCTTACTTCCCTGTTGAGCTTCTGTTTGGATGATCTGTCTACTAATGATAATGGTGTGTTAAAGTCCACAGTTACGATGGTGTTGGTGGTTATTTCTGTTTTATTGTCAAGTATGTTTTCTTTTATGAACTGTGGTGCCCCTGTGTTTGGTGCATACAGATTTATGATTGCAATATCCTCTTGATGGATTGTTCCCTTTACAAGTAGGAAGTAGCCTTCTTTGTCGTTTTTGATTGTTTTGGTTTGAAGTGAATTTTATCTGATATTAATATAACTACACCTGCTTGTTTCTTATTCCGATTTGCTTGGAATATTGTTTTCCACACTTTCACCCTGAGGAGGTTTGTCTTTAGCGGTAAGGTGGGTTTCTTGAAGGCAGCAGATTGAGGGGTCTAATTTTTTGATCCACCCTGTTAGCTTGTGTCTCTTGATGGGTGAATTAAGGCCATTAATATTTAGGGTGATGACTGTGAGATTTGATTTGATCCCTGCCATGTTGTGGTGGTAGAGGTGTGTTGGCATTTCCATCAAATTTGAAATTTTTTCTGTCTACTCTGGGTTTGGTTGCTGTGATCTGCTTCTTGTAGGCATTTGTGTTTGGTTATTTGTTTCTTCTCTGTGGGGAATTTCCTGGGATACTTTCTGTAGTTTTGGTTTTGTGTTCATATAATTGTAAAGCTGAGTTTTGTCATGGAAAGTTTTCCTTTCACCACCTATTATAAGGGAGACTTTTGCCGTGTAGAGTAGTTTGGGTTGGAAGCCATAGTTTCTTAGATTTTGGAGAATTTCATTCCAGGCGTGTCAAGCTTTCAGGGTTTCCATTGAAAAGTCTGAAGTAATTGTGATGGGGTTTCCTTTGAAAGTGGTGTGCTGTTTTTCCCTAGCTGCTTTTAGGATTTTCTCTTTGGTGTCAATGTTTAGAGTCTTAATGATAATATGTCTTGGGAGTTTCTCCTTTGGTCTAGTCGGTTAGGAGTTCTGTTTGCTTCTTGTATCTTGATGGGCCTTTCTTTTAAGAGACGGGGGAAGTTTTCTTCAATTATTGTGTTAAATAAGTTCTCCAAGCCTTTGGTCTGAAATTCTTCTCCTTCTGGTATTCTAGTGATTCTGATATTAGGACGTTTAACTGTATCCCACAATTCTCTCATGTTCTGTTCACAGGAACTTTTGAACTTACTGAAATTTTTGGACTCTCGAACTGTTTCTTCCATCCTGTCTTCCAGATCAGAGTTTCTACCTTCCACTTCGCTGACTCTATTCTTGAGAGCCTCTAGTGAGTTTTGGACTTCTTCAATAAAGTTTGCATTTTCTACTACTTTCCTATGTATCACTTCCATCACTCTGTCCAGCTCCCTTTTCGCCCCATTTTCTGAATTTCTTGATGATTCTTGTAAATCATCCTTGCATTTATTTATGTTTTCATTTAGTGTGGCCAGCTGATTTTTAAGGTCCTCTTTTTTTTTTTTCACTCTCCCTCAACTCTGTTAGCTCTCTTTGAATTCCTTCCAGTGTCTTATCATATTGCTCTAGCTTAATGATGGTAGCATCCACACTATTATCTGTCCTTTGTAGCTTTCTTGCCAGTTCTAGCAGTAGGTTTGTCAGGGTTGCATTGTTCAGAGCTTACACTTGATGTTCTGATCCTAAACACTCTTCTAAGTTTTGGTTAGATGTAATCCTTGTTGGACTGGGTGATCTGTCTTGATTTTCTTGCATTTTATTTTTCATGTTATTTCTTTTGTGCTGTGGTCTACCCATGTCAGTGTATGGGCAGGTAGGTGGGTGGAGCAGCCTGGGATCTAGCTTAATGAGAATCCAAGGCAGCCTGGGACAGTTGAATGTAATCTGGGTTTTTGCTGTCTCTTGCCAAAGGTGCCTATATATGGCCTGACAGGGGCCCCAAAGTTGCCTGGATTCTCACCCAGTCATGCACCAAAGCTGCCTGTCTTCACGTTTGAAAGGGGACTGAGGTAGCAAGCCCTGAAGCTGCCTAAACTCTGGCTGGGAACACTGGGACCTGCAAACAGTCTGTGCTCTCCCGCCTCAGGGGTGTGGGGGATGGGTGGCAATGGACAGATAGGGGATGGCACCTGAGCTGGCACTAGTGACTCAGTGGCCCTTGTTGTGGGACTGGGCCTGCTACACGTGCAATTGTAGTGCAGAGGCAGCTGATGCATGGAATCAGGACACAGCAGAGGCTGGCCATCGGGCAAGCTGTCCAAGCACAGCAGCAGGGGATCTGGCAGCCGCCTAATCACAGCAGAGGTGACCCCTGTGTGCATGCAAACCGAGCACAGCGTGGCTGGCCAACTTGCATGATCAGAGCACAAAGGCGGAGGTCGCCGCATCAGTGCAGCAGGCTGGCCGGCATGCGATGGGCTGGCGGGCGCCCGATCGGAGCACAGCCACGCGGGTGTGCGGGATGGGAGGTGCGGGGCGTGGGGATGTGTGCTTTCATGTTTTTCCCCACTCTGTGCCCTCCCACTGGCAAAAAGACCCTGATAGTCCTTAATTTCTTGCCTTTCTTTCCCTGGTAATTGGAGTGCAGCTAGGCAGTGGCCATCTTGGCTGGAAGTCCCCTATTGAAATATTCTAATACAAGTAACCAATGGCATATTGGTCATCTTCCTAACCCAAATTGTATTTGACCAAGGTGATGTTCCCTTCTCAATAAACATTTTCTTCCATCACCTCTCCAGATACTTTATAATCCTAGTTCCTTCTTTCTCACTAGCCCCCTTTCGTAATCTTGAATTTTTTGCTATTCTCTCACTTACTTGTCTACATCTCATGTTTTAGAGATGCTTCATTCAGTGCTTCAGTCTGGGAAATTCCCCTACCCTCTAGAATAGTCTATCTACTTTCAGTCAGTAGTCTGTCACTAGCAAGTTTAATAGAAGATATCCCAACGTAATATAAACCAACCTTTATATTTTGTCCATTTTTTTGTCTTGGGTATAAGAGTTCCCATTTTCATTCAGCAATGTATAAGAAAATGGTTCCTTCAGTTTTGGGCTTACCCTTCTCAATAAACTGGGATCTTCCTAAAATTCTTCTTTGTCAAGTATATATGTTGTATGGACACATCATGTGTTGGCACCATCCTTACCCTCCTCACTTGCTCCATTCCACTGAGGGCCCTCCTCAATGGGCTTGCTGGTATTCCCCATGGGGTTGTGGGTTATGAGTTGCAGGAGAAGCAGTCAGTGATAGTGGGAACAGTAGGGGTGGGTGATGCCTGCGGATATTCCTGCCATCCCTGTGGCTCTTACAATTTTTCTGCTCCCTCTTCCACACAATTCCATTAGCTGTGGATGGCATGTTTAAAGTCTGCTTTAGTGTTGAGCTCTCAGCAGCTTCTTGATTTCTTCTCTGTGGTGTGTTGAGTGTCTTCAGTGTCTCTCTCCTTCTCCCCGGCACAGGTTCATCAGGCACATAATGGAGGCAATATTCTTGCTCATCTCACCAATTACTCTGTAGTTTCACCTGGGCCCTAGCTGATATGTGAGGAGTGGTTCATCTCCTACAAGGGAGTCAGCTACCTTTACTGGTCTTGTTGAGAGAATTTGGTTACTCTCTGTTCTCCTTGCCTTCTGCAAAAGAAAAACAGATTCTCCAACAAAGAGTAAGTTCAGTATAGGTTAAAGGGTCTAAGTATTGTTACAGAGATTTTAATAGATGTTGGCCTCTTCTGGCCAAAAACTTGTGCGGGCTTGTCCTTGGAGACCATAATCTTGGTTTCCATAGTATTATGACTTGGTTCCAAGTTCCAGCTAAGGTTTTTTTTTTTTTTTTTTTCTATTGAGTGCAGCCAATCACAAAGTCATTGGTTACTCACCAAGGCTGGGTGCCAGTATTGCACAGGTGTTTCAATCTGACCAAAACATCAAAGCAGCTTCCAGTACATGAATACAGAATTAGGCCTTATCACAATTGGATATTCTAACTTGGCACTGCTGCTGTGGTGGAAATTATAAGTATCTGTCACTTTGACTATTACAATGCTCTCCTAATGGCTCTACCCATTCACCTCTTTCCTTCAAGTCAAGCACCAATTTTTAACAAGGAAGCTCCATCAAACCTTTTAATGGGAATGACAGATTAGGTCTTTATTCTGCTTATAATGGTCCATGGCTCCTCATCTCATTTAGAGTCAAAGTCAAATCCTTACAATGTCTTCTTAATTACTAATAACTATATTGTACAAAGCCCACATTAATGTGAAGAGATATTTATTGAGTGCAGAGAACTCAAACTGCCACACAGTTATTCTGATCTTGCCTTTAAAAATAAGTCTAGAACAAGTATGCCATAAAGCATTTATGACAGTAGTTCCCTCTGCCTTGCATGAATTTCCTTTGAGTGTCTTAACTTGTTGCCTTTGGACTGTTTCTTCTCAAGTAACCTCCACTCTGATACTTTCAAAGTATGTTTTCTTCAGGTGCATTTATCCATTTGCCCAATTAATATGTATGTATGCATGTGTGTTCATATATATATATGTGTGTGTGTGTGTGTGTGTGTGTGTCTTATTTATTTATTCATGTTATTTATTCATTTGAGAGAGAGAGAGAGAGAATGGGCATATCAAGACCTTTAGCCACTGCATACTAATTTCAGACACCTGCACCACTTATGCATCTGTCATCCTCCATTTTTAAGAACTCTTGTTATTACTTCAACTTAGAGACAAAATAACTATTCTGTTCATTCACATGGTATATCATTGGTTTATTTACTTATATTTTTGCAAGCAGAGAGAGAGAAAGAGAGACGAGAGTGATCGAAAGAAAGAGAGGGACAGAATGGGCATGCCAGGGCCTCCAGTCACTGCAAACAAATGCCAGGTGCAAACACCTCTGTGCGTCTGGGTTTACATGGGTACTTGGGAATTGAACGTGGGTCATTAGGTTTAGGAGGCAAGTGCTGAGCCCACTGAGTCATCTCTCAAGTTATTCAGAGATTTTTCTTCTTATGTTTCCAGTAAATGTTTATTAAATTTGATATTCTAATTTAGAAATTACATACTTCTTTATAATGCTTATATTTGATCTTATATTTATGTCTCTGTCATAAACCTACTTAATATAAAAATGCAAAGCAAGCTTTGTATTTGCTCTGAAAATAATATTCTGCATGTTCACCAAATTCATGAAGACTATTCAAATAATTATTTCCCATTAATTTTAAGTTATCAATTTTACAGCAGTTTTATGTTTTGTTGATTCATTTTGTAAGCTTCTGTAAAATTATCTCATAAAAGCTGTTTTGGGCAATTTGTATCTAACAGTGCTAATCTCTGCAATGAAAAATTCATCTAAAACCCTTTCAAGTGAATACAAGTCCATTTAAAGCAATGCTGGAGACAAGATTAACATTGTTAAGCTGAAAATAAAATTTCATACAAAGATAACACTGTGTATTTCCCAAATTTTTGAGCTTTTAGCAATTAATAATGTAATGGTATCTCGAAGAAAGTAGCCTCACTGGAAAGGGTGCTTAAATAATGAATAAAAGTTAGGACATACTATTTGGAGGTAGAATGGTATGTTCTTTGAAAGCACAAACAGCATCATCCTGTTTTCTGACTTCCTAGAGATTGACATACAATTACATAGAAAAGGCCAGATGACAGTATTACAAGTCCTGATAAAGTAAAGGTACACAGGTAGTAGGCAGAAATTGGGAAATGAAAGAAGAGAGAAATAGTGGAGGAAATGGTAGAGACAGAAAATTCTTGTAGGCACTTAACTTTAGGGAAACAAGAATTGTTATGTATTTTTATGAGAAGTAAAAAAAAAATTAAGACTTAAGAACATCATTCAGAAAACTAAAAACAGACATATTAGAAATTAGAAAGTGGTGGAAATAATGTGATTTAGTTTCCTCCTTTATATCAAAAATATAATCTAAAGTTACAAATGTATGTAGAGATACATAATGCTATTTTATGAAGTCAGGAAAAAAATGACAATAGAAATAAAATGAGGTAGCTTTTTAAAAAGTAATTAAATAATTGAAGTGTCAGAGTGAAATTAAATAATTTATTTTGTTTTTTCATTTCTATTGACTCTGAATCATTTTTGTTTTCCATGTTTTTATTGTCATTTTAATAAATATTTTTAAATAGCAATGACTTAAACATTTCTGAAAGTACCTTAATTATACTCCTTGCATATATTCAAATAATGTTACTGGAAGCTGAACCCTAAGTGATCACATATGTTAAAAGCATAGAAATTCCCTTTAACATGTTTTTCCTCTGAGGAATATTTGTGGCCACATGGTTGGGAGAGATTTTATCTCAGTACTTAAGTGGATTCTAATTGTGAATTGTGTCTTTTTCCCCTAGCTCTAAGTGAGAGGAAAAAATCTTACTTATGATTATGTTCACCAACTGCCAAAAAATATATTGGATTTGGATCAGATATCTAGCAACAGAAAGCATTAAATTTGCTCCAGAAAAAATAATGATTTGGCAAGATATTTTTAGTCAAGAAATGGGGAATAATTTGGAAAATAAACATTAAAACAGTGAAAGTTGAAAACAACAGCTGGATTATTTGAACCTCAATGAACTTCTCTATTGAAGTCTCATTGAGTGATGGAAAAGAAGAATAAAGTAGGCTGGGATATGAGGATAGGAGAGAAAGGGAGCTTTTATTTTCATGTTTCATCAGCATGAACTTGAAGACTATTATGACATTTTTCTCCAGGTGCTTAAAAGAAACTCTGAGTATAGGAAAAAAAAAAAAAAAAAAGAAAATTCAGTGAACAAAACTCTTTGTGTAATATTCAAAAGTATTCAAATCCCTTGGAGGAACTGCTACTTTGACTTTTACAAAGAATGAAAATTTTGAAATATTTGATGCTCTTTCCAAATAATTTTAGCACACTTTAAAAAGGAAATCATCAAGAAAGCAAGGCATGCCTCCTCTGAGTCCACAGGGTCATGCTTTTCTACTTTATGATGTCTTTTTTTTTATCCCTTTGGCTAACATTAATTTGGCTAATCCATTGCTACACTAAAATTCATAATTGTGTAAAATGAATAGTAGGAAGCTGAGTGATCAGTTTAAGATACTGAACAGTAAAAGAAAGGCCAATTATGGCACATGCAGCAGACTGCAGGGAGTTATTTCCTTCCTATAACTGAACTGACATATCCTGGGGAACAGTCTTGAAGGTAATGAGTCATGTTTTAGTGAACATGACCTGGCTATTTTATTTCTTGGACATCTTACCATTCATTTATGCCACTTCCACTTTGAAAATTTTTGTTTTATTTCTAGTTTAGAATTCCCGATGTCTCGTGAATCCTTCTTAGCTTTTAATTTCTGCTATAGGTGGATATTTTATTCCACCATTTCTCACTGTTCTCTTTGTATGTGGCTTACAAATCTATGATTTTATGGTTTGCTCCATAAACCCAAGTGTTTTGAATGGCTGATTCTCAGCAGATGAAAATTTGGGAGGTGGAGCCTTGGTAGAGGAAGTATGTTTCTGGGGTTAGAATTAAATATGCTATAGTCAACTCTCTCTCGTCAAAGCTCAGCTTATTCTCATGCTGCTTTCTGCCTCTGCTCTGAAAGGGAATGACGATGTCCAGCCTCTGCTCTAGTATATGTTCTTGTCATCATGAAGGTTCCTCTCAAGAATATAAGCTACCTTTTTCTACCCCCAGCTGCTTTTGGTCCAGTGTTTTGTCCAAGCAACACAAAGTTAACCAGAACACATGCCTTTGCCATGGTCAAATGGCAAAGTACCTTGCTGATGAGTAGAGAAGGTGTGTCCCATTGGCACTGCTTCATAGCCTTGGTTAATGGATTGTGAATAGACATTGACACCAATCAAGACTAGCAGGGATCAGTGGAGTCCAAACAAATTCAGCCCAACCCAGAGAAGTATAGTGGAGCCCAAACTCAACATCAGCCAGTGAAGTTCCTAAAACTCACTTTTCTAGTTTGATATGAACAATGAACAAATAGTTGTTGTTATAAGCTGCTAAGAACTTGGCATTGTTTATTTCAGGATAAAATAATGCTTAATACAGATTGATGTTTCTGTATATCTTACAAATAGAATCAGGTTTTTAAAAGTAGTGGAATTAGAGTGGGAAATAGAGATCAACAGAAAAACAATGATTTGAAAAACTGTCAGAAGTAATAACTCTTAGTTTTCATTCAAATATGAGTGATTCAAGTCTAATCCTAAAGATTCCTATAGTCAATATGCCAGACAATTTGGTGGGCACACTGTTCTAATTAGAAATAGGCTTGCATACTGCACTGTTTTTCCAAGAATAGCAATTTAAACAATTCTTCCTGTAGTAGATTGAATCTTTACAATTTCATATAGTGTACTCTCAGGGCCTCCTTGCTGGGACTCTAACCCTGTCGTACAGTTACTGGCTTCAGAAGCTCTATGGAATCATGATCAAAGGCTCCATGATTCCTTCAATTTTGCATCTTTCATACTTTCTGCAAAACTAGAACCACATGTACTATGCCACCATATTCTGTGGCCAACTGAAGATAGAGTCTATCCCCTTAGTACATAGTTACTTCAGATTCTATGATCTGAACCAGGGGAACCCCCTCTCTAGGAAGTTGCTTTCCAGCAGGGAACTTCTTCAGGGGTATTTGATCCTTTACACAAATTTTCATAATCACAAGTCACTGCCTTCAGTGGATTGATCTTACCCACAGAATACCCTTCATGTTGTCCCAGAGATCAGAGTGGGGTTTCCTTGAGTGGCACCTTTTTTTTTTTTTTTTAAATATTACACATGCTTTGCTGTCTTCATTTTCTTAGTCTGCAACAACTTTCTTCACCAAAATTTATTCATTGTTTTCATATCTTTTTTTTTTACCATAATATGTGTGTGTGTGTAGTGAGAACTAACTATGCTATAGCCTGAGTGCTATACTATAATATTTTTTCTGCTGGTGAAATTAGCCTTATTCCAGAGTTTGTCCTCACTCAAATCTCAGGGATGGGCAGAATGCAGCCAGATTCTTGGCCAGAATACAACAGTGATGGCTTCTAGTCCAGGTCTGGACAGAGCACTTGTTCGATTCTGAAATCTCCCAGGCTATGCTTCCAATGGTCACATTTCACCCAGCCTTCTAGTTTTCCAAATTACTACCAGAATAGTCACTAAGTTGTGCTCACAGCAGTGTGGTATTTTTATAGCCCACAGATCCAAACCCTTCTGCATTTCTCCTGAAAACCAGTTGCAAAGGTAAATGAGTCACAGGGGTTTATCACAAATGATTGCTGCTTCACTAACAACATTCTGTATCAGATACTTTTCCCATTGTTGTAACCAAGGATATGCCAAAAAGCAGGTTAAGGAAGGAAGGGTTTGTTTCTGCTTACAGTTCTAAGAGACAATGTCCATCACAGTGGGAAAGAAATGGTGGCAAGAACAGGAGGCAGCTGGTGATGGCCACACTGCATCCACAACTAGGAAGCAGAGAATAGGAAGAACACAAAGTTGGGTCAGGATATAACACACCAAGACTCTTCCTTCTGTTACTCCCAACTCCTAAGTGTTCCACAACCTACCATAGCAGCACCACCAGCTGAGATCAAGTGTTCAAATACATGAACCTAAGGAGGATATTTCATTTTCAAATCACTGTAGATTAAGAATTGTCAAAATTAGGGCTGGAGAGATGGCTTAGCGGTTAAGCGCTTGCCTGTGAAGCCTAAGGACCCTGGTTCGAGGCTCGGTTCCCTAGGTCCCGCATTAGCCAGATGCACAAGGGGGCGCATGCATCTGGAGTTCATTTACAAAGGCTAGAAGCCTTGGCGTGCCCATTCTCTCTCTCTCCCTCTATCTGTCTTTCTCTCTGTGTCTGTCACTCTCAAATAAATAAATAAATAATTTTAAAAAAAGAATTGACAAAATTAAGCCAGGCGTGGTGGCGCATGCCTTTAATCCCAGCACTTGGGAGGCAGAGGTAGGAGAATTGCTGTGAGTTCTAGGCCACCCTGAGACTCCGTAGTGAATTCCAGATCAGCCTGGGCTACAGTGAGAACCTACCTAGAAAAAAAAAAAAAAAAAGAATTGTCAATTGTCAAAATTGACCTAAAGTATAGGGATAACAGGACTCCTGAACAGAAAAATGTCAAGTTCTTAGCTGAAACTACTAGAGGTAAACATAGGAAAGTCATAAAATGTAATAGGCGTAGGTAAGAATGTTCAGAAAAGGACTCCAGTATACCCAATATCAGTACATTTAAGCACCCATTGGTCTGTCTCTAGAAAGTTTTGCCCTTATTTTAGCCACAGTCTTTTATTTATTTATTTATTCATTTTTTCTAACTGACTTATTCTAGCTAAAACTATTTCTACTTTGCGGTAATAAGTCCAAGCTAATTTTTGGACTGATGAAACAAGTGAAAAATTATAATTGTATTGTCAACTTTCCAACTTTGTGACAATTATCAATTAAAGATGTTCATATGATGTGTGATGATAGTTTCACAAATTGTAGTAGATGGTCACTTGGCTCACCTATTTCATGATCTGTGGTGAGGAGTGTGTGGGGAGCAAAACAGCTCACTTCCTGGTAGGCAGAAAGCAAAGAATGGCAAGGCAAAGAGGTCTGTGGCAGTTTCCTTCAGATTCTGAATATGAGGTCCTCAGCTGGTAGCAGTTTGGGATTTGGAGCCTCCTAGAGGTGAGGTGTTGTTAGGGACAACATATGGGTGATATAGCCAGGTTCCATTTGCCAGTGTTGAGTACATTCTCTCCTACTGCCGTTGCCTACAAGTGATGTCCTCCCTCTGCTCATGCTGGTTTTCTCCTGCCATCATAGACATTCCCCTCTGGTATATAAGCCAAAATAAATAGTTTCCTCCCAGAAGCTACTCTTGGTCAGGTGTTTTCTGCCAGCAACTTGAAGCTAACTGCAATAGGGTCAGAGTCTCAATATATGCTTCAGAGACATGCACACAAGACGTATGTTCTTCTACTAGGCCCCACCATCTTGCTTTAGTGCTCCATGCTCCTAACCAAACATTAGTCCATCTCCTTTGCAGGACCGCTTAGATCCAAACCATAACATTTCACCCCAACCCCCAAAACCTCATTTCATTTTACAATTAAAGCTCATTTATTCCACATCTAGGAGTTTCCAAAGGTTTAATGGTTTCAGCATTACTCACAAGTCCAAGTCCTAAGTTTTCTCTGAGATTCAAAGCAAACTGGTAGCTATAAGCACAAGTAATAATCACAAACCAAATATAAACATGTAAGATCTAATGTCACAGGGTAGTAGCATTATTCCACAAGAGAGGAGAGGGGCATAGAAGGAAATATTGTACCTCAGCCAGAATGAAAACCAGCAGATAAAATGTTAGACACTTGTGACATCTAGGCTACACAGTAGCATGATGTGTGCTCAAAAGGTCTTGAGATGTCCTCCTAAAAGACCCTTTGCTTTAGCCCTCCAAGTCATTTTCCCCATCTAGATCTGCTCTCTGCCTATCATTTCTCTAGGCAGGCATTCTATGTTCCTGAATCTTCCATGTTTTACATTCCCATATTGAAAAATTGGCCTCTCCCTCATGACATCATGCCCTATCAGGAGCTGCTTAACAGTGACTTTATTTACATCACCCATTATCTTTACTCCCAGCTCCTTCTTTGAAATCGTGGTGTATCCCTCCATAACCATATAATGTTTGCATTATGTAGCCATGTGTAGAGTGCCAAAGTTTGCTGGTAGTAGGAGCAGTGGTTGGGCCACTTCTAAGATAATTACATAAATGTTTGAGGGTCTGCCTAATTAAATATTGGAAACTGAATTCTGGAGAGACTCTTCTCTAGATATCCTTGTAAGACAAGTACTTTGGTCCTCTCTTCTTAAACAACATCCATTGAAATTAATTATACTTTTTGCCCTTGAAAAAGCCACTTGTGAGTTTGGTGAATCCTGAGATGCCCTCACAGCATCTTTCTGGTGTGAAGTATTTAGGTTCATTTGAGTGGTACTGATCTTATTAGGAAACATACACTCTTCTGCTGCAGTTCACATATATATAATTCTTTTATGGGTGTAGAGAAAGCTTTTCAATTTCTTTCTGTTTGGCTATTTGTTCCTAATTATCACTGTTAAGTCTTCCTCAAAGAAGCCAGCAATATCAATGTTACAGTCTGAATTTGTGCTGCTTTGAAATTTCTTCCACCACCTTAATTAGGCTATCACCTGTAAACTTGGTCTCCCACAAAGTCTCAGGACTTGGACAATAGGTCACAAGTCATTTTGCAATTCCAAGTTGAGTCTTCATTTCCATCTGAAATCACTGCATAGCCTATCACCATTGTATTCTTTTGTGTTCCCACCAGTATCACTTTTTTGAGCTATACTTAAATTGCTCTAAAGTTTCTGTATTCTCCTTCTCTAAAAATTCCAAATTTTTGCAAACCAATTCCAAAGGAATTTGAAAACATTGTCAAGTATTTTCACAAAACTTGCCCTACTTCTGGTCATGAATTTTCTGTGTTAGAACATTGGTGTTACAAAATACTTGTGAAAACCAAATTAAAACAAAACAAAACAAAACAAAACAAATACATATTTTTTTTCATGTTTTCAGAATTTTGAGACCATGTTCCTTTTGCTAAGTTTTTTTTTTTTTTTTTCCCCAGAGGCTATGACCAGACAAATCATCAAGTTATAGAGTGTGTGACTGAGGAAAGCTACTCACCTATTGACATCAAGGAAGTGAAGAGAGATACAGAAAGTGGCCAGTACACAATATTCCCTTCAAGACTATCTCTACTAACCTACTTCTTCAAATTGGGTTTTACTGCCTAATTGTTGCACTAGAGGTTACCAAGCAGGTAAATTAAAATGATGACTATACCTGGATACACTGTGAAATAACATATTTAGAAAATAGTTATACTCATTTGCCAATGGAAAGTGGGCCATGGGTGATTATAGTAAGAGATGTCAGGTAAATAGGAGGAGTCAGTGGTGGGGGGGGATTACAAAGAACACAACACTCTTGTACTGTAGGTACCTCAGACACATCGCTAAGGACCATGTTCCTAAAACTCATTTTCCCTGTGGCCTCTGAATTCTTACCAAAGGCATTAGGATGAGGAAGTGATTGGAGTATGTGATCTTTGCTTCATAGAAGGGTCTGAGTTTAGTGTGTACACAGAGATAAGCCACAGTGGCTTAACCATAGTGCAGCCAGTTATTCTTAAGTCAGCAAAGAAGATAACAATAATATGTTACATGATATTTCTAGGAAAATATGGAATCTTCAAGGCTACAAACATGTGCAAACCAAGCAAAATTTAGTTGAGCAGGAAAATTATATCAGACTTCTCATACAATAGCATTTAATGCCAATGCCCATTTGTATTGATCAGGGAAATAATGATCTGGTTTGATATGCTCAGTTTAATGTACTTACCTTCCTGACACTATCACCATTTATTTTCTCAAGATGCTGTGGATCAGTATTTGAGGTGGACTTTGCTGGCCTTGCTCATATATTTGGATTTCAGCTAAGATAGAGACTATGTTTAGGACACTGACTCGGAACCTTCTGTCGTTAAAAAAAGTATATATTGGGGAGGAGGGAATTACCATGAGATATTGTTTACAATTATGGAAGTTGTCAATAACAATTAAATGAAAAAATAAAACATGCATATATAATTATTTGCAAGCAGAAAGAGAGAGAAAGAGAAAGAGAATAGAGACAGACAGTGATAAAGGGTATGCCAGGGTCTCTAGCCATTGCAAATGAACTCTAGGTACATGCATGACAGTGTGCATCTGGATTTACATGGGTACTGGGGAATCAAATCCAGTCATTAGGCTTTGCAGGAAAGAACCTTAACTGCTTAGCAATCTATCTAGCCCCTCTGTCATATTTTGGTAACCTAGATATTGCTAATTTTTCCCCACACCAAGACAGAAGTATTCCCAGCAGCAAGAGAAGGTAAGGATTGATGGGCAAGCCCTTCTCAAGACTGCCTGTTTCACAACAGCAGCATCTCTATGACTAAAACAACAGTAAAATCAAACAAATAAAATCCACTGAATTCATAATTGTTTTCTTAGTTAGTCCTCTCTCTAGTTCTACTACACTGTTGTTTTAAAACCTATATCTGATTGTGCCTCTATGATACTTTATGTATTTAATCAAGGTAATTAAAATGGAAATAACAGCATCATGCCATCCTGAATATAAGATACTGTTTTTTGGATTAAAGCTGTGGTAGCTTTTATGTATATTTACCATCTTCTCAGGTGTTAAAATTAAACTTGCAACTTGGATCTCTGCTGGGCTAGAGTAGGCATCACTGGAGGCAGATCCTGGAGTCCAGCCCAATGGTGTAAGAGAACAGTTTGTACTCTAGTGGGTTCATGCTTTCTGAGTTTTGGTGTTTTCTGGCTTTTTGGTGACTTCCCTCCACTTGGATCTATGAAAGGGGGGCAGCTCCTTCTACCATTAATAGAAATTCTGCATCTGTAAGCTTTAGCTAAATTCCTTCCTCCCATAAACTTTGGTTGGATATAAGTGACTCTGACAAAGGCTATAGCTGAATGCTCCATTAAATGATGTTTTCTCATAGGGATATGAATAAGAATAATGAGTACCTGTCCTTATGTCTTCTGTATGAGCAGTTTTATTTTCTCTGTTAAAAACAAAACTATACTCAGCTGTACTTGTCTACACTCATTATTAAGCTTAAGTTGTGAGTATTACCTCAATTTATACTTCTCCTCTCCCTACTTAGGCCTTAGTAATTCTCTCATTATTTTGTGATTGTAAGTATATATGTTCACATGGTTTCATATTTCATAGTGAAGTTACTAAATATTTTCCTTGCTGACTCAATAATCAGAGAAGTTCTATCAGGCAAAAACTAGTAGAAAAAATACAGTATCATGTTTTATTATATTAAAAAATAGTCCACATAATCATAACTAAGGAAATTTGAAATCCAGAAAACTCTATCGAGGCAGACTGGCTGTACCCTCTGTGCATAGGTTGAAATTTTCCCTAGGAAAATTTTTATTTCAATCCTGGAGATTTGAGTGATACTCAAGAGGCATTGGAGCTAAATGAATCAGGCCCATGTGTGTTATTTAGGACAATCTCATTTGCAATAACAATGATAAGAATTGATAATCAACTGACTCTGGGCTTGGTGCTCTTCTATGGAATGAAGATCACTGTGTGAATAAATGGACTGTGGACTAGCCACAGTGAGCCTCAAAAGATCATTACATTGGCTGGTATAACTGATATATCCCACATTTTAAGATAGGAGGCCTGATAGAAGAGAGATGGGGCTAACCTCCTTTCAGAACCAATTATGCCTTAAATTGAGAATGACTGACACTTATGTAACTGATTTTCTTGATACTTTTTCATCTGCTGAAACAAGGAAATCTTTCAGTCATTCTTGAGAAGAAAACAGTGAAGAATATTTTGTCACACATTGAGTACATAAGAATTGCTTAAGTAGGGAAGTTTTTAGCAATATTTAAGAAAGAAAATATAATGTAGTTTGTTTGATATGCTAGAGAGTTTAGTATAAAAGTTAAGTGTAGAATTTAAGAAGTAAACATACAGAGTTGTATCAACTAAAAAGAAAACTCTCCTCTGAAAAGAGGCTTTTGACCAAAAGCACGATTATTGTGTAAGTTAACTGAAAATTGTTAATCAAGATCAGGGTTACATTTACATTTTAAAATATGTCTCTGTTATTATATAAATTGTTTCACTGGATATTCAAAAGGGATAATCTTGTAAGAATAAATGTATTTAATTTTAAAAATGTATGTCTAACATATTCACTCTTGTGTTAGTTTTATAGAGCACTGAATCCTACATTATAACATTAAACATCAAATAGTTAAGTGGGTACATATCAAATATATGTAAGTGATTCTTAATTCATAGTCTAATTGGTTCTTGTCAGTCTTTGAAAACATACTGTATTATCATATATTTTTTGCTTGTATGATTCCCATTTTTACACTGTCTTATATGGATAAGACATAAAAACAATTCAATGTTTATTAATAGGAAAATATATATTTTTATTTGTGAAATACACATTGATCTTAACATATATCACTATAGTAAACAATGTCACAAATGATACAGTGACCTAATACAAAAAAAAAAAAATGAATGTAATCTGAAGGGGGAGCCAAAGCCAAACAAAGATATGTTTATAAGAGATGTATTTAGACATAAAATATGTGTTCAGGACATTCACAGGGAGAAGGCAGCAGATACATTCCCCTGTCTAGCACATCATCTCATAACGTCTATTTGCTTTGCTTTGTCAAAACATATGAAAAATCATTAAAGTGTTTTAATAAATGTCTGGTTTTCCTGCTCATTCATCTTATAAATATTAATTAGCCATGGATCAGGCAATTAAAGTTTAATCAATTTGCACTAATTAGCACCACATACTTGCATAAAAAGATAAAACCAACTCCTGCATCTGGCTGTTATTTGCAGTTTTTGTCAAGTGCTGATGAGTTTAATCTTGAAGGGAAGATTAAGAAGAAAAGAAAAAAAATAAATCAAGAAAGTAGTGTTAACTTTATTAAATTTTCACTCAAAAGCTCTGGTCATGAGTATCATGAAGATAATGACAGCAACATTATACTTTTTTTTCTGTAGACATTATTTTCTAGAATTTTCTGTATTGCCTCATCCAGTGGAGAGGTGCATCCCATATTCTGCTTGTTGGCTTGACTGCATGCATGTAATTCTTTCTTTTCCATAAATCCAAAAATGTTTTGTGTCTATATTTTGTGTTTTTTTTTAAAGGCATAATCACTGAATGTAAGGACCAACTTTTTTCTTTGGAATAAATGTGAGTGTTCTATATTGAAGATGAAGCTATAAAGGGGTTGCTCTATAAGTCAAGTTAAAATTTTCCTCACTGAAAATTATGTGTAACTGTGATGATGATAGAGATTCCCGAAATACAAAGTCTGCACTTTGATATTTGGTTCACATATTGTAGCTCAAAAAAATTTTGTTCCACAAAGATTTTTTTTTTTTTTTTTTTACAGAAACTAACTCCTGCTTCTCTGTTTTTGACTTGTGAGTTTGATTAGATAAATTACACTGCCAATCTACTGAGGCGACATGTACAGTGCATTTGCATCACTATTTTGTGTTTTAATAACCAGAGAAAATAAAGTGTTCCATTACTGCCTATTCATATAATTGACAAGGATTATGGGGAATAGAACTACTCTTTAATCACGGATGGAAATTTATCTTAGGCTTGGCAGGTAAAACTACACATTTTAGGATGATTTAGCATTGTACTAAAAAATAGAGCATGATTCATAAAAAAAAGCTATGCACCATTTACATAGAGATTTTTATTCAGTTTATGCAAGAATAGACTGGTGAATGGTTATTGATATTTTTCAAATAAAGTATGTATGATTCATTAAACTCCCTATTCCCCAGTGAACAAGCCACTGCTCTGTTAAGCACTCTTTGAGTACATAGGCCATAAAGAAAGCAGAAGTAGCAAAAGAGGGTGGCATACCTCAATGCCTGCCTTTAAAAAGAGTGCCTAAGAAGGAAAGCACAGACAGTGACAGATAACTGAACTACCATCTGGATTATAATACATATAATTTTTACCTCATTGGTGAAAAAATATGAACATGTTCTTTGCTAATACATTCCATGCATGCTGGGATACAGCTATGTAGAAGAATGTATTTTTTTCTAGAATCTTGGTATAATGAATGAAGTAGTATATAAAATGCTTTATCAAATCTAAATTATTGTAAAAATAATATAGCTTCATGGGGGCAAGGGCAGGAGATGTGTCCCCTATGGTTCAGTAGCTTTGTGGTGAGCACATTCCCTATATTACTGCATGAATAAGACCTAATGTGTTTAGCACTGTGTTTATGAGTAAAGAGAAGCAGGGGTCATGGTGGAAAGTCCTGACCATCTCAATGTTTCTGCCCCCTTTAAGCTTAAAGGCTTGAGGCAATGTTTTCAATCATTTAAATCATAGCCTGTTTGTAAAACTAGAAAGAATGAATGCTGACATGCCTCTGTGTTCTCTCACCTTCAATACTTTGGGACCTCAATTTAGTTCCCCATGCCTAAAATTATGAGCATCACTGACCTTCTAACTGGCAGATGAAAACTATTTTGGTTTCATATTCTGTTCAAGGCTATTTTCAACAGCTATAGTTTGACATTACCTTCACAGTATTGTCATATATCTCTTCAAAGTTACACTTTCACATATCCCCAAAACATGCCACTGGACACAATGTCTTCAGGCAAAATCTCAGACACATCCAACTTTCCCCAAGGATATATTTCTGAGATTAGAAAGATTTTTGATTTAAATTAATTGAAAAGGTTCCTTTGACCCTCACAAAGGAGCTAAAAAGAAATTGAGGTGGACCACTAGCCCACATATACTGCAGACATTTTTGTTTGATTTAATTGCTGAAAATTTAGTAAGTATCTATGTAATCACCAACATGGGGAGTAAGTAACTCATTCATTCACTCTTGGTATATGTGTGATATCACCAATCCTTACAGCCAAATCAGACTTTGACGTGGGACTGAGAAGCATTATTACAACAAGGGTTATTTGTAGGAAGGCTAATATAACTTTGGATATTTCTTCAGTAGTAGTGGCTGATACTTCTAAATACTGTGACTTTTAACAGACATATCTACTTATAATACTTAACTTTCCATTGTGTTTTATTAAATTTTATTCTTACTTCTTAGCTGTTTCTATATCCTTAATTATCTCCTTCACCACAAAGATATTAAAAATTAGCAGGGATAATAGAGCTCTCTACAGGTATTTATCCATTGAATATTTATTTATTTATTTATTTATTATTGGTTTTTTGAGGTAGGGTCTCACTGTAGCTAAGGATGATCTGGAATTCACTTTGTATTCTCAGGGTTGCCTCAAACTCATAGAGACCCTCCTACCTCTACCTTGAGGGCTAGGATTAAAGGCATGCATCACAACACCAGGCTTCTTTTGCTTTATTTATTTAGTTATTTATTTATTTGAGAGAGACAGAGAGAAAAAGGCAGATCTTAGTATCTATAACAATAATTAAATGGACATTTTTGTGATCTTAGAATAAACAACATATTGCTATATCTTTTTTTCTTATAGGAATCGGATTACAATCTCTTAGCTTTCTTTCCCTTTGGTTAAAGATGGCTCTATAGTGGAGAAAAGAAGAGGAATATAGTTACTTAAAAATGAATCTATCCATGCGGATGACATGTATCCCCAATAAGGAGGGTCTCTTTGGAAAAGGGGCAGGTTGAGGGAAAGGATGGTACCAAGAACTGTTGTTTATATACTAAGTGTGTCCATAGCTAATAAAAATAATTTTAAAAAAGTAATCTATAGTTTTAGGTACAGTAAGAAATAAGAAAAAACTTTTCAGTATTCAAAGAATTAGTTTAGAAAAAGGAATGCTATTAATTTTTTAATACTTTGAAAGGCTATTATATTTTGCTCTTTTCTATAAACAAGTTCATTATAATTTATAAACAAACTGATCATTCACATATTACTTGTTTTAGCTGAAAAATTTCAGAACTGGCTGGAGAGATAGCTCAGTGGTTAAGGCACTTGCTTATGAAGCCTGATGCTCCTGTTTGATTCCCCAGTGCCCACGTAAAGCCAGATACACAGATGCACAACACTGGCTCATGCATCTTGAGGAGGCCCTGGAACATCCATACTTTCTCTGCCTCTCTCTCGAAGAAAATGTTTTTTATGAAAAAAAGAAATAAAAAGTTTCTGATCAGTATTTTCAGATTTATTTGTATAATATTAAGAAGCACATATTTGCTGGGGCTGGAGAAATGGTTCAGTGAGTCCATGTGACTGCTTGCAAAGCACAGCTGCCTTACTGCCTGAGCTCAATCCAGCAGCACTCATGTGAAGCTGAACTCCAAGTGGCGCATGCGTGTGTCTCTGGTCCCAACACCCTACAGCAACTGTAAGTGGAGGTAGCAGAATCTGAAGCTCATGGGTCAGCTAGATTCCCATTCATTCACAATGGCAGGAGGTTCTGGATCTCTCAAACTAGACAATTGTGTGCGCCTCAGGCTGTCTTTTGCTTTCCATATGTGCACTGTGACATGTGGGTGCCCATACACACAGATGCACCCACACAGACACATCAAAACTTTAAAAGCATATAATTTCAAGCCCAACTTCAATACATAGTTATCCCAGACTAAAAATAAATCAACACTTAAAGGTAATGAAAAATTAATCTTCAATAAAATATGTTTACCTTACCTCAAAATCACAGATGAGGGCTGGAGAGATGGCTTAGTGGTTAAGCGCTCGCCTGTGAAGCCTAAGGACCCCAGTTCGAGGCTCGGTTCCCCAGGTCCCACGTTAGCCAGATGCACAAGGGGGCACACGCGTCTGGAGTTCGTTTGCAGAGGCTGGAAGCCCTGGCGTGCCCATTCTCTCTCTCTCCCTCTATCTAGCTTTCTCTCTGTCTCTGTCGCTCTCAAATAAATAAATAAAATATTAAAAAAAAATCACAGATGATCAATTTTTCAATATTTTAAATCGATAGGAAATTTCTATATTTCCAAATGCATTTTAAATCTGGATCTTGTTCCAGTGACTACTCTATCAAGAAGACTTATTGGAAAATGTATTTGGATTTTCCTTACTGAAATAAGTTAGCTTAGAGAGTAATTAATTACTGGCTATAACCTGAAGAAAAAAAAAAAAAAAGATTGTCTGTTAAAATGTAGTACTAACAAACTCATTACAAAAAGTGCTTTACTGAGGACCAAACGCCATAAATAGTACTAGATATACAATGAATGTAACTGAATGAACTTGGAAATAAGTATGAGTGTGGAAGGAACAATTTGGAGATGATCAAATAATTCATTGAAGCATGTGTTACTGCAATGAAACTAGCCTTCAAAGATGACCCTGTACTCACTTCCTCTAAGATAAGACAGAGAGAGAGAGAGAGAGAGAGAGAGAGAGAGAGAGAGAGAGAGAGAGAGAGAAACAGAGAGACAGAGAGAGAGAGAATGAAATCCTGGAATATCATCTGTTATTATTGTAACCACTCAAGGTGCTTGTCACCCCGTGAATAAAGCTGGGAAGGATCTACATTGTAAGCCAGTTTGAGCATCCTGATGAAGTAAAGCTCAGCCACCTATAATTGAGGTATACAAACCATCTGAACAAATGTACTGTCAGACCACAGAACTGTAAAAGCTAGTAATATATATATATATATATATTTTTTTTTTAATCACTTTTTTTTTATTTTGGAGCAGTGGATGACTGGAATAAAGCTTCATATCAGGAAGAGGAATATGCCCTATTTCAAAATCTTCAACTTTGTTCTTAAAATAAAAAGAGCTTAATAAGGACATGAATTACAGGTGAAAGATACTGAATAAATTGTTCTCAAACTTACAGAAAAGGTAACATATTTTATGTAGTGGCAACAGTTCAGAAAAACATTAGAAAATAGCAACATGTCTAATGAACTAATGAACTGGCCAAGGAAATTTCCGCTGTGACTTGAGTATGCCATTGGGTTTGTTGTAGCCATACATGGTATGATATATCTAGAGAGAAGGAAACTCTAGTTTTTAAAAATATTTTATTTTTCTTTATTTATTTGACATAGAGAAAGGGGGAAGGGACAGAGAAAGAGAGAAAAAATGGGCACCCCAGGGCTCCAGCCACAGAAAACGAACTACAGACACATGTGCCCCCTTGTGCATCTGGCTAACATGGGTCCTGGGGAATCAAACCTGGCTCCTTTGGTTTTGCAGACAAATGCCTTAACTGCTAAGCCATCCTTCCATCCCAGAGAGACGAGAACTCTAGGAAGAACTGTCTAGATTTTAGATGGATTCTGAGAAGCTATTTAGGAGTCAGGATGTAATGAGTGCAGAAATAAGGGCCTCATCATTGTGTACTTCTCATCTCTAAGGGGAAAAAAAAAATAAGAAATCAGTGCAGCTTGGAAAACCCCATGTTAGGACATTATAGCATTTTATCACAGTACTCATGAAACAATGAGATTTCTGTGAATTAGAACATTTTCTGATAGCACTCTGATTCTCAGTTCAATGAGAAAAGAAGTATAACTTTTCTCCAAGATAGTGGATCACAAAGTAATAGTGTTGATAAAGTACATTTTATATGTGGATTAAACTTCCACAATAAACCAAATTGTTTATGTCATATATACTCATCTGGGTCAGCACAATCATTTAATCCCAATACTCAGGAGGTAGAGGTAGGAGGATCACTGTGAGTTTAAAGATAGTTGGAGACTGGAGTGAGCTCCAAGTCAGTCTTGACTAGAGTGAGATCTTGCCTCAAAAAAAGAAAAAAAAAACTTTTATAAGGAAATATTAAAGGAATTATATCAGTTTTTTCCACAAAGGGCATGGTGAACTCAATGAAAATTGACCTTTCAGCTCTAGCATATCTTCTACCAGAACACCGAATGAGAAAGGCTCTCAGCAGCAAGCATGATCATTTCTTTTTACAGTCAAGAAAGACAAGTCATAGGATGGAGCCCAGAGACACAATGAACTAAAAAGAATAATAAATACAGGTACATGGATTTTCCAGGATTTGTGAAATACTAAGTGTCTCCTAGTGTCTACTTAAATAAGTGCTTACCTCTATATTAAAAAATATAATATGTGGAAGGTAGGTCAATTTAACAATGAGTAGGTGTTAAGGAGACATATCTAAGGAATTTTACATGGAGAAGCATGCCATAATAATTAACTCTCATTTAGTTAGATGATAAATGTTCCCACTAGAATTTGATAACATGGATGGATTAAGACATTGAGTAATCTTGAGATAGACAGAGGACATTAGGAGAAATGTAAATCCATTTTGGTTAGGAATAGCTGTAAATTCTCAACCATCCTTTCCTTTGAGAGACAGAGTAAGGGCTACACTTGTTTCTGCCAATGGACTAGAGCAGAAATGATCACAGGTCCTCACTTGGCTTACGTCCACCAAGGAAAGCCAACTGGTCTTTCATCTTGGAAGGCAAATTCCATGTCACCAGTCTTTGAATCATCTTATTCAGAAGACTAACTGCTTCATATAAGGAAAAAGACCACACATGGGGAAATAAATTATATAGATGTAAAAAGGTTTCTTGGGCTTCCCAGTTAACCAAATTAAAATAAAAACTGAGGTTTTAGAATGACATGTGCCCAATGGATTCATCCTAAAACACATAATTTTAGTTTCCAGCTATCCTGGAACATAGACAAGCTATTCTCTATGCTCTGCCAGATTCTTGCACAAAATTCAATGGCAATCCCTTAAAAATATGATAAGCCTACTTCTTTAATTTTCAAGCAAGTAAAAGAAAAAAAATAAGATTTTATCTGAGTCATATGTTCAGACAGTCAGCAGGCAGATTGACTAGATTGAAATTAGACATGGAGATTTTTGTTGGGACTTGGAGGAAAATGGAAATGTATAAGGAAACAATTCAAAACCATGTCCTGGGAAGGCTTTGCCAGGAAGAGTATGTGGATTGCTTAACTAAATATGAAGAATGGGAGAGTCTAGGAGGCCTGTACCTGAAAGAAAAGTAGAGATGTCAATAAACAGAAACTTTGCCAATGAGATAGACTATCCTATATTCTAACAGAAGGCTTTTATTTAAAACAAATAGTTATAAATTTGTAGTTGGAAGATTGTCACATAAATATAGTTTCCAAGAAGGAAAAACTGGTCTTGGAGACATATTCCTTTAGTAACTACAGTTCATCACACATTATATATACTTCTGTTTAATGTAATGAATTCTTATAATTTTAAAATGACTTTTGCTAAACACATTAAAAAATTAAATACCAGAAAGTCCTCTGACATTATTTGTTCAAGATTTCATTGTCATATCTGGTTCTAATAGTTCATTTCATCATTATAACCTATCTAGAGGTTTTTGAAGTTAGAATAACTCCTGAAAGTTGGTTGTTTCTTGAGCAGTAGTAGATGGCAGCTACCATACTCATTCCTCACAGATTTCATGTTGCTTGGCTTTGCTTGGAGGTCTTGGCACTATACAACTATTTTAGTTAGGCATGCTTCCTCAGGGGAAGATGTGACAAAGAGATGCAAAATGTTCATGGAGTGCATGAAGAATATGGTGTTTAAAAATGAGCAAAGGTTACAGACACCAAAGGAATTTTTTAGTAATTGGTTTTCTATTAATACAAAAGGAGATTCTAGAGAAAATGTTTAAAAATATGTCATGAAGGGGTGAACAGATGTGCTTTTCCTGCTGTGGGAAACCATCAACTTTTGTTCTTGGATTGGATTTTAGATCTATTCTTTTTTTAAGATTTTATTTTAATTTATTTATTTGAGAGAAAGAAAGAGGCAGAGTGAGAGAGAAAGAGAGATAATGGGCATGCCAGGCCTCTAGCCACTGGAAATGAACTCCAAATGCATGTGTCACCTTGTGTCCTGGGGAATTGAACCTGGGTCCTTTGTCTTTGCAGGATAACACCTTAACCTCTGCGCCATCCTTCCAGCCCAGTTTCTATTTTGATGTCATCATCTTTTTCTCCTATTATGAGGGTCTTTTGAGGGTATTGCTAGGCACTGAAAGGTCATGGATATTGAAGACAATTTCTGTCTGGACAGATGCATTGTAAGGCGTGGTACACTTCCTTTCGCTCTTACATTCATTCCACCACCTCTTCCACAATGGACCCTGAGGCTGGGAGGGAGTGACAGAGATGTTTCAGTGCTGGACATGCCTCTGTCCCTTCTTCTCAGTACTATGTTGCCTTTTGGGTCATCACAGTGGACATCACAATGTGAAAAGAGAAGCTTCTTGAACCAGAAGTGAGAGTAGCATTAATATATGAATATGAACATTAATTATAGTGTGTACAGATAGTTTGGTGAGAATAATATATGAATTTATCCGCACCAGAGCAGGCTTTATACCCCTAAGGCATTTGACCTCTCTTGCCATGGGCTTTTGATTAGGTTTTTGTTACTAGACAAGTATTCACTCACAAAGAGTGGGCCTTCAGTCCAATTAGAAAGTAGTTAGTTTCCCTCAGAGCAGAATCACTACTATTACATTCATTGGGTCATTTGGCCTGACTGGCCTAATTTGAGGATTCCAGCATCCACTGTTTTTATCACTGATGACTTCTGTTTCCCATAGGGCTGCATACAGTAGAGTTTTTTTTCATATTTCAGTTGGCTGATCTATAAGGAGAACGTTTTCTGCTCAGCATCAGCTTGATTTCTCAGTGCCGTTAGTGCTCAGGCATGTGAAGTCTTCAGCAATAGGGTTTTATCAGTGGTTTCTCAAGGGAAACCAAGGGCCTTGGCAATATTGTGATGTTTTGGAGGCAACAGGGTCTTCCCTGGCCAACAACTCATTAGAAGGTATCCCATCCCTGGCACTGAAAAGTGTCCAGTAACAATCTGTGGATTCTAGGTGTGCCATTATTCAAACAAAGTAGGTTTTGATATGTTTTATTTAGAATATCTTGAATTTTGATTGATTCTTTCCCATACCCCTCTTTCACACAATATCTTCCACTGACCTTACTTAGGCCTTTCCTTTCCCTATAATTTGGTCTTCTACTTACATATATAAAATACTGTCCCCTAAATACCTAACCTCTCCTCCCTCCCCCCCGCCCTTATAGCTTTTTTTCTAGCTTACTGGCCACTGCTATTGATTTTTGGTTCCAGCTCACATACAAGTATATACATTTGTAGATAGGATCCACATATAAGAGAGAAAATGCAACTTTTGGCTTTCTAGGCCTGGGTTAACTCACTTAGTATAATCCTTTACAGATACATCCATTTACCTGCAAGTTTCATAATTTCATTTTTCTTTACTGCTGAATAGAACTCCACTGTATAAATATACCATGTCTTTATTATCCATTCATCTGTGGGTGAACATATAGGTTCGTTCCATTTACTCGCTATTGTTTTTTTTTTATTTTTTTAAACATTTTTAAAAAACTTTTAATTTATTTATTTGAGAGTGACAGAGACAGAGAGAAAGATAGAGGGAGAGAGAGAGAAAATGGGCACGCCAGGGCTTCCAGCCTCTGCAAATGAACTCCAGACGCGTGCGCCCCCTTGTGCATCTGGCTAATGTGGGACCTGGGGAACCGAGCCTCGAACCAGGGTCCTTAGGCTTCATAGGCAAGCACTTAACCACTAAGCCATCTCTCCAGCCCTACTCGCTATTGTTAATAGAGCAATAATATCTGTGTTGTGGAAGTATCCCTAAGGTAGTGAAGAGAGTCATTAGATTATATGCCTAATAGTACTATAGCTGGAACATATGCTAAATCTACTTTTAGCAGTCTCAAGAACCTCCACACTGATTCCCACAATGGTTGTACCAGATTACATTACCATCAACAGGGTAAAAGGGTTCTCCTTTTACCACATTCTCACCAACATTTATTGCCATTTGTTTTCTTGGTGGTAGCCATTCTGACAGGAGAGAGATGGCATATCAAGGTAGTTCTAATTTGCATTTTCCTGATGGCTAAGGATGTAGAACATATTTTTAGATATTTATATGCCATATGTATGTCTTCTAGTGAGAACTCTTTATTGAATTCCATAGCCCATTTTTTAATTGGATTGTTTGATTGTTCTGTTTTTTTAGTCCTCTGTCAAATGTGTAGCTGGCAAAGATTTTTCTCCCATCCTGTAGGTTGTCTCTTTATTCTATTCACAGTTTCCTTTGCTGTACAAAAGTTTTGTAATTACATGAGATCCAAGTGGTTGATTGGTGGTTTTATTTTCTAAGAAATTGGGGTTATATTCATAAAGTCATTTCCTATGCCAATATGTTGAAGGGTTTCCCCTACCTTTCCCTCTAGCAATTTCAGAGTATCAAGTCTGAAATTAAGGTCCCTGATCCACTTGGATTTAGTTCTTGCGCACAGAGAAATACAAGTATCTATTTTCATATTTCTACATATAGATATCCAGTTTCCCAGCATCATTTGTTGAAGAGGCTTTTTTTGCTCCAATGAATATTTTTGTCATTTTTGTCAAAAATCAGATGGCTGTAGCTGCCTTCAATGACATTTGGGTCCTCTGTTATGTTCCATTGGTCCACATGTCTGTCTTTGTGCCAATACCATGCTGTTTTTGTTATTATGGCCTTGTAATATAGCTTAAAATTGGGTATGGTGATGCCCCCAGCATTATTTATTTATTTATTTTTTTATTTTGGCTATTCAAGGTTTGTTGTGCTTCCAAGTGAATTTTAAGATTTTTTTTTCTATTGCTGTGAAGAATGTCATTGGAATTTTAATGGGGATTGCATTAAATGTGTAGTGAGAAGAGTTATTAGGATATATGCCTAGGAGTTCTATAGTTGGATCATATGGTAAATTTATTTTTAGCTGTCTCAAGAACCTCCACATTGGTTTCCACAATGGCTGTGCCAGATTGCATTACCGCCAACAGTCTAGAAGGGTTCCCCTTTTTTCTACATTCTCACCAACATTTATTGTCATTTCTTTTCTTGATGGTAGCCATTCCAACATGGGAGATGAAATCTCAAGGTACTTTTAATTTGCATTTCCCTGATTGCTAAGGATGTCGAATCCTTTTTTTAGATTTTTACATGCCATCTGTATTTCTTCTGGTGAGAACTATCTATTTAGTTCCATAGCCCATTTTTTAATTGTGCTGTTTTATTTCCTATTTTTTTTTTTTAGTTATTTGTGTATTCTGGATATTAATCCTCTGTTACATGTGTAGCTGGAGAGTATTCCCACCCTGACCCCCCCCCCCATTCTATAGGTGTATAGATGTCCATTTTCCCAGAAACACTTTTTGAAGAGGCTGTCATTTTTCCAATGAATATTTTTCACAATCAAAAATCAGATGGCTATAGCTGCCTGGATTAACATCTGCACCCTCTATTCTGTTCCATTGATCTACTTACCTGTCTTTGTGTCAGTACCATTATGTTTTTGTTACAATGGTATAGTAATATAGCTTAAAATCGGGTATGGTGATATCACCAGCCATATTTTTGTTGTTCAAAATAGTTTTGGCTACTAGGATTTCTGTGCTTCCAAGTGAGTTTTAGGATTTTTGTCCCTATTTCTGTGAAGAACACCATTGGAATTTTAATGGGGGTTGCATTAAATGTGTAGATTTCTTTTGGTAAAATTGACATTTTCACAATATCAATTCTTCCAATCCAAGAACATGAGATGTCTTTTCATTTTCTTGTGTCTTTTGCAATTTCTCACTTGAGTGTTTTAAAGTTGCCATTGTAGAGATCCTTCACTTCCTTGGTTAAGTTGATTCCAAGGTACATTATTTATTTATTTAAGGCAATTGTAAATGGGAGAGAGTCCCTGATTTCATACTCTGCAGGTTTTTGTTAGTATAATCAGCACTAACTGTTTGCTGGGAAAGTCTTTAGGGTCCTTTATGTATAGAATCATATCATCTGCAAATAATGATATTTTGATCTCTTCCTTTCTAATTTGTATTCTTTTTATGAGTGTCTCTTGCCTTTTAGTAGCTCCTTAGCTGATCTCAGCTGTCTTTCCTTCAGATTTCTTGACTTTTCATGGTGGCTGTTGAGGTTGGAAAATACCTTTGTTTGGTCTCTGCTGCTGTTGCTGGGCACTGGCGCCTGGCCAGAGGTGCTGGCCAGTCTGTGGATCATGCAGATCAGGGGTGCAAGTGCCTCAGTGGAATTCTGGCCATTTGCCTCCTTTCTGGTGGATATTGGTCTCCCATACTTCTCTGCTCCGTTTATGAGGAATCTATACTCCTTCACTTTTCAGAAGAAGAGTGTATTTTGCTGTGGCTTTACTTATATTCCTCCCTAGGGTGGTTTGGTTGGCTCCTATGCTTCCATCTTACCTGGAAGTTTTTGTCTTTTTTAAAGTGAACTGTTTTTGTCCTCTTTGCATATAATAAATATATTATTTAATTATTGCCAATATTGCATTACTTGAATAAATGATGAAGACATAGTATTTTTATATCTATTGTTTTTAATTCGATAATATTTTGCTAAGGAATTTAATGACTATGCATGCTTGCTTATATTTTGTATATCATTACTTTTATGTACAGTCTTTTTGGTTTTGTTTTGGGATTTCTCTTAGCTCTCTTAGTTATTTATTTTTGGTTTTTCAAGGTAGAGTCTCACTCTGACCCAGGCTGACCTGGAATTAACTGTAATTTTGGGTGACCTTGAGTTCAATGAGATCCTCCTACTGAGTGCTGGGATACAGGCTTGTACCACCATGCTCAGCTGTCCATTTTTTTCTTTTTTTTTTAAATGTATTTATTTGCAAGGAGAGAGAGAGATCAGAGAGAATGGGCAAGCCATGGCCTTCAGCCACTGCAAATGAACTTCAGAGGCATGTGCCACCTTGTGCATCTGGCTTTACCTGGGTACAGGGGAGTCAAATAAGGATTACTAGGCTTTGCAGGCAGGCACCTTAACTGCTGAACCATCTCTCTTGCCCCTCTTTCAGCTTTTTCTGTGCTGTTGGGAAGTGGTCCCATTTTTTCCCATGGAAGTATTGTAACATTAACATTATTTCTTTTTTCCATGGTTATTTTTTAGAAATTATCTGTAAGGATCATCTAATCTTAATGTTACTTCTTGTCTTGATTTTGAAATGTAGGGATAATCAGAGAGTTTTTCATTTTGTGAAAGCAGATCTTCTTTAGGTTCTGTCCTTCATGGTTCTCCTAGTGTCTGTGACATTACCAGGCACTTAAAAGAAAGAGAAAAATTATGTTTGAATTGAACTGCCCTAGGGCATGGAGAAGCTCTCAATGCTGCTCTCCTGCCTCCTATTACTGATAAAGTTAGAGAGGTCACATTCATCTACATAGACTCCTTCTTTTATACCCTACAGTTCCTGCAAAGATTAACTGCTTCTGACTTGAGGCCTAAGTCTACCCATCAGGCAGTGATGTACCAAAGAGACAGCAAGGACATGCAGATGTGTACAGTGTGTATCCCCATTGCGGTTGCCTTAATTTCCAAGGGATGGAGAAGTTTTAGTTTGATTGCTTTGTGGTTCAAGGGCTTGAATCCAGTGCCTTGCACATGTGAGATAAGCACTTCATCCTTAAGCTACAACCTCAGCTCAAAGGGCAGAAGTATGTTTAAGATCTGAAAAGAGAAGAGGAGGATGTACGTAGAGGCAGTGACTTCTTCCCTTGTGACTTGTAAACAGTTATTTATAAAGGTTTAAATTCCATTTGATAATTTTCTAAATCATTCATTCACATATACCAGGTTTGTATTTTTACCTAGACAATACTGCTTGCTTGCCTAAATCAGAGAGGTTTCACTTAAAGATGTAACATTTTTGAGTGAAATAAATTAGGTCATATGTAGTTCCTCCTACATATAGCTTAACAGTTATGGCACTTGCTGGCAAAGTCTGGCAATCAAAGTTCAATTCCTCAGTGTCCATGTAAAGCCATATGCAGAAAGTGGTGAGTACATGCATCTGGAGGACCTAGCACAACCATTGTCTCTATCTGTTTCTCTTTTCTCTCTCTCTCTGCTTACAAGTAAATAATTATATATGTATATAAACATACATATATATATATATATATGTGTATAAATACATTAAAATTGATATACTGTTGTAGTGAATATACTGTTGTAGTAGGTTCGCAGTGCTGGGAGAAAACACCCAACCACGAGCCCATGGTGGGAAAAAAATGGGAGTTTATTTTGGCTTACAGACTCAAAGGGAAGCTCCATGATGGCAGGAGAAAACAATGGCATGAGCAGTGGGTGGGCATCACCTACAGGACAACATCAAATAGACAACCACAACAGGAAAGTGTGCCAAGCACAGACAAGAACAAGCTGGTTATAAAACCCACAAGACAGCCCCCAACAAAACGGTACCCCCAGGACGTGTTAATTCCCAAATCGCCATCAGCTAAGAACATAGCACTTAGAATACTTAAGTTTATGGGGGACACCTGAATCAAACAACCACATTCTGACTCTGGAACCAATGAGCTGATAGTCATCCATGATGTAAAATGCAATGCATTAAGTCAAACTTTAAAATACCTCATTGTTTTAATCAGTCTTAATGATGTTAAAAAATCCCTATAGTCCAGTCTTTTAACTGAGCTGCACTACCCAAAAAAATAAAATAAATAAAAAATAAAATAAAGTAATGGCATAGAATAAACACTCACACTGCAAAAGATAGCAATGGTCACAGCAAAGAATAATTCAACCAATCTCTGGAATTCCAATTCTGCCCCTCAGATAGGATACACAGTACTGGAAAACATCATCAGTATTGGCAGCTCTCTTTGGCAGCCTTCTCCTGGTCCTGGCATCTCTATTGGGTCTCTGCTGAACCCACAGTTCATCCTCATGGTTCCATCAGGATCCACACATGTAAATCAATAAGTCTGCTTTATATTGCCCATGGCCATTTCCAAAACACAAAACCATGTTTCAAATTCAATGACCCTTCTATTCCTCCATTTCTTATACTCCATAATACCAGGTGGGGTGCCAACTTGTTAATTCAGAGGGGAATAAAGCAGGCTCCTTCCAAAGACTCTTCATTCTTCCTGTTGTCCCAATGCAGGCCAGCTGGACCAATGTCAATGGTTATAATCTCTCAAACAATTATAGCTGAATAGGAAGCAGTTTTGGTCCAAATATTTCATCTTTTTTCTGTGCTATTTCCCTCTGCTCACACCAGTCTATTTCTACACAATGCAACTCTGCACAAGTTCTTAAGACATGGGCATAACAGCAAGCCTCTCACACCAGCTGCTTCTAGCCCAGTTCAGACAAAGCTCTTTCTCACCCTCACAAGCCAAACCTCAAAGTCCATAGTTTTTACTGCATTCAAGTCTTTCAACTCTGACCAGAATAGTCCATCAAGCTATACTTACAGCACTGTGAGTTGTCCCAAAAGTCAAGATTTCTAACTTATCCCTATGAAGCAATTCCAAGAGGCCAAAGCTACACAGTCAGGTGTCTACCAGAAATGACCCCACTCTCAGTACCTACTTTAACTGTTGCAGTCATGTTTGCATTGCTGGCAGAAAACACCCAACCAAGAGCAGCTTGTGGGGAGAAACGGGTTTATTTTGGCTTATAGACTCAAAGGAAAGCTCCATGATGGCAGGGGAAAACAATGGCATGAGCAGAGGGTGTACATCCCCTCCTAGCCAACATCAAATGAACAATGGCAACAGGAGAGTGTGTCAAACACTGGAAAAAGGAAGCTGATTATCATATTCATAAGCCCACCCCCAACAATACACTGCCTCCAGGAGGCATTAATTCCCAAATTGCCATCAGCTGAAAATGTAGCATTCAGAATACCTAAGTTTATGGGGTACACCTGAATCAAACCAACACATATACCTAACTAAATATGTAGCTAGATTTTTTTAAGCAATTCTTTATTTATTTATTTGAGAGCAATAGAGAGAGACGAGAGAGAGAGAGAGAGAGAGAGAGAGAGAGAGAGAGAGAGAGAGAGAGAATGGGTGCACCAGGGCCTCCAGCCACTGCAAACAAACTCCAGATGCATGCTCCCCCTTGTGCATCTGTTGAATGTGGGTCCTGGGGAATGGAGCCTCGAACCAGGGTCCTTAGGCTTCACAGGCAAGCGCTTAACCACTAAGCCATCTCTCCAGCCCTTTAAGCAATTCTTAAGAAGTCAATATATCATCAAAAATATGCTTCTAATATAATAATTATTTTTTACTTGAGAACTTTATTGTATGAAAATATTGCCTATTAGTCATATTCCCATTGGGTTATATTCATATGTTCCCTCTCCCTTGCCTATAATTATTTTTGCTAACACTGGTTTTCTAGCTAGCTTGTGAAAAAAAGTTCCTAATTATTCTGTTTGGCAAATGTCTGTACATTGTAATATTTTCCAACTTATTTTAGCTATCTCTAAAGAGTTTTGAATAATTAAAATCTTTTCTAACACATTTTTCTTCGAAGTCATACTTCTGTCTGCTTATGGGCTTGATCTCAGTTTGTGACTCACCTACGACGTTTTCCATTACTGTGCACGGTTTGAAAATGCCTTGAGGGTGATGATCACTGAGCTCCTGGAGTGTGATCAGTGTGCAGAGCTTCCCTGACTTGCCTTTTAAATTTTCTTCAATTTCCCACAATTAAACAGATTTTAATCTTGTTTACAATTAGGCCTTCACTTGTCACTTTTGTCAACTGTGTAATACCATTCATTTGTCCCATTATTTTTAATATGTGATTTTCAGTTTCACAAAGCTTATAGCCTATAATTTCTTTTTATGCATGCATATGTGTGCAGGAATAGTGTATGTGTGCAAATATTCTTGTATGTGGGGGTGCATGTACAGATGTGGGGTTATGCACATGCACATGAACTGGGTCCTAGTTGCACAACCTTGGATATTATCTTAGAAAGTAGTCTACCTAATTATTACTTTTTAAATTTGAACCAGGTTCTCTCATTGCACAGAAACTAAATTCACTGGTTAGGCTAGCATGGCAAATAAGAGATTCCTGAGGATCCTTCTGTGTCTGCCAGTGGTGGAAATATATGTGCATGCCACCAAACCTAACATTTTTATATAGGTTCTCAAAATAAAGGCAAACACATTACAGTCTGAACTGTCTCCCCAACTTACTACTGAAATGGAATAATATTAGAGAAAAATTTCATTTATACCAATTATCTTCATGTCTTTCTCCAGATAATTTGTTTTTCTGGAATAGTATTATCATGATACTCTACATGATATAGAATCTCATTTATATTCCTCATTTTCTGGCACTCTTATATGATTCTTTGAAACAATACATCCAGGATCTTCAGTGAGACAACTATTATATCTTCACTAAGGCAGGAATGTAGATCAAATATACTGGTCTCTTTACTAATAGTGTCTGGAGAATTTCCCAGGTAAATTTTCCTAATACTTATCAGTACACTTCATCATTCCAAAACTTCTGCAGAATTGAAGTAGTACTTTCCATAGATCTGGAATCACAACAAGCAATCACTGCCCAGACTGTAGAATATATAAAGTATAACTTTCCATTCTATTAATGTTTGTATACAGATTAAACCTTTGGAATTGCATTGGTTAACTTTAAAAACTGCAAATAATATTTGAAAAGGTGTTTCTAGGACTGGGGAGATGGTCCAGCACTTAAAGGCTCTTGCTTACAAAGCCTATCATCCATGGTTTGATCCCCAGTGCCAACACAAAGCCAGATGCAGAAAGCGACACGTGTCAGGAGATCTTTGCAGTGGAAAGAGCCCTGATGTGCCCATATTCATTCTCTCTCTTTCTCTGTCCTTGCAACTAGCTAAATAAAAATATTTAAAAATTAAGAAAAGAATACTGTCAAGTGTGGTGGTGCACACCTTTTTTTCCCTTTTTATTTATTTATTTTTATTATGGACATACTTAGTATAGATGCATAATATGTTGGTGCCTTCTTTTCCTCATCCCTGACCTCACTCCACTGTAATCTCAGCACTTAGAGGCAGAAGTCGGAGGATTGCTATAATTTTGAGGCCAATCTCAGATTATGTAGTGAATTCCAGGTTAGCCTGGGCTAAAGTGAGATACTACCTCAAAAAAAAAAAAAAAAAAAAAAGGAAAAGAAAAGTATATTTGTGTTGGCTTGGCTTCTTAAAATTATGTTCTTTGGGCTGGAGAGATGGCTTAGCGGTTAAGCACTTGCCTGTGAAGCCTAAGGACCCCGGTTCAAGGCTCAGTTCCCCAGGTCCCACGTTAGCCAGATGCACAGGGGGGGCGCACGCGTCTGGAGTTCTTTTGCAGAGGCTGGAAGCCCTGGCGCGCCCATTCTCTCTCTCCCTCTATCTGTCTTTCTCTCTGTGTCGCTCTCAAATAAATAAATAAATAAAAAATTTAAAAAAAAATTATGTTCTTTAAGCTGCTCAAAACCAGATTGAACTAAGTAAGTGATATAGTTCACATCTAAGCACATATGTGTGCATACACACAAAGCATCCTATATCATTCTACATAGGTCAATGACTCAGATAATAAACATCTAATAATTAACAGAGATGTGATTTTAGTAGTATCATGCTCTCATCAATTGAGCTAACCAGACAAATTATGTCATTATAAATAAAAGGTTATTATGATTTTTGGCCACTCTACTTTTCTCTTGCTAAGAGAAAATTTCCAATTCTATTGTGGTGAAACTATATTGAAAGTTTTATTAGTAGCATTTTCTAATGCATCTTGAATAACTAAACTAGTTTACTATTTCAAATATCAAAACAGCTCAGTGGGGTGTGACCATCCCCTCAATCCCTTTCCATCTCCCAGTATGGGTCATTTATTTGGCAATCAGCCTATGCATGTATACATTGCAGCTGTCAACAACTGCCCAAGGAATCTTATGATTTTAAGGAATGTGTTATCCCATTTGTGGATCCCAGAGGACTGTTTGTCATAAAAAAATTCTTTGGTACCATCTGTCCCTTGCCTATCTATGTGAACATGAAGTTTTACTAGGCAGGTAGGCACAAACTATGAGGCTAGAAAGACAGGCAAAATCAAAAGTTTCATAACAGGCATGTATTAAGCCACATTTAAAAACATAATGTTAACAATCAATAGCTTCTTTGTTTTAACTTTCTTTCCACTTATTATAGCATTCTCCATATAGTGCATTTGAATGGAAATTTGATAGCACACTGTGTTACCTATTTCCTTGAGAATTTTAACACATGAGCATTCTGTAATTTGATAATAATTCCCTCCCATTACCCTCATTAGTCTTCCCCCTCCCATCCCAATTCCAGTGAATCTGCACTTCTTTCTAGGCAGTCTTTCTACTTTGATATCTCATTCTTCCCTGCCTAGTCCACTATCCATGTAAAAATGATAATAGGCTAAATATTGTGTGGGTCTTACGGAGATAGTGACTTCCACTGTGAGGTGGTGAGTGCATCAGGTTGGGGGGATAATGTCCCAAAGTCTCCTGCCACCCTGCAGTGCTTACATTCTTTCCACCCTGTCTTTGGCAATCTTCCCCCAAACTTAGTGGGTGTGATAGAGATGTCATATGTAGCACTGAACTGTTAGGAGCCTCTTGTTTTCAGCACTTTGATGAGTTTTGAAAGTGAAGTATAAAACATTGGTGTCAGAATTGAATTACTTACAAATATAAAAATGAACAAATCCGGGCATGGTGGCGCACGCCTTTAATCCCAGCACTTGGGAGGCAGAGGTAGGAGGATCGCCGAGAGTTCGAGGCCACCCTGAGACTACATAGTTAATTCCAGGTCAGCCTGGGCCAGAGTGAGACACTACCTCGAAAAACCAAAATAAATAAATAAATAAATAAATGAATAAATAAATAAATAAATAAATAAAATAAAAATGAACAATGTTAGTGGACTACATGAGAACAATAACAAAATAGAACTGACAAGTTTTTGACATAACAGAAAGAGTTTAGAGCATGGTCATTTTGTTTATTCTCCAAGAATAAACTGCAAATTAAATATCCCATGTTATCAGATACTGTGAAGCCGAAGGACCCTGGTTCGAGGCTCGGTTCCCCAGGTCCCACGTTAGGCAGATGCACAGGGGGTGCGCACGCGTCTGGAGTTCATTTGCAGAGGCTGGAAGCCCTGGCATGCCCATTCTCTCTCTCTCCCTCTATCTGTCTTTCTCTTTGTGTCTGTCGCTCTCAAATAAAAAATAAAATTAAAAAAAAAGAATGATAACTTCAATATTCTCAAACACAGATCCTGCAGAAAGGATACTTCCAGTGGCCAATCAAACTACATATGCCAGCCTGCACGTCCACTTACTGACAAGTGTGTTTTGAACTCAGCATGAGTCTCCAGATGGGTGGTGAGACACTGAGAAGAGAAACTTGGGTTATTATGTGGCTGTAAGAAGAACAGCTAGGTGTTATGAAAATGTTTACCCTGCTACAGAGGCATACAATAAGACATTCTGCCTGCTGACTGAAGCAAGAATCAATGTACTAATCACTTCCATGATCTTTTAGATCAATAAATTACAATATAATATAAGCGAAGGGCTATACTAGATTATTGCTATATAACATTTTTTCTTCTCAATTATCAGTAAATTATCTATGACTTTTTGTGTCTGTGTATCTGTATGCATGAATGTATGCTTATTTTCAAATCATGGAAAATGTTAGGAGGGGGAAAAGGTTTACATTCTATACTCCTTCATTATCATCTGGAGGTAAAAAGCACCTTGAAAAATCTAGGACAATCTTTTCTCTGCTTCCCAGTTTCTAATAAATTGAATGAATATTGTGGACAGTGGGCAATGGACTTACCACAATATGTGGAGTCAGTGTTTTTCTTAATTTAATATTAAACTTAAAAGGTGCACAAACTGGGCTGCAGAAATATCTCAAGGGTTAATGATACTTGTTTGCAAAGCTTGCAAATCTGGATTCAATTTACCAGCATCAACATAAAGCCAAGCCCAAAGAAGATCATATGTTTCCTTACCAGGGCAAAAGAGAGTGGCGCACGCACACACACACACACACACACACACACTCACTCACTCACTCACCTATACACATACACACATGCAATTAAATAATTTTTTTTAAAAAAATGGTATCTAAACTGATGTCTCTGATTAACAATGCTTTTGTTTTAATATGCCAGTTTTAAATAAATTATTTATGTAGGGTAACGCATCTTTGATTAATCTGTAATTTATTTGTGTTTAATTAATACACTATTATGAAATTGAAATTGATAATTTCTATTGCTATGAACAAACTCATAGATTTTTGCAGCATTTAAACATGACTATCCTACTGAAAAAAAATCTGTATGTATCTCTGAAATGAACTCCCCATGAAATAAAAATTTTAATACTCTAAGTTAAGTAAAAAAGTTCATTTTGATTAACCCCACCTTTCCTTTATTTGGTCTTTTCACATGATCTCACTTAGTCCTTTCCATCCCCAGTAATCTGTACATCTACTGACTTATATACAATAAGTAAACAATTTCATAATGGCTAGAAGAAAAGACACTTTGGTATTTCAAATGGTAGAAAAAAACTCTAGTGGAAAACTCTAATTAGCATTTAACCTACATCAACTAAGTAATTTATATATGGCACTCAGACCAATGGACTCCTAAGCAGAACATAAAGATGTTTATATCCTAATTCTCTTAATCCATGAACAGGTTGTGTTTGGTGGCACAGGAAATTAGGGTTGTTAATTTTATCCCATCTTAAAATATTCTGGATTATCTGAGAAAGTGCCTTGTAAATACAGGGGTATTTAAAAGTAGAAAATTAAGCAAAAATTTTTCAGAGAAATACTAGAAAAAATATTATTAACCCGAGAAAGAAGGTATTCACTAGCCAAGGAATGTGGGTGGCTAATTGAGCCTGGAAAAACAGCAAAACAAATTGTTCTCTAAAACTTGCATAAGTGAACACAACCTGAGACCTTTCTTTTAGCCCAGTGGGTCTCATTTTAAACATATGTCCCTAAAACCTACAAGATCATAAATTTGCATTGATTCCAGGCACTGTGTTTATACTGATTTGTTATAGAAGCAACACAGAGCTAATTCTGAGTAATGTTCTCAACTATTTTCTTACGAATATGGTTGATGAACACATGCATGTTCCTTGGTTAAATGCAGAACATTTAGAAAAAAATTTAAACAAGTTATAGACATCTAATATTTGTTTTTATTTTTATTTTATTTTATTTATTGTTACTAGCACTGAGATAAAGGCTTTCTCCTACATAGATGGGCATGAAATATGACACGTTTCTTTCTTTTTTTATTATTAAGTACATATTTTGTGTGTTGGTACCATCTTTTCCCCACTTCTTGGCCCTGTTCTGCAGGGGGCCCTCCTCAGTGGAGTTGTTGGTATTCCCAATGGGGATATGCATTGTGGGAACAGTGGTAAATTATTGGGGATAGGCAGTGCCTCTGGGCATCCCAAACTACCTTACAATCTTTCTGGCCCCTCTATTGCAACATTTTCTGAGTTTTGGTGCATGTGTTTTAAGACTACTTGTTAAGGCTACTTGCGGTTTGATTTAATTCCTGCTGTGATGTGATTCTTTATGGGATTTGGTGAATTCTTTCCTTTGTACTTTTTAGAGCCTGCTCTAGTTTTAATTATTATGATCTTCTTGTAGGCTCTTGTGATTGGCTGTTTGACTCTTTTGTGTGGAGTATTCCCGGAATTATTCTCTATAGGTTCAGATTTATGGTCATATAATCATAGGCTTGACTTTTCATGGAAAGTTTTGTTTTCAACATCTGTTATGAGGCATACAATCAATGGATACAGTAGTTTGAGTTGGAAGCCATAGTTGCTTTAGACTTTGAAGTCTTCCATTCCAGGTCATACTGGCTTTCAGTTTCCATTGAGAAATCTGAGGTAATTCTGGTACGGTTGTCTTTGTATGTAGTGAATTGTTTCTCATCTAATGCTATTAGCACTCTCTCTTTGTTTTCACTGTTAAAAGTTTTAATTATGATGTGCCTTGGAGAGTTTTTCCTTTGGTCCAGTCTCTTTGGTGGTCTGTGAGCTTCTCTTTTGTGGGCCTTTCTTTTGAGAAATGGGGAAAATTTTCTTCAATAATTTAGTTAACTATGTTCCTTATGTCTTTGACCTGGATTTATTTCACTTGTAGTATACACATAGTCTGGTTATTTGGTCATTTTTGGATATCCCACAGACCACAGACCCCTTGTATTCTGTTCACATGATTTTTGAACTGACCAAATTTTTTGACCCCTGATCAATTTCTTCTGTCTTGTCTTCCAAGTCAGAGGTTCTGTCTTCGACAAAAGAGTGATTCTGTTACTGAAGGGATCTAGAGAGGTTTTCAAAAGCTCTATTTGATTTTTATTTTCTATTGTGTTATTTTGCTTCATATCCATCTCATTTTTAAGGTATAATTTCAGTTCAAAGTCTTACTTTTTTATGCTTCCTAGAATTGCTTGCATTTAGTCATGTCTTCATTAAGCATAATCACCTGGTTATTAAGACCCTCTGTTTTTTGACTCACCTTCAATTTTATTTATTTATCTCTCTTTTGAGACATATATATATATATGTATATATATATATATATCATTTAAGCTAAGCCTAGTGACAAAAGCTGAGTGCTCTAAGAAGTGATTCTGCTCAATTTCATGCAACTTTTTTTTTTTTTTTGATCTTTTGCTTCCAGTTCAGCAATTCATTTAATCAGGGTCACATAGCTTGTTGTGTTTTCATTTTAGGAGTCAATTTCTGTTACTTTCTCTGTGATTTTATTGGAGGCTTCCATTTTTTTTTGTTTGTTTGTTTAGGTTTCTTTGATGGAGGTCAGAAAAGTTTTCTGACTTCTTTTTTTTTTTTTTCTTTTGCATTGTGGTCAACCCATCTCAGGGAAAAGTCTTTTATTTTATATGTTTTTTTTTACTATATATGGACATATTTAGTGTGTAAACAATACATGTTGGTACCATCATTTCCCTCTACCTTGCCTCTTTTCTGAAGAGGACTTCATTGTTGGTGACACAGGTAAACTTCATGTGAATTGTAGGTCATGTAATTTGGGGACAGCAGTCAGTTATGGGAAAGAGTCAATGTCTCTGTGCAAAATGTCCCAAAGTTTATGGCTCTAACAGTCTTTCCACCCCCTCTTCTGCAAAATTCCATGAGCCATGTAGGGTGAATTTTAAGTCTACTTCAGTGATGGACACTTAGGAGCCTCTGGATCTCTAGTTTGGTAGGTGTTAAGTGTCCTCAGTGTCTATCTCCTTCACCCTTGTGCTGATATCAGATTCACTATGAGAGCAGCACTCTTTCTTATTTCTCTGTCTCCTTTGTGGTTTCAGCTGGGGCTGAAGTGAAGTGTGCTGGGTCATTTATCTCCTCAGGCCCAGTGACCATCTGAAAAAGAGAAGCAGATTCTCCAATGGAGAGTGAAATAAGCACCGGTTAAGCTGGATAACCATTATTAATTTAGAGAGAATCTAAAGGGTGTACACACTCTATTCTAGCTCAATATTTGTGGGAGCTTGGCAACGAAAAGCAGAATCATTACCTGAATATTATTGTGACTTGTTTCCTAGTTTTAGATATGGATTCCTTTCCACTAAGCAGATCTGTTAGCCAATCCAAGAGAAGTTGCTTACCCATCATGGGTGTGTGTCACTATTGCACTTGTGTGAGCATCACATCAGGATGTTTTCTTATGAATCATATAGACTTTGAGTTGCTTGGACAGATGTTGGCTATTTTTCACCTGGTAGCTCACATAGCACCTTCTTGCACTAGATAGACTAATTATCTGGGGACTGGCTCTCTTCTGGATTTCAGCAAGGTCTGTACATGGTCTGTGCTGACAGGGTATTCTGTCTTCATCTGTAGATTCTTACTGTTAACCTCTGGTGGGTAATAAAGACAGAAGTCTGTCTTGTTTGCTTTGGAAGATCTATCAGGTCTCTGATCAACAACTCATTGTGGATATAAACCACATCCTGGTACAAGGAATTACAGGCAAGCAGAAAGAGAGAAGAAAAAACTAAAAGTAAAGAAAGAGAAATAGGAAAACATTAAGGTTAGGTTTCATTTCACCCTTCTTACTCTTCAGGACCCTTCAATTCAGGTCGTTCCCCTAAGGGCCTCCTGAGGGTTCCACTTTTTATTCTAACTTCCAGGATATAGGATTCTATGGTACCAATTCAATTTGGGTTCAGTCCTGTTTTCCCCTCACCCTTCCCCTTACCTCAAGCTCTACCCTACCTATTGTCCAAGCCTGAAGATGCTATTCAGGTGTGTCAGCAATTTGGGCTGATCCAGGTTAGGAACCACAGATGAGTGAGACCATGAAAGGTTGTCTTTCTGTGATTGTGTGAATTGACTTGGGATTATCTGTCCCAAGTTCGACCATTCTTCTATAAATTTCATTGTGTCATTTGTTTTTTTCTGATTGCTTACTAGAATTCCATCATGTACATATGCCAGATCTTGGTTATCCAGTCCTCCAATGATGGGCACCAGGGTTGATTCCAGGTTTTAGCTATTATGAATTGAGCAGCTATAAACATGGTTGAGCAAATATCTCTGAACTGAGATGTGGAGCTTTTAGAGTAAATGCCCAACAAGGTGATAATAGGGTATGTTGGTAACTCTATATTCACCCTTTTCATGAGTCTCCATATTGATTTCCATAATGCTTGTACCAGCTTTCATTCCTACCAACAGAGAATGAGTGTTCCTATTTCTCCACATTCTTGCCAACATTTGTTTTCATTTGATTTTTGAAGGTTTTCTATCTTTACTGGGCTAATTTGGAATCTCATATTTCTTTTAATTTGCATTTCCCTAATGGTTAGGAATGTTGAACATTTTCTAAGTTTTTTTTTTTTGTTTGTTTTGTTTTTGTTTTTGTTTTTTCCAGGTAGGGTCTTACTCCAGCCCAAGCTGACCTGGAATTCACTATGGTGAATTCAGGGTGGCCTCGAACTCACGGCAATCCTCCTTCCTCTGCCTCCAGAGTGCTGGGATTAAAGGCATGCGCCACCACGCCCGCAATGTTGAACATTTTCTTAAGTGTGTGTTAGCCATTTGTAAATTTTCCTTTGAGAACAAAGTTTTATTTTATTGAGGAGGAACAAATATTTGTCCTTGTCTATATTCAGTGAATGGCCTGTTTTAGATGTGAACCAGATTGGTATAATTGGGTTACAACTACAGATGCACAGATTGTGGAGATTACCAATACAACAACAGAACCTGGGGAGCTGGTAGGTGGGGTGCTAGTAACTCTTGCCTACTCATTCCACTTGTATTCACTCTTCAGCATAAGGGAACTAGTGTTAGGAGAGCCAGGAGCCAGGAAGATAGGGATCCTGAGGCAAGAGGACAGATCACACAGGGACCTATGCAACTTCTGACTCAGGAGAACAGGGATTTGGGGACCTAGAGTCCAGTCAATCAGGAAACCAAAGAAAAATGCCTTATTCCATAGCGCACATGCAGGGACCAGGCTGCCTCAAGCCAGCAACAGGAGTACTGGGACCAGGAAACTGGGAGGTGGGAAAAGAACTGGGAGCTCTAGCCAACTAATCCAAATGTACCCTCTGGAGCAGGGTTCCGGGCTTTAGAGACCAGGGGTCATGCAACCAGGAAGGTGGAGTAAGAGGCCTGCTTCCACCACAGGCATGCTGGGTCCAGGCAGCTGTGGGGGTCCTGGGACCAAGGAACTCAAAGGTATGGAAGGAACTGGGAGATATAACCTCACATTTTTATATTACCATTTATATGTAAATTTTTCCACTTTCAGGAAATCTGGGGAAAGCTTAGAGTAAAGGTTTTCCCAAATTATACTTTCTATCAACTAACAGTTAATAACCCAAATCATGAATCCCTTTTGGTATGTGACAAATATCAAAGAAAATTTGTCATGTTTGACTGTAAACATTGCAATAAATAATCAACATTCAGTGTTACTACTGAGTATTAAATGTTCTCCATAGGCTAATGGGATCCATCATTTGGTCTTCACCTGGTTGCTCTGGAAGTGCAGCCTTGCTGGAAGACATAAGGGCAGGCCTTGAGGATTTATAGTTGAGTCCCAGTTTTTGTTTACCCTGTCTGCTTCTTAACTGTGTATAAAATGTGACCAGTCACTTCCTTCCCCTGCTCCCATGCTTTTCTCACAATAATGAATTTATGTCCTCAAGATATGAGTTAAAATAAATTCTTTTTCCATAAATTGCTTTTGTCAGGTATTTTGTTACAGCAATAAGAAAAGAACCTAATACATAAAATAGGTATTGAGGAGCCAGGCCATTACTGCAATTCACATGACCATGTGGTTCATAGCTCTTTGTGAGCAAGGGCTTTTAAACATTGAAAAAAATTTCTCCAGCCCAGATTTCAGAGAACTTTGGAATGGGATAGTGGGGGAATGTAGAAGAGTTTAGAACATTAGGTAGACCCTCAAAGTCAAAGAATACTGTAAGTTAAGCTTAAAGGTCCATTCTGGCATCAGTTTATGAGACCAAAATTCTGAGAGAAATGTAGCTGGCGGAGGCCTGTCTCATGAGGTTTCAGAGAGGAATAAGGATTCTACTGGTAACCCGGTTAGAGTCTGGCTACTTACGTCATATTTTGGCAAAGAACTTGGCTGCATTCTGCCCATTTGCTGAGAACTTGAGTGAAGCTGAATTAAAATGCAATGGAGTAATTTGTTTGACAGAGGAGATCACAAGATAGGACAGAATTCAGGAAGTGCCCTAGTAATGGTTCACTGCTGTTATCTAGGTCTAGAGTAAGAGAAGTGGAAAAGCATAGGAAGTTTGAGAAGGAAAGTAACATCATCAAATTTAAGCATGCATACAAAGCAGATGGGAAAAGAGCAGTAATTGTTAGTTTGATTAACATCGCTAAAAAGAAACTCAGTGTTCTTTGTTAAGGCATTAAAAGAGGTTCCCTGAATACAAGTCCAAATCCATTGAGGGCTTCATCTTATGAAAATCTAAATTGATTTGAGAGATATTAAACTAAGAATTCCTCAGAAGGGTTTTCCTGCTCTAAGACAACATAAGGAAGAACTTCCTCAGAGTCAGGCTAAAAAGTACATGGAGGCCCATGTGCTAAGGTTCCAGGTGCCAGGTTACATTTGGAGCCAACAGCAGAACTGAGTAGTGTTGTCCTTTAAAAATAAAGAGCCTTTAGTATAAAACCTGATACAAGGTAGACAATAAATGTTGATATTTCACCACTTTTTTGAAAAAATATGTAATACTTTGTTAAAAGAGAAAATCTGTTTCTATTCATATGAAGAGGATTGTATTTGAATATTTAAAATCATAATTCCAATAGTAAAGATTACATTTAGTATAATTTTCTAAGAGATCTGTATATCAGTATATAGAGAATGGTGGATGAATTTCAATGCACAATAACCTGAGCTTTTGGAATCCCATTGCATAAAGTTATATAATTATGAAGATTGAGCATATTATATTTAATGTTCACTGTCTACTATGTCACAAGATAGGTTTGGTGTACTGAGTAGGTGGCTCAGTAGTTAAAGGTACTTGTTTGCAAAGTCTGCTGCCCAGAGTTCAATTCCCCCAGCCATATATCTAAAACCAGACAGGCATTTGATTGCAGTGGGAAAAGACCCTGGTGCACACACATATACAAACAAACAAATAAAAAATAAAAGGATAGCTCTGGTTTCAAATATCAATCAAATTTTTATTTTGCAACAAGAAATTAATTAATAAAACTTGTACACAATTGAAATTTTATTAATTTTAAAACTAGACAATAATGCAAATTTATCTGATGTTATGGGAGATTGGTCTTCATCTTTGTACTTTAAATGTACAAAAATAGTATTTTTACTAATAGTCCAAACTTCAAGAAAATATGGGAGAAAGTTGTTTTTGATATCTTGTTTCTCTTTTGAAATTTAAGTCAATTGATGATTTATAAATGTCCACCATCAAAAATGGGACATAGCATTTGTTTTTTTTTTTTTTTAAATTCTAGTGTAATTATCTTGTGGAAACAAAATTTGTTTTCCACAAACATTATAAAGATAGAAAGTTAGTACATTATACACATGATGGATATTTTCTATTCTTATTTATATTTCCATGATATTTTAGTGTGTTTCAAAAGGAGCCCAAAATCCAGTACAATGAGAGAAAAGAGTGACTTCATGGGAAAAATAAATTGGAATGTATCCTTAAGAAGCTAATCAAATCTTGCATCAACAGTAACATACAATCAATTTTTTGGCCTTGCCTCCAAATTTCACTAATCCAGTTATGAGGAAATTTTTCACAATCTAAAATGAGGGTCAATCAATAAAATAATTAGCAACATCTTCAAAATTATCAAAGTCATAAAAATTCAGATAAGGGCTGGAGAGATGGCGTAGCGGTTAAGCGCTTGCCTGTGAAGCCTAAGGACCCCGGTTCGAGGCTAGGTTCCCCAGGTCCCACATTAGCCAGATGCACAAGGGGGCGCACGCGTCTGGAGTTCGTTTGCAGAGGCTGGAAGCCCTGGCGCACCCATTCTCTCTCTCTCCCTCTACCTGTCTTTCTCTCTGTGTCTGTTGCTCTCAAATAAATAAATAAAATTAAAAAAAATTTCAGATAAAAGTATCAAGAATGAATGGAACCAAAGAGATAAGATAACTAATGTGAGATGCTAAACAAGATCTATATTCAGGTTTCAAAAAATTACTGCTTGCACAAGAAATGAAATGAAAATTTAGTTTGGAGTATAGATTACAAAAGACTATATCAGTATAATATTTTATAATTCTGAGAATAAGATTATAATCTAACAAACTAAGGCCTTTCATATTGATAACTATATATGGAAAAGTTTAGGATAATTGGATACCATGCCACAAAATTACATATCTTTTAATTGCTTATTTAAGATTATACAGATTAATAGTATGGAGCAATTTTGGTGAAATTTGGAAATTTGGATCTAGATAAAAGAAGCTGAAGTTTTTAATAAAATGATATAAATGGGAAGAAAAACTTTCTTTTAAATTAGTTATCAGTCAAAGTGAATTCAAGATAGTTGTTTTTTAAGTTTAATCCCACCCTAAAATCTCTGGTATACACCATAGTGTCTAAAATCTAATTGCCAGCCAGCCAAACATTTTGATTGTCCATTCATGAGTGATCCTCCAAGCTAAGTGTTTATTTTCCTAACTGCCTCATAGTGAAGTTTGGTTAGAAGACTTGGCATGGTGCTCCTTAGTTTAATTTTCAGCCTCACAGAAATGCTGGCCTCAGTGTGTGCATGGGTGTAATTCAGTTGCTGGACTACTGGAAGTCTATGGAAGATTAATGAATGGTGAGGCTCAGTGGCAGTTGTGAAGGGATGCAGGATAGAGGAAACAAGCCACCATCTGTTCAAAGTGTCTTTTGTAGTGCTTTTAAGGAAAATAGTTATCAGTAGGAGACAAAGACAGACAATAGCTTTAAATATTAATGCTTCTGTTGCTGCAAATAAGTGTTACCATTGTACCTCCAATATTTTAACAAATAACAAAGCATGTATGATATTTCAGAAATAGTCTATATACAAATCTAGTTTTGAAAATAGGAAAATATCTCTTACAGATATTCATGTTCATGGTTATATATGTATGTATATATCTTAGATAGAATGATATCTATAACAGTTTCACAATTTATAAAATAAATATTAATTATATTTTCATAGGATCATTATCTCAGTTTTGCCTTTAAATTTTCAACAGTCGTATTTTATAGCCAACATATTATCTGTTATTTATGCTCACTCAGGAAAATCTATACATGTGCTTCTCAAACTTAAAAAAATAAATTTTCTGGGGGTTCTTTAAATATTTTCTCATTAGCACACAAAGATTGCAATACGGTGCTTTAAAATAAAGAGGGAAGGAGTTCTTTGAAAATGTAGATTCTGACTTAGTATCTCTGAACTTGAACCAGAGATACTGAATTTCTAATAAGCTCACAGATGGTGTTGTTGTCATTGGTCTGTGGAGTACAGCTTGCCTAGGACATTGTCACAGATCAATCCTTATGATCTCTTTCGCCATAAAGAGTGTAGAAAGGTTCATTCACAAATGTTAAACATATACATACCACTGGTTCTATTTTTCAAAATGCTTCCATGAATCTAGCAACTAAGAATGATATGATAATAATGAAAAGAATATTTTAATTCCTGATTATTTACTTTTATCAATATGGTTGATTATATCATGAAATCATCAGATATGTGGAAACAATAATGCATTTTAAATTAATTAAAATCATATAGTTTAATTTTTTTGCCTGTCTCTGATACAAAACCAGAGTTTTATTTTAGTACAGATCTACTATTTAATAGAATTGTCATTCTTCATGCATAAATCATACTCAAATTTCATCCATTTTATTATTTTCAAATGGAGCAATAACTTCAGGATTCCTTCAATGTATTACAATTAGAAGATTTATCGTAACTTCTATGCTTTTTTTTTTTTTTTTTGCTTCATTTTTGTTTTTTGAGGTAGGGTTTCACGCTAGCCCAGGCTGGCCTGGAACTCACTATGCAGTCTCAGGGTGGTCTTGAACTCATGGCAATCCTCCTACCTCGGCCTCCAGAGTGCTGGGATTAAAGGCATGCACCAGCACACTAGCTGTAACTTCTAATTTTTACAGCTAACCTATTCATACCTAATTCAGGTCAAATTATTTTAGGAAACTTAACCATATTGGGACTAAGCACTTAATTTCTTTTATAAAAACAAAACAAAACAAAACAAAACATTTTTGTTTTTATGAGTGTTGCAGTCGGGTTCACATTGCTGGTAGAAATCACCCAACTAAGAGCAGCTTCTGGGAAAAAGAGATTTATTTTGGTTTACAGGCTTGAGGGGAAGCTACACAATGGCAGGGGAAAACGATGGCATGAGCAGAGGGTGAACATCACCCCCTGTCCAATAGAAGGTGGACCACAGCAACAGGAGGGTGTGCCAAACACTGGCAAGGGGAAACTGGCTTTAAAGCCCATAAGCCCGCCCCCAACAATACACTCCCTCCAGGAGGCATTAAATCCCAAATATCCATCAGCTGGGGAGCTAGCATTCAGAACACCTAAGTTTATGGGGGACACCTGAATCAAACCACCACATGAGAGATAATAAGAAAGGTGAGAGAGAGAGAGAGAGGTTGTTTGTGGTTAACATGCACACAAGGAATTCCTGGTACTACAAAGGAACTTTAGATGCATGTGCCATTTTTTGTTTGTTTGTTTGTTTTTGGTTTTCGAGGCAGGGTTTCACTCTAGTCCAGTCTGACCTGGAATTCACTATGTAGTCTTAGGGTGGCCTCAAACTCTCGAGATAATCCTCCTACCTCTGCCTCCCAAGTAGTGGGATTAAAGGTGTGCATCACCATGCCCAGCTGCATGTGCTGTTTTCTGCACCTTCATGTACATGGATTCTGAGGAACTGAATTCTGGCAAAAGGCTTTGTCAAGCACCTTTAAATGCTGAGCTATCTCTATAGCCCTTGATTTTCTTTTCTTTTTTAAAAATTTTTGTTTATTTTTATTTATTTGAGAGTGACAGACAAGAGAGAAAGAGAGAGAGAATGGGCATGCCAGGGCCTCCAGCCACTGCAAACAAACTCCAGACACGTGTGGCCCTTGTGCATCTGGCTAATGTAGGTATTGTGGAATAGAGCCTCAAACCAGGGACCTCAGGCTTCACAGGCAAGCACTTAACCGCTAAACTATCTCTCCAGCCCAATAGCCCTTGATTTTCATCTAAAAAGTTCATATTTCTTTTATTTATTGCCATTGAAGTTACATAATTATTAGTTCAATTATGGTTTCTTGGCGAAACAAATTCAAAATATTGGGCTCATTATTTTGCATGAGAAGCAAAACTGTATGCATAATATATGTGATGGACTGACTGACTGGGCGGTGTCCACTGGTGCTTCAGTTTGTCCAACATGATATATGTTAGCTAATCAGGGAAGTAGAAGAAACAAAATCTACTGTGGAACTTACAAAAATTAGTTAAAATGTAAGCAGATTTTTAACACTTTCCTTTTCTCCTAGATAGGGTCTCACTCTAGCCCCTGCTGACCTGGAGCTCACTCTGTAGTGCCTGAATGGCTCCAACTCAGCAGTTCTTTTACCTCTGCCCCTGAAGGCTGAGATTAAAGGTGGGTCACTTTCCTTTTAAAAAATTATGATATTCATCACAGGACACAAATAATCAACATTGTAGAACAACAAAATCTATTCTAATCAAAATGCCAATGAATTTTTGCTAGAAAGACTTATCAAATAATAAGTCTGAATATTTAAAAAGAAGATTCATTTTAAAATTTAGATTATTAGAAAAATGAGAATATTAGCTGTGCTTTTAGAATTCACTTTTAGTTATTATTTTACAATTTAGTGGGGTAAGGACAGGGTTGAAATTCTTTTCTTTTAATTTTTTTTTTTATTTATTAATTTGACAGAGACAGACAGAGAGAGAAAGAGGCAGATAGAGAGAGAGAGAGAATGGGGTTGCCTGGGCCTCCAGCCACAGCAAAGGACCTCCAGACACGTGCACCGCTTGTGCATCTAGCTAAAGTGGGTCCTGGGGAATCAAGCCTTGAACTGGTCCTTAGGCTTGACAGGCAAGTGCTTAACCACTAAGCTATCTCTCCAGCCCTGAAATTCTTAAAATATCAATTTTCACACTAATTCATCTGTTTATTGATCACATGCTATCAAATAAAGCATGTGACCTCTTATTAATTTTTATTCTAATATCTATAAATCTAATGGGACTTTCAAAATTATAATTTTGAAAATAAAATCTATTTAACAACTAAAAACTAAAATAAGCAAGATATAAAATCAACATGTTTTAAAATGTTAATGAGTTATTATTACAGATAAGCAGAATATAAATTCTTACATTCATGCAGAAATTCAGCTTGAAAATAGAAGATGAAAACCAAATTAAGTAATTTAACTTTTTCCAGTAAGTGCAAAATTTTCAAGTTCTGGATTCATTGTTCAGTTCCTCTTGATTAATGATTAAAGGAAATGGAATGGAACCTCTCCAGGTCCAGAAAGAACACATTCATTGCTTTTGTCAGTCTACAAGTTGCTTCCTGTGGCTTTTTCTGTAAACACACACACACACACACACACACACACACACACACACACACACACTCCCCTTTATGTGTGAATGCTTATTGGCAGAGACACTGAGTTCTCTCAGTGGAAGGTATTTTATTTTATTTATTGGTTACTAATTTGATAACTATAAAGAAAGCATTCATTGTTTGCAGGTTACCTGTAGGAGCAAAACTGATTTAATGTGAAATTCAGATTAATTGTTTTATGTTTCTGGGAGTTTTGACCCAATTTCTATTTCAGTAAGCTAAATTTCCAATGCAAATAGTCCAATCAAACTGTAAAACACAAAACCCAAAAGTGACTGACTATTATAAAAGAATCACCTTTTTCTTATATTGACATAGCATTAAATAAACAAACATACACAGACATATTAGGGCTGCAGAGATTTCCTAGTTGTTAAGGCAATTGTCTGTGAATCCTAAGGACTCAGGTTCAATTTCCCAGTACTTACATAAGCCAACTACACAAGGTGGCACACGTGCCAGGAGTTATTTGCAGTGGCTAGAGAACCTGGTGTGTCTATACTCTCATCCTGTCAGCAACTTTCTCTTTCTCTCTTTTTCTAAAACAAATAAATAAGTAAACACATTAAACAACTTTTTTGATTCATTATACTTTCTTTCAAGGCTTGTTCACTAAGCTATGATATTTGGCTTTCTGAGCCTGAGTCACCTCACTTAGTATAATCCTTTCCAAATCTAGCCATTCCTCTGCAAATTTCATAATTTCATTTTTCTTTACCTCTGAATAGAATTCCACTCTGTAAATGTACCACATTTTTATTATCCATTCATCTGTGGATAGACATCTAGGCTGGTTAAATTTCCTAGTTATTATGAATAGAGCAGCAATAAACATGGCAGTAGTGATGAGTACAGTAATTAGGATACATGCCTAGGAGTGCTATAGATGGATCATATGGTAAATTTATTTTTAGCTGTCACAAGAACCTCCACACTGATTTCCACAATGGCTATACCAGAATACATTCCCACCAACAGTGTATAAGGGTTCCTCTTTTTCTATGTCCTCACCAGCATTTATTGGCATTTGTTTTCTTGATGATAGCCATTCTAAGAAGACTGAGATGGAATCTCAAGGTAGTTTTAATTCGCAATTCCCTGATGGCTAAGGATGTAGGATACATTTTTTGATGTTTATATACCATCTATATTTCTTTTTTGAGAACTCTTTATTTAATTCTATAGCCATAGTTTTACTTGGGTTGTTTGAGTTCTTTCTTTCTTTCTTTTGAGTTATTTGTGTATTCTGGTTATTAATCCTCTGCCAAATGTGCAGCTGGCAGAGATTTTCTCCCATTCTTTAGGTTGTCTCTTTGCTCTATTCACCATGTCATTTCCTGAGCAAAAGCTATGTAATTCCATGAGATCCCAGTGGTTGATTAGTGTTTTTTCTTTATGCATAGAGCAATTGGAATTATATTCAGAAATTCATCACCAATATGTTGAAAGGTTTCCCCTATTTTTTCCTCTAGCAGTTTCAGAGTTTCAGGTCTGATATTAAAGTCCCTAATCCATTTGGACTTGATTCTTGTGGAAGGAGAAAGACAAAGACCTATTTCCAACCTTCTATATATAGATATCCAGTTTTCTTAGCACCACTAGTTAAAGAGGTTGTCTTTTCTCCAATGAATATCTTTGGCATTTTTGCCAAAAATCAGATAGCTGTAGCTTCCTGGATTAACATCTGGATCCTATATTCTGTTCCATTGATCTACAACCCGTCTTTGTGCCGGTACCATGCTGCATTTGTTACTCTAGCATTGTAATATAACTTAAGATCAGGTATGCTGATACCTACCACCAGCCTCATTTTTGTTCCTCAAAATTGTTTTGGCTATTCTAGGATTTTTGTGCAATAAATATGTAGATTGCTTTTGATAAGATTGACATGTTCACAATATTGATTCTTCTAATCCAAGAACATGGGATGTCTCCCCTAGTGTCTTCTGCAATTTCTTACTTGAGTGTTTGAAAGTGCTGGGATGACCTGTCAGTTGATGAGAGTGGGGTATTGAAGTCACCCATTACAATTGTGTTTAGTATTATCTGTGACCCTTAAGACATTATATATATATATATATATATATATATATATATATATATATATATATATATATACATATACATATACATATACATACATGATAAAATTGGGAGCACCCATATTAGGCACATATAAATTTATGATTGTAATATAGAAAGTGACCTTCTTTATCTTTTTCTCACTAATGTTGAACTGAAGTCTATTCTGTCAGATATTAGGATAGCAAACCCTGCTTATTTCCTAGGCTCATTTGCTTGAAATACCATTTTCCATCCTTTCACCCTAAGACAGTGTCTATCTTTTTCTGGGGAGATAAATTTCCTGGAGGCAATAAATGGCAGTATCCTGCCTTTTAATCCAGTCTGCAATCTTGTTCCTTTTGATTGAGTCTACTAATATTAAGAGTTATTATTGAAAAAGTATGTGCTTATTCTCACCATTCCTCTTGTTTTTCACTGCTTCATGATTTAACTATCTTGTTTTATCTTTTATTAGATTATGGTTTATTTTTTTCCTCTTTCCTAATATGTGTGCTCTGCTTTCTCTTCCGCATGAAGGATTCCTGCATTCTCACACAGACGCCCGGTCATCTGTAGCTAGGATCCACATATGAGAAGAACATGTGCCACTTGGCTTTCTGGGCCTGGGTTACCTCACTTAGTATAATCCTTTCCAGGTCCATCCATTTTTCTGCAAATTTCATAAATTCATTTTTCTTTACTGCTGAGAATTCCATTGTAAAAATGTGCCACATATTCATTATCCACTCATCAGTTGAGGGACATCTAGGCTGGTTCCTTTTCCCAGCTATTATAAATTGAGCAGCAATAAACATGGTTGAGCATGTACTTCTACGGAAATGAGATGAATCCTTTGGATATATGCCTAGGAGTGCTATAGCTGGGTCATATGGTAGATCAATCTTTAGCTGTTTTAGGAACCTCCACACTGTTTTCCACAATGGCTGGACCAGATTGCATTCCCACCAGCAGTGTAGAAGGGTTCCTCTTTATCCACATCCCCGCCAGCACTTATGATCATTTGTTTTCATGATGGTGGCCAATCTGACAGGAGTGAGATGGAATCTCAATGTAGTTTTAATCTGCATTTCCCTGATGACTAGTGACATGGAACATTTTTTTAGATGCTTATATGCCATTCGTATTTCTTCCTTTGAGAACTCTCTATTTAGCTCCATAGCCCATTTTATGATTGGCTTGTTTGATTCCTTATTATTTAACTTATTGAGTTCTTTGTATATCCTAGATATTAATCCTCTACCAGATATATAGCTGGCGAAGATTTTTTCCCATTCTGTAGGTTGCCTCTTTGCTTTTTTCACTGTGTCCTTTGCAGTGCAAAATCTTTGTAATTTCATGAGGTCCCAGTTGCCTGAGCAATTGGGGTTGTATTCAGAAAGTCTTTGCCAAGACCAACATGTTGAAGGGTTTCTGTTACTTTTTCCTCTAGCAGTTTCAGAGTTTCAGGTCTGATGTGAAGGTCTTTAATCCATTTGGACTTAATTCTTGTGCTTGGCGAGAGAGAAGAATCTATTGTCATCCTTCTGCAGATATATATCCAGTTTTCAAAACACCATTTGCTGAAGAGGCTGTGTCTTCTCCAATGAGTATTTTTGGCATTTTTATCGAATATCAGGTGGCTATAACTACTTGGGCTTACATCTGGGTCCTCTATTCTGTTCCACTGATCTACATGTCTGTTTTGGTTACTATGGCTCTGTAGTATAGGTTAAAATCAGGTATGGTGATACCACCAGCCTTATTTTTGTTGCTCAGTATTATTTTAGATACTCTAGGTTTTTTGTGGTTCCAAATGAATTTTTGGATTGTTTCTTTTTTTATTTCCATGAAGAATGCTTTTGAATTTTGATAGGGAATGCATTAAATGTGTAGATTGCTTTAGGTAAGATTGCCATTTTCACAATATTGATTCTTCCAATCCAGGAACAGGGGATGTTTTTCCACTTTCTAGGGTCTTTTGCAATTTCTCGCTTGAGTGTTTTAAAGTTCTCATTGTAGAGATTCTTTACTTCCTTGGTTAGGTTTATTCCAAGGTACTTTATTTTTTTTTGATGCAATTGTGAATGGGAGTGATTCTCTGATTTCATCCTCTGTGCATTTGTTGTTAGCATATATGAAGGCTACTGATTTCTGTGTATTTATTTTGTTTCCTGCTACATGGCTGTAGGTTTTTATCAGCTCTAACAGTTTGCTAGTAGACTTTTTAGGGTCCTTTATGTATAGTATCATGTCATCTGCAAATAATGATAACTTGATTTCTTCCTTTCCAATTTGTATCCCTTTTATGTGCATCTCTTGCCCTATTCCTATTGCTAAGACTTCCAGAACTATATTAAATAAAAGTGGGGGCAGTGGACACCCTTGTCTTTTTCCTGACTTTAGTGGAAAAGCTTCCAGTTTTTCCCCATTTAGTAATATGTTGGCTGTAGGCTTGTCATAAATAGCTTTTATTATATTGAGATATGTTCCTTCTATTCCTATTCTCTGTAGGACTTTTATCATGAAGGGATGTTGGATTTTGTCAAATACTTTCTCTGCGTCCAATGAGGTGATCATGTGAATTTTGTCCTTCAACCCATTTTTATAATGTATTACATTTATAGATTTGTGTATACTGAACCATCCCTGCATCTCTGGGATAAAGCCTACTTGGTCAGAGTGAATGATCTTTTTGATATACTCTTGTATTCTGTTTGCCAATATTTTGATGAGAATTTTTGCATCTATGTTCATGAGGGAGATTGGTCTGTAATTTTCTTTTCTGTTCTATCTTTGCCTAGTTTTGGTATCAGGTGATGTTGGCCTCATAGAAGGAGTTTGGTAGAATTCCTTCCTTTTCTATTTCCTGGAAAAGCTTAAGAAGCAATGGTGTTAGCTCTTCCTTAAAGGTCTGGTAAAATTCAGCAGTGAATCTATCCGGGCCTGGGCTTTTTTTAGTTGGGAGATTATTGATAACTGTTTGGATCTCCATGTTTGTTATTGGTCTATTTAAGTGATTAATCTCATTTTGATTTAATTTAGGTAGGTCATATAAATCAAGGAAACCATTTCTTTCAGATTTTCATACTTTGTGGAGTATATGTTTTTATAGTATGTCCCTATGATTTTTTGAATTTTTCTGGAAACTGTTGTAATGTTACCTTTTTCATCTCTGATTTTATTAATTTGTGTCTCTTCTCTCTTTCTTTTGGTCAGATTTGCTAAGGGTTTATCAATCTTGTTTATCCTTTCAAAAATCCAACTCTTTGTTTCATTAATTCTTTGGATTGTTTTTTTTGTTGTTGTTGCTGTTTCTATTTCATTAATTTCTGCCCTGATCTTTATTATTTCTGCCCACCTACTGATTTTTGGTTTGCCTGGTTCTTCTTTTTCCAAGGTTTTAAGGTGAAGCATTAGGTCATTGACTTGCGACATTTTTAATTTCCTAAGATAGGCACTTAAGGCTATAAATTTACCTCTTAGAACTGCCTTCATTGCGTCCCAGAGATTTTGGTATGTTGTGTTCTCATTATCGTTTGACTCTATAAATTTTTTTGATTTCCTTTTTGATTTCTTCATTGACCCATTCATCATTTAGTAGTGTATTGTTTAGTTTCCATGATTTTGTGTATGCTCTATAGCCTTTCTTGCTACTGATTTGTAGTTTAATTCCATTGTGGTCATATAGAATGCAAGGAATTATTTCAATTTTCCTGAATTTGTTAAGACTTGCTTTGTGTCCTAATATATGGTCTATTTTAGAGAATGTTCCATGTGCTGCTGAAAAGAATGTATATTCTGCAGCATTTGGATGAAATGTCCTGTAGATATCTGTTAGGCCCATTCCTTCTATGACCTCATTAAGTCCAGATGCCTCTCTGTTTATTTTTTCTCGGGATGACCTGTCAATTGATGAGAGTGGGGTGTTAAAGTCTCCCACATCCACTGTGTTTGGTGTTATCTGTGACCTTAGTTCTAATAGTGTTTGTTTGATGAATTTGGAGCCCCCATGTTAGGTGTATATATGTTTAGTATTGTAATGTCCTCCTGTTGGAGTGTGACCTTAATCAATATAATGTGACCTTCCTTATCTTTCTTGACTAACGTTGGACTGAAGTCTACCTTGCCAGATATTAGGATAGCAACCCCTGCTTGTTTTCTAGGCCCATTTGCGGGAAACATCGTCTTCCAACCTTTCACCCTAAGATAATGTTTATCCTTTGTAGAAAGGTCAGTTTCTTAGAGACAACAAATTGTAGGATCCTGCTTTTTAACCCAGTCTGCAAACCTATGTCTTTTCGTTGGGGCATTGAGGCAGTTGGTATTAAGAGATATAATTGAAAGGTGTGTATTTATATTTGCCTTTTTTTTTTTTTTTTTGTGGTTCCAGTTCTACGTGTGCTCTCTTGTGTTAACTAGTATTTGAGTATCGCTTGTTTTTTCTAGGTTCCTTATGTGTGTGCTTTTCCTTTTCTTCAGCATGGAGGATTCTATCAAGTATTTTCTGTAGAGCTGGTTTTGTCCTCAAATACTCCTTTAACCTGCTTTTGTTATGGAATGTCCTTATTTCTCCATCTATTTGAATGGATAGCTTTGCAGGATAAAGTAACCTTGGTTGATAGTTATCTTTCAGAACTTGGAATACATCACTCCAAGCCCTTCTGGCTTTAAAAGTTTGTGTTGAATAATCTGCTGTAATCCTGATGGGCTTGCTTTTGTAGGTAACTTGGTTTTTCTCTCTAACTGCTTTCAATATTTTTTCTTTGGTGTGTGTGTTTGGAAGTTTGATTATATATGGCAAGGAGAGGTTCTTTCCAGGTTTTGTCTGGCTGGGGTTCTAAAGGCTTCCTGTATCTGCATTGGCACCTCTTTCCCAATTTTGGGGAAATTTTCTTCTTTGATTTTGTTGAAGATGCCTACTATGCCTTTGGAGTGGAATTCTTCTTCTACTATGCCCTGAATTCTTATATTTAATCTTTTCATAGTGTCCTGAATATCTTGAAATTCCCACTCATACTTTTCTATAAGTTTGTCTTTCTCTTTGTTAGACTGTATTAGATCTGGCACCTGGTCTTCTAGCTTACATATTCTGTCCTCTTCTTCATCCATTCTACTGCTGAGATTTTCTACAGAGTTTTTCATTTCATTAACTGTGTTCCTCATTGCTAGTAATTCTGACTGGTTTTTCTTTATTATTTCTATTTCCTTATTTATGTCTTGTATTGCCTTCTTTATTTCATTAAATTGGTGTCCTGTGTCTTCTTTGATTCCTTTGATTTCCTCTTTAAGTTCTTTTTTGGCTCCTTTGATTTGTTCTCTGAGTTATTTGAACATATTTATAATCATTCTTTTGAAATCTTTCTCAGGCATTTCCTCTAACTCATTCTCACTGGAGGTCATTTCTGATGCATTAATACTTTTAGGTGGATTTATATCATCTTGCTTTTTAGTGTTTCTTGTGTTATAATGTATATATTTTTGCATCTTGGATTAAGTTAATGCTTGGATTTTCTAGCTAGGTGGGTATTCTTAGCTGCATCAATTGATTTGATGTTATATATTTTCAGGGTAGGAGCTTAAGGTGTTAGGTGTGGCTCTTAAGTCTCTAAGAGTATCTACAAAGGTGCTTCTGGGGGTTGAGTTTCCTTGCTATGGGAGTATTCATGTGGCCTGAGTGGAATAAAATACAGGTAGATTCTAAAAGTTAGCCAAACACTGTACCCATTCAATCAAAAACAGCCCCAAGTATGTATGCTAGAGTAGTTATTATAACAACCAGATCCTCTATCAACATAGAGGTTAAGATTTCTGGTCTGTTGAGGGATGCATGTCAGCTTATAACCAAGTGAGACCCTTCCCTGGTGCAATCCTAGTTACCTTGGATGATTTTGGTCTCAGTCAAGTTGCTGCCTGGTTGTCGGGCTGCTGTTCTGATTTCTGGAGCTGGGCACTGGCTTTTCCTGTGGGTCAAACCGAGCCTGGCAACTGTGACCCTGCAAATCAGCACCCCTGCTGCTAGAACTGCTGCTGCTAAAGCTGCCTCTGCTGGGTATGTCAGCAGCTGAAGCTGCAGCTGCTGTGACCACCACTGCTGCTGCCTCTGCTGTTGCTGCTGCTGTAGCTACCACTTCTGGAGCCACTGCTGCTGCCAAAGCTTCTGCTGCTGCTGGGTCCACTACTGCTGCTGCTACTGGGTCTGCTGCTGCTGCCGCTACTGGATATGCTGCTGTTGGGGCTGCTGTTACTGGTGCTGGACCTGCTGATGCTGCTGCCGGACTCTGCTCCTGCTTGGGTCCCGCTGTCAGTCCAAGTTGGTGTGGCCAGGTCCTGGGATGCTGCTCTGTTCACTGGAGCTGGGCTCAGGCAGTGGGGGAGGGGAGGGAGCTGCAGCTGCTCTGGTTCTCTCGCTGTTCCATGTGTTCTTCTACCTCATTGTCTGCTCCTCCGTTGCTCACTGCCGCTCTCCCTTCACGTTTCTTGAGTTGCAGAGAGCTCTGGTGTGAGTGGAAGCTCCCCGACCTGGATTTTCCTGCGGCTTAAGCCGAGGCTGGCAGCTTTCTTGGGTGCCGCCACCACTGTGGTTGGCGGAGCTGCCAGGGCCTCTTTTCCCGCCTGTGCGGGCTCTGGATGCTCTGGATATCTCTTCTACTTCTCCGCTGTTGCTTCAATTTCCTATACTCCTCACTTTTTAGTAAAATTTTGTATTTTGCTGAGTTTTTTTGGTCTTTTTTCCCCCCAGGCTGCTTTGGCGTTTTACCTATGCCACCATCTTACCTGGAAATCAGGTTTTACAATTTATAAATAATAGATAATCATTCTTTTTGTGGAGTCCAGTAATTTATATTTTAAAGTATTTCAGCAATTACTGGTGTGTTGTTTTATGACACCATAGCATCAGTTGTGATATATAATAGATAAAAAGTAGATTGTTACTTATTCATTGATTCAAAGAGGTTAACTGAAGTCTGATCAGCTATTACTCAAAGTTAGAATGGACTACCCAAATATTCTAATGTGATAATGACTGAATTCTGTCAATTTCATGAATAGGTTCAGTAAAATACAGTAAGCAAAAAAATAAAGATTTTACTTTTATTTATTTATTAATTAAAGACAGAGAGAGGTAGGGAGAGAGAGGGAAAGAGAGTGTGAATGGGCCTCTAGCCACTGCAAATGAACTCCAGACACATGCACTCCCTTGTGCATCTGGCTAACGTGGGACCTGGAGAATCAAACCGGGGTCCTTAGGCTTTTCAGGCATGTGCCTTAACTGCTAAGCTATCTCTCTAGCCTGTAAGAAAAAGTTTTGATGAAAAAATTAGATTGACTTTGTTAAAGTGGTAATATACAATCCACTAATAAATAGAGCCAAGAAATAGAAATGACAGCTATTTTGTGCTAAGACTGAAACCTTTCAGTGGATGTTAAAAAATTACTTACTCTAATTTTGTTCTCATTATACATTAAGAAAGAAAATTTCCTATTCAGTTCAAAGTTATTTTTTCTCTAGAAAGAGCATGATTTCAGATCAGATGATTTTGATTTCAATCTTGGTTTGGCATCAATAGTTATGTGCATTCTGAAATTATTCCATTATCCTGAATTTCCATTTTTTTAAAGTAAAATCTGGGGAGCAATGACTGCCTCAGCTACCTAATGTTGGTATTAGGTATGAAAATATTTAGAAATCCTTAAACCAGTGCCTATCAGTAGCTTATAGTGCCTGACCATTTATGATGGGGAATGTAGAAAGATACTGTATACAAAATTACATTGTGAAATTTAAGGTTACATATATGCTAGCAATTTTTCCATTCTGTGTGTCTCTGTGTTGTGTTTTAGCAAGTGTATGTTTATGTACTCGTGTGTGTACATATATGTGCACATGTGTGAAGATGAGTGTGGAAGCCAAAAGGCAGTACTAGGTGTCATTTATTAGGCACTCTTCACACTTCCTTTTTTATTTCAAAGTAAGGTCTTGCTCTAGTCCAAGCTGACATGGAATTTACTATGTATTCTCAGGCTGGCCTCAAACTCATAGGGATCCTCCTACTGCATCCACTCTAGTCCTGGGATTAGAGGTATGCATCACCATGCCTGGACTAACTGACATAATTAGGGTAGACTAGCTGGCCCGTGAATTGTATTGTCTACCTCTCCATTCCCATATTTTTCTCAATTTACTTTTTAATTTTATTATCATCACATATGCAATGATTATTTTGAAATCTTTTTAAGGCTCTAGTTATTCCATATTGGATGATAAGTCATCTCTGTGATCAATACTGTAATATCCAGCACTAGAATTTTATTATCATTAAATGTATTACCTCAGTAGAGTGCAATCTCCTCAAAAGTACATACCATGGTGTTCATAAGTGACTGTCAAATGCATGCCTGATTTTCCTAGTACAAACACATGGATTATAGAATTGTTTAACAAAACTATATATCATGCTTCTAACATCTGTTTGATATGGAAAATGGATTTTGTTTAATAATAACAACAAAGTAGTTTGAATATGGCAAGTTTTTAATTTTTGATTAAATGAAACTAAACTTATTTATTTATTTATTTATTGGTTTTTCAAGGTAGGGTCTCACTGTAGCCCAGGCTGACCTGGAATTCACTATGGAGTCTCAGGGTGGCCTCAAACTCAAGGCAATCCTTCTTTCTCTGCCTCCCAAGTGCTGGGATTAAAGACGTGCACCACCACACCCGTCTTTAAACTTATTTTTATGACCAGAAGAGGGCACAAATAAAGTTTTCTATTTTGTTCATTTGTTTTTTGCTTTAAGCCTCAATGTATCTTAAGGTGATAAATTAAGGAACTTATTCTGTCAATTCAAAAACTATGAAGAAGGAGAAGGAGGAGGAAAAGAGGAGAAGGAGAAAGAAGATATAATGAGGAGGAAAATAAGAAAAAGAAGAGGAGGAAGAAAGAGAAGCTTGAAAAACAAATTCACAACTTTTTCTCATTGATTTTATTGAATTATTCAATATTATTAATGCTAAATCTTTGGGGATATGTTTGTTAGTGTTGTTATAAATATTATATTTTGGTGCTCTTTAAAATCTTAAGAATAATTGGGTTGTAAATTGTCAGATTTTACTTATTGTATCCAGGAAAACAGTAGGTATGTCTATTTTTTCTTCTCTTTTTCTTTTATTATTTTCCTTTATCATTTTAAAATAATATTTTATTTATTTATTTATTTGCGAGAAAGAGTGAGAGAGAGTGAGAGAATGGGGATGCCAGGGCTCCCAGCCACTGCAAACAAATTCCAGACACATGTGTTCCCTTATGCATCTGGCTTACATGGGTCACAGAGAACCAAACTGGTAACCTTTGGCTTTGCAGGAAAGTGCCTTAACTTTTAAGCAATCTCTCCAGCACACTGTTCTTTATCTTATTTTTCTTTTAACTTTATTTTTGATGTAGTCTCCCTATGTAACCCAGTCTGGTCTTGAACTGTTGATCCTCTGTTCCAAGTCTCCTAAGTGTTAAGATTACAGATTTGTCCCAACACACCAGCCATATATGATACATTCTTGCTAAGAACATGCAACCTTGGTCAAGTTTACCAAACAACCATACATTCAGAATCATTGCTGAGAATATCATTATCTGAGTGGCATAAGTTCCAGAAGCTCAGCCAGAATGAGTATTTCAGATTAATAGAATAAAGGAGGCCGGTCACCTCAACACACACAGACACACACACCATAAGAAGGGCATTGAAAAACCTTACCAATATTCTATGCATTGCTTGGCTAGTGCAGCCTCTGTAAGTGGACTACTCTAAGTGCTAGTAAAGTAATATAGATTTACAGTCAGCTTTTGACAAAACAGAAGTGACTACTTACTTGTCTGCAGATGCCCAATAAGGAACTAAAAACAAGAAAAAATCTTTTTGTATTGGATGCCTTTGCTTTCCTTAAGCTGAGTCAAATTCCGATTGAATTCTACATGGAGACATGTTAAGCACTTAAAGGATGTCTGTCTAAAATATTATGGCTCTGTCAAATGAAATCCTTCCCCATCAATGCTGCTGTCCAAAATTACTTTTTAATTGAGATTGTCCTGAATTCTATAAGATCTCAAACTAGTAGTACAGATCTTGAAATGCATCTTTTGATGTATGATTGGCATACTATATGTGGTGTGTGCATGTGGGGTATGCATGCATATGTATAAGTCTGTGCACCCACACATGCACACTGCAGAGGATACAGGAGGATATTTGGTGTGTTCCATCCTTCTTTTGCCTTATTTTCTTAACACAGAGTCTTTTAGTAAATGTGAGACTTGCTATTTTTAATTTTGATTTTTTTTTTGTTTGGTTGTTGTTGGATTGGTTGACCTCAAGACCCAGTGACCCTCCTGCCTCTGTGTACTTGGAAGGTGGGGATACAGGTATATGTAGCCACAGCTGGCTTGTTATGTCAGTACTGAAGACTGAACCTAGGTCCTCATGTTTGCACAAATGACTTTATCCACCGAGTCAGCCTCTTGTTCTCACAAATGTATTTAATGTAAGATAATTATGACCAAGTAACTACTGAGTTTTATACACATGCACCCAGAGCTATGCATGCTTCACTAGGTATATGATAAAGAAAATGCAGTGCTTCAAAAATTTGAAGTAAGTGCCACTGGAATGATCAGGTTTTAAAAAGCATTCAAGATATCTCATTTGAGCAGTAAGACAAATTCCTAGGGTAACCGTCCCAAATATCATGTGTAGTCTACATAGACTTTAAAATCAGCATTAAAATAATGATGGTCAAGAAAGGGTTGAAATTTAATTTATCATAACTGACAGAGGGAAGATTGAAGAAAGATCCTGGGGTAGTTTGGATGTACGTCTCCCATAGACTTAAGTGTTTTACAAAATGAAGCTTGTGGCCTCCAGCCACCTGGCTGTAGGAGGCCTCACTGAGGTGGAGCCTGAGCTCCAGTCCAAAGTTGTGTTTGGGGGCAAATCTGAATCTCAGCCCAAAGATATGTAGAGGAGTCTGAGCTCTGGGGGTCTTGCTTGTTGCAGGTTTTTGCTTGCTGCCTTTTGATGTTTGTTGGCTGTTGGTGGTTTGTCTCTCTGCTTGCATTTATGAGTGGGACTCACCTTCTTTAGCCATTGATAGAACTTCCCTTGGAACAATAAATGAAAAAAATCCATTCCTCTCTTAAACTGTGTTACATTTGGATGTTCATACCTCATCATGAAAGTGTCTACAACAGATCCCTTAGCACCAAAAGGGTAATAATGCATGAAGAATTTTGGGGTGACTGTACTGAAGGATTAGGCTCAGGAGTCAACCAAGGGCATCAACCCAGTTGTCTCTTCATTTTCTGCCAGAAGTTGAATTGAAACATTTAATCTATCCATTGCTAGTGTTCTGGAATGGTAACATGTTTCATAAACAGTACAAAAGGCTTCACTGTTAATTTTTTAGTCATTAAGATCAGTTACCATGCTATATAATTGAAAATATATAAATAATATTAACCTATTAGGCAGTTTTTGAAATGGAGACATTTTTTCATATCTAGAAAAATTTAAAATATTTAAGGTGAATAATGCTTTCTTTAGCTGATCATAGGGGGGGGGTAGTGATTCCTCCTTTTGGTTTTGTAATTGTTATTTAAGTGTTTGGTTATATCTTTCAACAATAGCTTGGCCTTGAGGGTTATATGGAATGCCTGTGGCATGTGTAATTTGCCAGGCCTGGAGGAAAATTGTAAAGCTTTTACTTGATCAGGCAGTCTGAGATTGGCAAAACATTGAAGCATATGACTAATGGCATGTTTAGATTTCTCCCTGGCATGTGCAGATGCCCAACAGGCATGGGAGAAAGTATCAACTGATAAGAAGATATATTTAAGTTTTCCAAAGGGGGAATAATGAGTATAAGCCTAAGTTCAAAAGCCACAGCACACTTCAGGAACTCCTGCTTGCATATCTTTAGATCGAAATCTGAAACCCACCATTACACCTTAAGATCCACACAATGACACTGATTCCAGCCAGGTGGCTGCAGAATGCAAACTACAAACAAATAAACAACTGAATAAAATCAAACAAGTTAAACACTTCTAACATATAAAGGCACAGAGTAAACATTTTTAAATGGTATAAGGCATATCTAGGAGAGACTAAAACAATGCAAACTCAACCACCATCCAAAAGTATTTGCATTTCTATGATAGTTTCCTTCAGGCATCCTTTATATGGTAAACAGTTGGGCCATCTTCCTTAAGATTGCTAATGTGTTGACAATAGCATCTTTTGTAATCTAAAGCCAGTCTCTGTGCCAGTAAATTTAACTTGCTTAAAGTTTTCCAGCTTAAAATCTTAAATCTCTCAGTCCAATACTTCTAACAAAGCACATCAGTCCATTACAAATTTAAACTTGATCAAACTCTTTGGGCCTGGGCAGCAGGACACAGCCAGCCTTTATGCCAGTAGACCAGTTCCAACACAGTCCTCTGCAGTCTTTCCTTCCCCTTAGAAAGCTCATAAGCCAAGCCTCAAAGTCTAATATTATCTGTACTTAGCATTCTCAGACTCTCACCAGAATAGCCCATAAAATTTGGTTTACCACTCCAGGAGACACCTTCAGTTGCAAACACTAAGTCCATGCCTGTTTCTCCAAAACAAATGTTCAAAAAGATCAGCATCCACATGGTCAGGTTCATCTCAGTCCACTCCTTGGTGCCAAGTTCTGTATCAGACAGCTTCAGATTCACTGAGATGAACTTCTAGAATAAGCACAGTTATGGAGGAAGGGATATTTATTGAAGCCTACAGATCCAGGGGAAGTTCCATAAATGGCAGAAGAAGCTGGCCTGCCTTCATAGGCCTAAGGACAGAGAGAGAGAGAGAGAGAGAGAGAGAGAGAGAGAGATAGAGAGGGAGAGGGAGGGAGAGGGAGGGAGGGAGGGAGGGAGGGAGGGAGGGAGGGAGGGAGGGAGGGAGAAGCACAAGCCTAAAGGTCAAAAGCCACACAGTGTGTCCACTAGGGACATATGACCCATTTAGAAATACAAAGAGAAAGGGAACAAAAAGATGTTGACAAACAAGCACAGGTTACAGAAGCAAAGTTTAGCACATTAAATATGAAGATTGCCTCATAACTTATGAGGATACACTCACTCACACATGTACACCAATTGACCTCAACCAGTCGGCCAGGATCCTGTAGCCCCACGTTGGGTGCCAGGCTGCCGGGCTCACCCAGCAGGTAGTGCTGAGGAAGGACCAGGCCCGCTGGTTCCTCCCAAGGGGTTGAGAAGGAGGATGAGTGTCGACGGAGAGGAACACACCACCAAGCCTGGAGTCTTGTCGAAGTAGGAACTCACTTTATTGTTACAGGCATTTGCCTATATAGTGTTGAGAATGAGGGTGAGGATTCTAGGATGGAGAGAGAGGTAAGGGCCAATAGTATACCACAACTTTTGAAATGATTGGTTCTAAGTGTGAACATGGGGAAATTCCAACTCCTATGCTGCAGTAACAGGCCAGAGGCCAGTAGGGGTCTTGCTGAGTCATAGCTGGCCTGAGGCAGATCGCCAAGCTTTATCTAGGCTCAGGAAGGTCCACTAGACCTTGCATCTGGGCCTTTCAAGGCCCAACAGGACTTTAATAAGAATTAGTGGGATTATTTTCTGTGTTTTTAAAGTCCTATTTGCAATATTTGTACTTTTTTGTGTATCTTCACATCTTTTCTCTACATTTCTATAGTTTCAGAGTTTTAGGTTTTTAAGATCTTTGATATACTTTAAACTTTTTTTGGGCAGTGTGAAAAATATGGATGTAATTTCATTTTCCTGCAAGCTGAGGATAATATGGACAATGGAAACCCAGCTCATAAGGCATCAAAGGAGAGCAACAACTCTATTGTGAACTTGGCCAGAGCCAGTTCATGTGATAGTCTGGCAAAAAAAAGTTGGATGCATGAAGTTTAAATGGTGTTGGATTAAGAGATAATGGACTAATGTCTTTGTGGAGCAAATAGAAACAGAGAATTACATTAAGACCATGACATGATTTTTGTTTACTTCTCTTTTTCAGAGCAGTGAAAGAATGCAACCTGCACAGCAGAACGAAATGAAAAAGGTGGACTTTTATAAGGAAAGAAGTGTGAACAGGTTTAATGTTCCAGATACTGCAGCTGTCAGAGGGAATATAATTGTTAGAGAATAAACCCACTGCCTTGCATTGGGATGATAGGAAAGATATCCTAAGTGAAAGACTCTTTCCCTTTAAAGTCTATAGCTTGTAAGCATGGGAATTCTGTGTAAAGGAGCAAATCCTGAAGAGAAAATGTTGAAAGAGTTTCATGTTCCCATGGCCAGCAACAGAGATTGCTACAACTGTGACCAGAGGCCAAGCTCCATCCTGACCTTGCAGAAGATAGTGTCAGTGTAGACCATGTTTTACAGGCATGAAAAATGCACCAATATATGGTTGAGGCAGTTATGGAGTACTACATCATAATTCCAGAGAGTCACTGAGGCTAGGCAATGGGAGAGGACACAGAGAATATGTAAAGTGTGGAGATGAACACTAAGTTTCATTGGAGAAGCCACGATGATAGTGACACAAGGATCATGGGATGTCTGCAGATGAAAGGTGAAGACTTTGAGCATATTTTACTCGACAGGAGACTATATGCTGTAGGTAATAGAGCTGGATGGACCAGATAATACCGCTGACATCTCAGACAATCCTATCACAAGTCTCAGGTAGTGTACATGGGTCTGTGAGATTTCATGTTTCTCTGTTGGGTTTTTGTCTTGCTTTGCTCCATTCTTTCCTTGTTAGGTGTGTGTAGCAGACAGCTTAAGGTTCACTAAGATGAACTTCCAGACCAGGCACAGTTATGGAGGAAGGGATATTTATTGAAGCTTACAGATCCAGGGGAAGTTCCATAAATGGAAGAAGAAGCTGGCCTGTCTTCACAGGACCAAGCAGAGAGAGAAGTACAAGCCAAAAATACAAAAGCCACAGCACACTTCAGGAACTCCAGCTAGGTACACTTTGCATATCTTTAGATTGAAATCTGAAACCCACCACCACACCTTAAGATCCACACAATGGCACTGCCTCCAGCCAGGTGGCTACAGATGCAAACTACAAACAAATAAACAACTGAATATATTGGGGGCCATCTATTCTATTCAAACCTCTGCAGTGTGGTAATTTGGATGGATGTCTCTCAATAGATTCAGGTGCTTTAGTAGTAGTTATAACTTGGGTTTCCAACTGCCTGATTGGAGGAGATGTCACTATGGGTGGATCCTAGGGTCCATCCATAAGCTTTGACTGGTGATGAATCTGTTTCTAGCCTAAGATATGCAGAGTGCTTGAGCTCTGCCTGTGGTTCCTGATGTGTGCTTACTTTCGAAGGTGCTGGTGATGGTTTTTTCACTCTGTATGGATCTGTGAGAGGGAGCCAGCTTCTTCTACCATCATTGGAACTTCTCTTTGATCTGTAAGCTTCAAATAAATCCATTCCTCCCATAGACTGTATTGGGTTTGGAGATTCATCCCAGCAGCATGGAGCTGACTACAACATGCTGCATTCTTCGCTTTTGGAATGGTAACACTTATTCAGTGAAATTGTGTGTTGGAAGTATGTAACTTGTGTTTTTATTTTTCAGGGAAGTCCATTATAGTGGAGTCAAATGGTCCCATCCACAGGGAGGAAGTAGAGAGTGATAAATGCCAAATGCTCAGCTAGATTTTTCTTTTTTGTATAGCTTAGGAACCCAGCTCATGGGATTGCGTTGCCCACATTTAGGGTGATTCCTCTCATCACAACTAACCTAATGTAGAAAACTCCTCACAGACATGGCCAGAGACTTGTTTTTCAGTGATTCTAAATAATATCACTGACAACCAAAGATAAGCACCAAACCACTGGAAGTTTGATGTATAGCATTAAAATGATGCTGACATTTGTGATACTGTGGCAATTACAGTGAAATGACATCTTTTGAATATGCAGTTTTACCTTCTATTAAAAACCTTTCTAGGGCTGGAGAGATGGCTTAGTGGTTAAGTGATTGCCTGTGAAGCCTAAGGACCCTGGTTCGAGGCTCAATTCCCCAGGATCCATGTTAACCAGATGCACAAGGGGGTGCACACATCTGGAATTCATCTGCAGTGGCTGGAAGCCCTGGCTTGCCCATTCTCTCTCTCTCTCTTTACCTCTTTCTCTGTCTGTCGCTTTCAAATAAATAAATAAAAATAAACCAAAAAAATTAAAAAATAAAAACCTTTCTATATCCAGGCATGGTGGTTCACATCTTTAATCCAAGCACTCAGAAGGCAGAGGTACAAAGAAAGCTACAAGTTTGAGGCAAGTCTGGGACTAGAGAGTGAGTACTAGGTCTCCATTGAGACCCTAACTTGGTAAAAGAAAAGACAGGAAAATAAATTTTCTATTTCTCCATACCTCCAGGTTGGTCTTCTCCTTAAAGATTTAACAATGAAAGAAAATTTGGGCTGCCTTGTTTTCCTGTGTACTTATAAGACCTACCATTTATCATTTTTGTTGCTATTTTCTTGTTGGTATATATCACACAAATGTTACTGAAATTAAAATCATGATTTTGGACAAACACTATGAAATCTTCAGTTCCTCAACTTCAATATTGTGATTTAGCTTTGCATACCACATGTGCTGATTTTCAAATGCATACTCTCACAGTGTGTGGTCCTGCTACCATAAACATGAAATCTTTCTATTTCTGATTTCATATCTTTAGCGCTGATTATAATGATTCCTTGACAGCTCAAAGCTGTCAACATAGTTCTCAAGGGAATACATTCTTAGCAAGAGCAAGTACTCACACATAGACTGGGAGTTAAAAGGGGACTCATGTTCTCAATTAAACACAAAGACTGAAAGGAAATGGGTTTCTCTTGTTTTTCACTAGGAAGAAAAATATTAGAAAAATTGAGCTGTATGATTCTGGTTTTATCTCACCACCTTACTAATGAAACCCACCATGTACTTTTTTGTTTGTTTGTTTTGATTCTAGGAGAAAGAATGGATTTATTGAAGCTTACAGAAGAAACTGGACCCCTTTCACAGGTCCATGATAAGAGATTGCCACCATGTTTTTAATGAGTAACTTGGCACATTTATTTTTAATTTTAGAACAGCAGTATCCTTAACATGCCATCCATAGTCGGTCTCTGGAATAATTCTCCTTAACAGTTTCTATTTCATAAAAAGAGATAAACTACCCAAACATTCAGCTGCCTGATTACCCAGCTACCTCTGCTAATTTACCAAGGTTAGCAGAAATGATGCATGTACTATAGTGCTGGGTATGCATGGATGAAAAGCACAGAAAAAATGTACAAGGCTATGTATTTCACACTCCATAAACAAAATGGGGTAACACACTAAAAGGTGCAATATTGATCCAACCTAAATTGAGGCAACATCAGTATCTTTGATCCCTATCAGATTAAGTCACTATCTCTTCCAGAAGTGACCAAATCATTAACCCAATAAGCCAGAAGAGAAACATGCCAACATATATGAATGCTGAGCAAGTGGCATTTCTGATATAGGAGAAAATAATTGTATATAGTTCAGGAGAACAATAATTATTATAATAGCTTTAAAACTTTATTCTTCTTTTCATTTATCCATTCGTAAAAGTGTATTAAGGATCTATGAACTGAGTAAAGTACCAAGAAGTGAAATAAAAATAAATAGCAATATATGCCATACTTGTGGGAAGAGACAGTTGCATAGACATTAATAAAGCAAATATTTTTGCACTCGTATCATTAAGCAAATGTTGGGGAATAAAAATGTCACTCTACTTGCAAAGACTGTCCTCATGAATGGGAGATGGCTCTCTTATCATACAGAACCCACACTAAGGGAGATGGTGAAATATTTCTGATTTTCAACCTTCTATTTGTAAGGGACACAGTGAATTACTCAATTCCTCTCCCTTTTCTATAGCTATACCAAATTGTATACCAAAAATATCAATATTAATAGGTATAATTCTTCCTCTGCAAGGATCAAGAAAGGACTGAGAAAATAATATATTTCTTATGGTCTTATAAGTGAGGGGTGGACCTAGTGATTTTGACAGTCATCATGCACCTGCATACTATTTCTAAAGAAATCTGAAGCCCCTCTGCTAACGATTACCTTTTCATATCTTTCAAGGGGGAAAATAATTCTCTACAAAAATTCAGAGGGCTTGGAAATACAAAGGACTATGTATATTTGAGGTATAGTGAAGAGTTCAGGTTCTGGAAAGGGGAGAGGAAATGTGATTTGTCTTCTTTATCTTCCTGTTGCTTTGTTGTTTTGCATATGATAAGAGTGAGATTGTGAAATCATCAAATATTATTGCTAAATTTCCTGTTTCTACTAATTTTGTGCATGTTTGGTTCAAATATTTTGTGTTTTTAAATTAAGTACATCAACATGCATATATTTCCAAGTATTCTTTCATCATGAAATACTAGTTTCATTATCTGTCTACATTATTACTGTTAAAATCTATTATATAGTATTGATGTAGCCAATTTTAACATTTTGTGGGAATTTTTTCATGTAGTTATGCACAGCTTTTTTCATGTTTTTACTTTATTTGTGATGTTTTTACAGTGCTAGGGATCAAACTTAGGATTTGATGCATGCAAGTCAAGGACTATAACACCTCCATACCTATTTGTTCTTTTTTTAAATATTTATTTGCTTATTTATTTATTTGAGATCAAGAGAGAGAGAGGGAGAGAGAGAGGCAAACCTATTCCAGATGCATGTACCACTCTGAGCATTTGGCTTCATGGGGGTACAGAGTAATTGAAACTGGGCAGGTAGGTTTTGGAAGAAAGTGCCTTTAACCAATTGCCATCTCCCTAACCACATTATATTTTCTTTTGAATGTATCTCTAACTCTCTGAAATGTACCATAAAGCTGAATCGTGTTTCCCGCCCCCCATGATCTGACAATTCTGCCTGTTTACTCAACTTCTGTCATTGAATTTATACCACTTATTTGATTATTTATTTTGATTTGTCTTATTTCTTTATTTCTATGTTTTACTGCCTTATTTGTCACTAAATAAATATTTTATATTTGCAGTTTATCCCTCTATTGAATATGTAACTATTTAAGTTCTTAGTTGAATTTCATATTTTAAAGGTTATATACTCTTATATTCCCTTTCCTCTGCCCCATTTTGCTGAGGGTCCTCCTCAGTGGGATATTAAAAGGTCTCAGTCAGTCTCTGTAGAGGGGGCAATGCATTAGGCTAATCCTACCCACCCTGTGGCTACTTCAATCTTTCTGTCCCTTCTTCTGAAATGTTCTTTGAGCCTTGGCAGGCATGTTAGAAGTCTGATTTAGTTTTGAGTTCTCTGTAGCCTCTGGAGTCCTGTTTTGATGAGTTTTGAGTGACTGAAGTCTGTTGTCATCTCCTTGGAACCGGTTGTAAAGGTAGCAGTGAGAGCAGTGTTCCTGTCTCCTGCTTCCTGGACAGGTCTTCTGGACCCTGGCAGATGTGGTAGAGACGGTACATCTTATAGGTAGTTGGCTATCTTTTCTTGTCATAATGATTGATCCTAGAGCTCCCCAGCATTCTCTGCCATATGTGAAATAAAACAGGTTCTCATGAGAGCACTTTGGATTAAAGGTTTGATAAGCATCATTGTTTGATATACTTTTTGATGTGTTCACCCACTCTTCTTAGCTAAAGGGCAGTGGAGGTTCTCTCTGGAGTTTCCTATCCATGAGATTCTGAAGTAGTTCCCAGTACCGAGTTTTCTTCCACTGAGTGGGCATCAGGTCGAAACCAAGAACAGCTGGTGACTCACATAGGCTATGTGACACACTCATCTAAGTAAGTACTTCATGCCCAGCTGGTTGATTTCATTGCTTGCAGGATCTCCTGCTCATTTACACTGTTAGTGACCATTATCCCCAACAGCTCCCACACTATGAGAGCTAGCCAAGAGGAACTGGTTTCCATCTCAGTTCCAGTGTGCCCCTTGTCCGTCCTCTCCTAGTGAAGTCGCTGACCCTATTAACTTATCTCAATGGTGATGTTTGAAAATATGAATGGAGTATTGCCAACCAGAGGAATCTCTCTCAAGCCATGTGGTCCAAGGAATTTATTGAGGTTTGATTAAGCAGACATTATTGGCTACCTGCATGTCTGGAGTTAGTTTCCAAAATTTATGAGGTCACATTAATGCTTTCATCCTCTTAGTGAATGCTCTTGGTGGGTGTCCACCATGGTCAGATACATGCCCTTGGTTCCAATGTAGTGCCATCTTTCACCTTCTTTTAAATTCTCTGAAATCACATATTGATAATTTGGAATAAACATCACTCAGGCCCTTGGAAATGCCATGAGGAAAGAAAGGTTAAGTTACATATGTAACCTCCCTGCACATGACCATAGGAGCCCAACATAGAAGAGATGCCCTTTCATATCCATACTCACCGTTATTCAATAAATAGATTTCATGATACTAGAAGATGTGGCTTCACACCAATCCTGATACTGCTTAAATTAGAGTAGAAGAGGGTCCACTTGTCACACCTCTATGTCTCACCTGCATTCTTTTATAGCCCAGTCACAGATACTTGGAATTGAGCTCTGCTGCTTCTCACAGTGAGGTGAAACAAATCTTCATTATGCTCAACACAGACACCACTGCCAAGCTCCTGTGTGCCCAGGCAAGTGCTAACTGCTCCGTTCTGTCAGCCTCTTCTTGGCTATTGTCCCAATGTCCCATTTTTGCCAGCCTTTTCATACAGCGTAGAAATTGACTAAACTCACTGTAACTCCATGATATAGCAGTTTTTATCCTTAATAGTGATTCATCTTTAAGATAAATTTTCTCCTCCAGAACAAGCATTATTTCTCATGTATAAATATTGGTAATTATATTTGAAAGAAGGCATACTCTGTTGCAGGGATATATGACAAAAATATAATTATCAATCATGTAATTACAGTATATAATCATATGGTTTTAATCATATAATTCCTAGTGGTAGAAATATTATTTCAGTAGAATGCTTTTTATCTTTTTTTCACTCTATATGACAGATGCTATATAATTCTTTTCTTTAAGGAATTTTCCAGAGTATGAGTAAAGGGAACCCGCACATGAAGAAAAATCATATGTTAAACTTAGGGACAAGTAAGGCAATGAGGGAGAAGATGACTTTGATGGATAGATCAAGTAGTGAGCTGTTTTTAGATTGAAGTAATGGACCTACAGTTCAGATAAAAAGTAGTACAGATACAAAGGGATTCTTAGAAATAACAGACAGAAGGAGGAACATAAACGTAGGATCCAGACTGTTTTCCTTCTTGTGTTAATTCTTTTGACTTGTCTGATCCCAGGGATGTTCACAGAGCTCCTCCTTCAGGGAGATTTTCAAATTTTGAAATACCGATCACTGAACACATTTAGTTACATTTATAAATGTCGTGATTTCTGCTATGTATATTTCATGTGCAGAATGTATAGGGCCCTATTTTAATAGAATAATTGGAGGGATTATATTTTCATAAGGAAGAAATGCATTCCCTATTCAATTACTTTTTTGAGAGGATAATACATTGTCATGTGTCTATGGAAGCTAAGAACACTATATTGCTATGTTTTAGGTTTTGTTAATTTTTTAAATTATTGCAACTGATATATAAAAATATGAAAATTACACATATTTCTAGGGTACCATGTGATGTTTAGTACATGTATACCTAGTGTAATTTTCAAGTCAGTTTAAATGTATCTATTTCCTATCGGGCAGGGTGGCACATGCCTTTAATCCCAGAACCTGGGAGGCAGAGATAGGAGGATTGTCATGAGTTCAAGGACACACTGAGACTACATAGTGAATGCCAGGTCAGCCTGGGCTATAGTGAGATCCTGCCTCAATAAAACAAAACAAACAAAACAAAACAAAACGTGTCTATTTCCTGAAAACTGTATCATTTCTTTCTGGTGACAATATCTAAAATAATTAATTCTAGCTTTTGACATGGACAGCAAATTGCTAGTATGAAATCACTCCACTATGCAATGGTAGTCCCCTAAAACTTAATTGAACTTTGTAGCCACTGGTATACCTTCCATACCCTGCTGCCCCTACTTTCTACACTGTATGTTTTATTTTCTGTTAAAAGTATTTACTGATTTTTTTTTTTTTTTGAGAGAGAAAAGACAGAGATAGAAGTAGAGAGGGAATCGGTGTGCCAAGGCCTCCTACCACTGCAAATGAACTCCAGACACTTACACCATTTGTGCATATGACTTTATTTGAGTACCAGGGAATCAAACTTAGGCTGTCAGGCTTCACAGTCAAGTGTCTTTAATTGCTGACCCATCTCTCCAGCCCCATCTTATTTCTTAATGTTAATATTAAACAAAATTTAGGAAGAAATGCACAAAAGAAAGAAATCATGGCATGCCTACTCAAACTCCCTGAAATTAAGTTGATGTATGTGAAATACATACCAGAATTTAGAATACTATAGCACCGAACCTACCAATGATAATTTTCTTTCTTCTATTCATCTCCTCCAAGTTAGAGAATCTACTGTAAAAGAAATTTGAACCATAAACAACACAACGGGAGAATTTCCTCATATTTCTGAGAATTGTCCAGTATTCCTAGGAAGTATTCCCAAAAGGACATCAAATCTTCTTCCCTTCGTATGGTGAGATTTTTCTCAATGTGCCAATACAAAGCACATTACTTTACAAGCACAATGGATAAACACATAGGGTAGTTAAAGTTTTTAATTTGAAAAATAAATTAACATTATATCACATAATTTATGGGAAATGTGCAATATGTTTTATCGACTGCATGTAGAACTTGGAAATATGATTTATATAAATTTGCCACTTCACTGTGATGAATTGATTGTCACGTTGAGGATTATGGAATTAGCTGGAAGAACAGATGATTAACCACCACAGCATTTTGGCTGGTGGAGTTTTACCTTCTGATTTTTGAACATTAATAAATCATACTTCAGCATATGGGATTATTTTGGCAATAGAGCCACTTATCAATTTAATCATTTCAAACCACTGCAATGTGTGAGCTGCAAGTGCCTCAGACAGGAAAACCAGCTACTAAGAACAATGGAAGCTTATTCTTATAGTCACATTAATTACAGCTGAAACAAACCTTGAAGAGCTAAGAAAACATAGTACAACTTATCTACAATTTAGTGTTGGGGGGGAATCAATATGGCCATTAATTGCACAAATAGCAATAAATACTTTGGCAGCTTTCCAAGAGGGGTTACCAACTGAGAGAGTTTTTCGTACTGCTGCTTTCATTACACAGATCATAGTCACAGCAAAGCGGCCAGTGGACTGCTGCTCAATAAACTAAATTTAATGTTACTCAATTATGATCATCGTGCTCAGATATAATACTAATAGGAATGTCAACCACGATTACATTTTCAGATTTATGTAAAATAATTCAAATGCTATTTGCTATCCCTCAGATACAAGGTTCATCTGGTTGTTTATGCAGTTGGTCGATATTGATCATGCACAGCAAGAAGCATAGGAGAGGCCTGATGGCAAGTGTATATAACATCCCCCATGCCAGCAGCCAGGGTGCCGTGCCAAGCACCAAGGGCAGCATGCCAAGTCATCAAGCTGATAGCGCACCTCTGCAAGGCTGCCTTGTTGCTTTATTTTTTTTTTTTACAATATTTCTTTGAATTGCTCACATGTGCCATGAATAATTCTTGCCAACATTACCCAGCGTGAAACAGAAATGAAGGCAGGAAAATGTCTTTCTTAGAGAATTCTTTTCTGAATTAAATGAATCCAGGAAAGATATCGCTCTAACATCAACATGATACGTTGTTATGTATGGCTGGGACTGTGTCATTTAGCAAAGTATTACTCAGTGGGCTGAACAGCTGGTCTATATGATTTTGTATACCACCTGCAAAAAATATGCCAAACCATATAATCAACCACCTGGACAAGAAAGTAGGGGAGCTAAACACTACTTTGTTGTTGCACCCACATTTTCAGGAAGTTCGGGAACATAAACAGACTCGTGTAGAATGAACATGTGTGCGAGACAAGGTTTGTTAAAGCTTTTCTGTTCAATAAAGCATACAGCGCCTGCTGTTCAGAGTACTATGGAACAGATTTGCTTTATTTCTAATGAAGGTGTTCGGGCATTTTGTTGGCACAAATGGAGTAAAATTATGTACTTAAAATAACATTTTAAAACAACAGCACAACAAACCACCACTTCAATTGCACTGAAACAGATTGGAAAAAATGAAAATAGGTATAAACTGAAACTTGATAATGAATTAGTGTCATTATTGTGGATGAATCATTCATTTAGAGGAATCCTACTCAGGTTTGAACAACCTGTGTGTGTAACAACTTCCACTGATTTCCTTGCTGCCTTAAGCATGTGTTTATTATAATGGCCTCCATAACATTACTCACAGGGGAGAATACTTTACAGGTGGCCTCTTTACTTATTTGGCTATAAGTGAATATGAAAGTAATTTGATTGTAAACTAATCTTCATATCACCAGATTCCAGTGTCAGCAATGTCAATCTCATTGTCTCACCTTTTTACTAGCTCAGCACTAGCCTGCATTCTGTGGCAATGCACCTTTACAAATTACGGTCCCTCGTTGTTCGACAGGTTACTCGTGGAAATTACTAATAACTAGGTGAGGGCATTCAGTGTGAAACAAAGAGGGCTGCTGCCCACAGACCAGGGTCTCTTGCTCTTATTCTCACTATGGTGATGAGTTTCAACTCATTAGATTTTCCCTTTTATCTCTTTTTAACGGGAAAGGTTGATGTGGGTCTTGCAGGTTCTATGCGAACTCCTTAAGTGAACTGGAAGAATTTTGAACCTTGCAGAAATTCTTTTGGGGAGTACTAGGTTTTATGTAGCTGCCTCTTTGTTGTGAGTGATTTTGTTTTCCCTCATTCCCTACCTCCCAGTTTTCAGTTGCATGGAAGTTTCTCACAAAAGATACTTTACTCCAATGTGCCTAGTTACTCCCTCCTCCTTTAAGAAAGAGAAAACAAGGAAAAAGAAAAAAAAAATTCAGGGAACTTTCAATATTAGAATAACATTTTGTGGATAAATTGAAAAAAAATAGGATATGGGAAGTATAATCCTTTTTGCGTATATATGAGGACATTAAAGGGTGCAGGTGAACATGTGTTTGGGGTGCACATGAGAATATGCACATATGGAGGTCAGAAAACAACTGTGGATGTCATCCTCAGGAGCCATCCGGCTTTCTCTTCTTCTTCTGAGACAGTCTATCATAGGCTAGATTGTCTGGTGAGAGACTTCATAGGATCTTTCTACCTCTGCCTCCCTAATACTGGCATTATAAGCCCAATGGTATTCGTATGCACAATGAACCCTTGAAATGAAAGTTTTTCATATTTGTTATAAATATAAAGTATTACTATATTAAACAATGTACCTATAATTGAAAATAATCAGCCTTACTATTTGCATTTGATGTGTCACTGAGTTGAGTGATTTTTTCCACATTACATAAGATTGAATTTTTCTTTTTATCATTGGACAGGGTGTCATGTAACACAGGGTGGTTTCCAACTCTTTAGTACCTGAGGATAATCTTGAACTCCTGATTCTTCTCAATTTTTGGAATTTGAGGCATGTGCCACTATACCTTGCTCAACATTCCATCTTTATTCATTTCTTCAGTTTGTTTTATATGTTATTATAATTTTAATCTTTCACTTTATGCTTTGAATTGGTAAGAATAATACCAACTTTCAAAATTTTCCTTTTCTTTTTTGTACTACTTCTTGATCTCAGGGATTTTTACATAATAGGCACATGCTCTACCACTGAATTACATCCTCAGCTCTCTTTTTGTACTTTTATTGTGGTTATTATTATTATTTTATTTATTTTTTGGAGGGGGGTTCGAGCTAGGGTCTCACTTTAGCTCAGACTGACTTAGAATTCACTATGTAGTCTCAGGGTGGCCTTGAACTCACAATGACCCTCCTGCCTCTGCCTACCAAGGGCTTGGAGTAAAGGAATGTGCCACCACACCTGGCTCATAATCATTCCACGGACTTGCAACCTTCATGCCTTAGCCACTTGAGTACCTGGAACCCACGGTATGCACCAGAACACTCAGCTCAACATTGAGAGCCTTTGATTGGCTTTAAATATATTATATTAATATCATTTACTTTATTTAGAGTTACATTTTGCAATTGGATTTAGGAAGAAGAGATTACAATCCTTATTTTCCTAAAAAGTTATTTAAGTGAAATTTTCTAAGTTTGTATAACAGTCACTTTTTAAATATACTCTTTGTTTATTATTTTTATTTATTTATTTGAGAGTGACAGAGAGAGAAAGAGGCAGGTAGAGAGAGAGAGAGAGAGAGAATGGGCATGCCAGGGCCTCCAGCCACTGCAGATGAACTCTGGATGCATGCGCCCCCTTATGCATCTGGCTAACGTGGGTCCAGGGGAGTTGAGCCTCGAACCGGGGTTCTTAGGCTTCACAGGCAAGCACTTAACCACTAAGCCATCTCTCCAGCCCTTAAATATACTTTTTAATTTTGGTTTTTCTTTATTCACTGAGAAATCTGCCACCAGTTTTCAACTATCTCATATCATTATAATTTGCACATTCCTATCTCTAGAGAATCAGAATATTTAAATTAATTCAAGGTATTAAAAGTACAGACCTTTTTTTTTTTTTTTTTTGTATTACTGTTTGTAGTGTTTTGAGGTAGGGTCTCACTCTGGCTCAGGGTGACCTGAAATAAACTATGTAGTCTTAGGGTGGCCTCAAACTCACAGTGATCCTCCTACCTTTGCCTCCTGAGTGCTGGGATTGAAGACATGTGCCAACACTGCCAGCTTTGGAATTTAAATTTTTTTTAATATTTTATTTTATTTTTAAAGATATTAAATATACAGTTTTATTGTTCTTTAGAACATGGTGTTGTTGGCACTGCCATGTCTTAAATAATTTTGATTTCTTTTCTGATGAGTTGGGTGCAATTACATCTGCATGTATTCTTTTAACTCGGCAGAGAATTGATTATTTTAGGAAGATTTAAATCTTTTAAGAATAGGTCTCAGAATGTTTTCTAAAGATTTTTTTTAATTGCTATTTGTAGTATATCATTCTATGTTTCTGAAAATCTTGTATGCAATCGTTAAAGAATTGAAATTATTTTTAATTCTTTACCCACACATATTCTTTCCTTCTTCCTTCACTATCAGTATTATGATATGGCTTCATATTATTGTCTACATGAATAACTGGCCCTGAAAGATTTGTTTATTGTAGTGAGCTATGTATGCATTGATAATATTGTTGATTTTCCAACACCTATTATTTCTCTTGCTATTTAATTCTTTCCTTAAATCTAGCAAATTTACATTTCTTCTTTCCAAATGATTTTAATATAATTTTTAATATGATATAAATATTAATACATTTTAGTACATAGAATAATTCAAAGCACAGAATTAGGGATGGTCATTCATTTTCTAAAGTAAATTTGTTTAAACAAAGTATTTATGATACAAATTTAATGTCTGAATTGAGATATTAGGTAAATATAGAAGCATACTTGAATTTTAAGCTCAGTAGAAACAAAACCAATCAGAAATGCTTTTAATTGTGACTTTATTTTGAAGTGATGAATTTTGAATAGCTTAAATATAATACATTGTTGCAATTAATTTCACTTTACTCTGTTTTGTATATGCTAATATAAAATTAGGTTCTATCATAGCTTTATTTATTTATTTATTTATTTATTTTTATTTTATTTATGAGAGAGAGAATGGGTATGTCACGGTGTCCAGCCACTGTGAATGAACACCAGATACATGAGCCACCTTGTGCATCTGGCTTACATACATGGGTCCTGGGGAATCAAATCTGGGTCCTTTGGCTTTGCAGGCAAGTGCCTTAACTACTAAGCCATTCCTCCAGCCCACTCATACCTTTCTTGAATAGCATTGATGTCTTATGGTTTGTATATGTAAGTCAAATATAATATGACACATGTCAATACATTCATTCTGTTTAAGCCAGTGTTATTACATTTTCTTTTGGCTTAGCATCATTAAAATCAGTCCTGTTCATAATTTTGAGGTGTGGGATAAAATACAATGCTACCATCTAAGATTTCTTATGACATATAACTGCTGGTGCCCCAGGATATGAAATGTGATATTGGCTATGACTGTGAGCTCTATCTGGCAGTGAGGTGAATCTCATGGAATTTTCTTCCAGCATGTCTGAGTAAAAACTCATTCTGCTGCCAAGTGAGACTGAAGGAGAGTGAAAATTTAAGAGTAATTTAATTCAAATACATCCTTTAAAGTATCTTTCTCTGCATCAGTCTCTAATGCTTTCCAAATGAATATTCCAATTAGCACAAATACCAGAGGATACTCTGAATTGAATATATGTAGCAGTGGTTTCTTGGACTACAGCATATGGCTTCACTATTCCTTTAGGAAGGTCACAGAAACGTTCTTTGCACCATACTATTATTCAACATGTAAAGCTCTAAGCTTACCATTCTAGCATCACTATCATGCAGGAAGCAGTTCCTCTTCTCTACAGTCTTATATTCCCCATCTTCATCATATGATCTCCTAAAAGGGGGGGGGGGAGGAGTGGATAATTTAGGTAATTCATGAAATTTGCATGCAGAGGTTACTTGTATTTTCTTTGCAAATAGTCTCAGACTTTGATATCAACCAGGAGTTACTCCTACATCCCCATTACTGGATTAGTTTAGTATTTTGTGATTTTCAGTGAAAGACAGAATCAATCTTGATATTTTAACAAGGAAGAAGTTTAAGACAAGGAATTTGATTTCTAAGATTTTTGGAAGCTGGGATATAAAACCCAGGGATGACTGCCAGAGCAATGCCTCAGAATTGATCTTCAATAGGAGCCACACCTCCTCAACTTGTGCCAACTGAGTCATCAAGAAGCACTCACAACTTGAGGTTTCTGAGAAGTATTGTCATTTTTGGGACCTAAGTTACCAATGAAATATCTATTTGATTTTTTTGAGCGATCTTAATATTTGGTCATACCAGTATCCAAAAAAAGAAAAAAAAAAGAAAATTAAGAAGAAAGAGAGTGTGTGGAAGCAGAATCAGTTTGTAAGCAAATGGCAGCAGAACTTCTGGGGTGTACAACAAACAAGAAAAAAAAGTAGAGACTAATACATAGAGAAGTATTGTAGGGTAAGAAAGTACTACTCATGAGAAAACATTCATTTCTACAGAGTGATATAATTTTAAACATTTATGTTTTTAATATCATGTTCTTCAAATGCAAAGGAAAGGAATAAAAGAAACTCACAATCAGAAGTAGGTAAATCTAACCAGCATTTTATAAACAATTTTGAATGGTACTGAAATATGTCTAATAGAATTTGACAGATCAAGCAGACAAAATTTTATAAGTAAAGAGATAATTTAAACAATCCCCATATATAGTTATATATGTTTGCAAAAATCATGAATAATTGCTGTTTAGTCAAGCACATAAGAAATTCAGCTGTAAGCATGCTTGACCCTTTCTCTAAATGGAGACATCATGTCTATCTTCCAAGTCTGTTTACTGTACAGAAATCCTTTAAGACAGAATTATGGGCAAAGGGCACTTAGTGGCTGCTTGCATGATGTAAAGATACATTGAGAATTCTCTTCCAAGAATGATGCAAGTGAATGATGCCAGTTTTCAGACTTCATCCTAAATGACTTGAAGTTATGTTGTCTAATGTATCTGATGTTGTCTCTGTATTCGTAAATGGCTTACCCTGTGTTTTTCACTTTTTTATATTTGATTATATAAAAGTGCATTATCTTGTCTTTCACATTTGAAAGTTATTGAGAGTGCATCATTTGTCTAGGTTTCTCTCTTTGCCCTTGCTCTTTCCATAGTCTATAGTGGAATGGCACATATTCCTGCCACTTTGATTTTGTTTTTCTAAAAGTTACCTTAACTCATGAAAGACTATTGGGCTCCTATGGACTTGCCTTGCTTAGCTAAAACTCTGTCTGAGCTTCTTTGGTGTTGGTTGAAATCAAATCAAGACAGAACTGTTCTAAACTGAGGACCATTTGCAGCCTTACAAACACAAACATATGTTGCACTCATTCTACACATCTGTGGGTGAGAAATGAGTGTTTGTGTTGCAAGACTCTGGACTTTAGAAACTTTATAATCCTGCATTATTGAAACAAAATTTAAATAGTATAGAGAACTTTACATTATGTTTCAGGCTAGTAGGCATCCAGAATATTTACTTATATGCAGACATTTGAAGACTTGTGGAAATTAAGTTGTATATTGTTTCAAACACCTAATTTATTAATGCTGGAGATAAGACTTAACGGTTAAGGTGCTTGCCTGCAAAGCCTAAGGGCCCAGGTTCAATTTCCCAGTACCCATGTAAGCCAGATGCACATGGTGGCACATGCGTCTGGAGACCATTTGCAGTGGCTAGAGGTCTTGGCATGTTCATTCTCTTTCTCTGTGTGTGTGTGTCTCTCCCAAATATCAAAAAATTTATCAGAAATCTACCTGAATTTTGCCTCAATTTGCATCAGTTTTTCAATGGTTCTGTCCAGTTATTTCCTTGGATTTAAAGGAAACTCTTTTTGCCTGACACACATTTACATTATATTAAGAGAAAATAACTTCTGACCTCAAAATCTCCTGCTTAAGTGGAGAATTCACTAACAATATATGTTATACTTTTGCATAACAAATCTAATTCTGGGGATTGCTTAAAGTTCCACAGTTGAAACCTACTGTTTATCAAATTTACAGTAGAAATAGTTTCATATGACCTTATTTTAAATTTTCAAATCTTATGGATTTCAAAGTTCAATTTTAATGAAACAACGAGTCTATTCATTAAAAATACAACATTCAACCTGCCACACTAAATATCTGTGTATTTATAACCATAAGTATATCTATACAAAAATATAGAATAGCCAGAAAGTTTTAGTCTGTACCCTTTATGACCTAAAACCATGATAAAAATTAGAAATAAGAGACTTTTAATTATCTAACCACCCACAATCCCTACTTGCTATTACTTAATTATACACATATGCTACAGTAAAACACCCACAGCACCATCAGTACTAGAAGATTGTCAAACTGGCCAATTTAATGTTACTTAGGGCTTATGTTATCTGTATAACTGTCTGAGATAAGAATCACAAGTTAATAATAATTACATTAGTGTCAGAAGTGTAGGGGACACTGATGGCTTATTTAGTAGGAAAAGATAATTTTAATGTTCTAAATTGCAATTTACTATCTACATGTAAAATATTCAGCAACCTCCTAATGGTTGATATCTGAGAAATACAATATTGCTTGAAATAAAATGTCTTTTTCTACCTTCATCAAAACAGCTTGACAAGACACATGTGATAACATAATGGGTTATGCATACATATCAATAAAATCACTGCATTTTTTTAAAAAAAGCTTAAAGGTGTGTTATTTCGAGAGGGTACAAATCATCTAGACTCCATGATTATTACACCGAGTTTCAAGCATTTTTCACATGTCATGTTTCATTTCCTAATTTTTTTATCTAATAAATAAAAAAAATTGCAACAATAAACTCATAATAATAATATTGGAAATAATGTGTTCTATATAAATTCATGCTTTTAATCTCTTTCTCTCTACTGCATGTCCTCTCTCCCTCTCTCTTCTTTATTCTTCCTACATTTGATACCATATCAGAAGCAATTATAGAAAATGCTATTAATATCTCAAAGCCATTTCTAGTAATGGCCTACCCAAATGCCCTCTAGTAAGTCCCTAATTTTCAAAGATTTCTTAAGGTCCTACAAGTATATTTATTATTCACATAATAATCTTTAAAAATTTTGGTGATCAACCCAATAATAAAAAAAATACTATTGTTTAAAAGATTTGTAACTGGTGTTAGAGAGATAGTCAATGGTTAAAGGTGCTTACTTGCAAGCCTGCCTACCTGAGTTATATTTACCTACACCCACATAAAGCTGAACACAAAATGGCTCACACTCTTGTAATTCCAACATTCTGGGAATAATAGGAGACAGAGCCAAGAGAATCAGGATACTTGCCAGCCAGCTAGACTAACACACATGCAGTGGCAAAACAAGGGAGATACTGTCTCACAAAGAAAACAGCCTGGCATGGTGGCACATGTCTTAATCTCAGCACTTGGGAGGCAGAAGTAGGAGGATTGCTGTAAATTCAAAGCCAGTCAGAGACTACATAATAAATTTCATGTCAGCCTGGACTAGTGTGAAACCATACCTCAACCCTCTACGACCCCCAAAAAGGAAACAAGAGGACAAACACCCCAAGTTTGTCATCTGACTTCTGCATAGTTATGCAGACACAGAAATGATAACAATACATTTTTATATGTGAAAATTCTGCAGGATAATTATTACATTGTGAACTGTGCTCTAAGATCCATTAACATCATGAAATAACTATTTTCAGAGTATTAAGAGATCAACAGTTTGCAACATGAGGTTTATGTTTAAATGCAAGGTGTTTTAAGTATATGATTGATAATATACCTGGAGCAAGATAAAATAATATGTTTTACAAATGTTTAAAGGGAAATAGTTCTAAAAGTATAAATGAACAAGATAACATATGAAGGTAATTCAATGAATGTGCTAGCATTTACCTCTTCAATATGCACAACACTACATTCCTCGCTATATCATGGAAAGGCAATAAAATAGTGCAAATTATAGCAAGAATTGCTCCTATATTCAAGAACCTTACAGCTTACTAAATGGGCAAGGACATTACTTATAATATTAATCAAATATTTTACTCAGTTATTCAACAAGGCTATATTTCTCAGTTATGAATCAGAAATAGAAAATATTCCAAGACTGCAGGTACAGCTGTGTAAATGTATACACAATGGCTTGAATATGAAAGGAAAATTTTACTCCATAGGATCTGTAACAGGACATACAACTGGATCTGCCTCAATGCAGACTTCATAAGCACCTGAAGATGCTCCATCAAAACCCTTTTTCACTGACTGTACTTGGGCTACAGTACTTACTTGGAGTCTTTTTTTGCAATGCATCTAATTTGGTAATATGAAAAATATATGTTATTACCTAATAATAAATTTTTATAATATAAATATATACTTGTTTTCTAATATTACATAAAATAATATAAATTTCACTCCCCCCCCCCCCAATTTTGAGTAAAACTGATTCATGAAACAAATGTTCTCTTGGGACAGATTAAGTAATGGTTATTTCCTCCAATATTGTTTTAAAATACATGCTTAAAAGCATAGGAATTAAGACTGGAGTATGTAGAGCCAGGCATGATGGTTCGTTTTTGTAATCCTAGCTACTTGGGAGACTGAAGCAGGAGAATCACAAATTCAAGACCACCCTGGGCAACTTAGCGAGACATTGCTTCAAAATTCAAAATAAAAAAGAGAACTTGTGATAGAATATTATGGTATAACATTAGCCTAAATTTATGAGGTCCTAGGTTCTATCTCTAAATCTACAAAATATGGGAGATGGAGAACCTGAAAGTGTTAGCAAACCCATGAATGCAGCAGCAGCAGGGTCACATTATACTGAGAGTCCTTACTGCATCATCTGGTAAGAAGACACCTGGAGAGGGTGGGATGAAGCCTAACCTTAAAACAGTCGGCTCTATCTTGTAATAATCAGTACAAGAAATTGGTTACAACACACATTGAGCTGTTTTTCAGAATGACAAATGAGATCCCCAACACATGACAAGGTTCTGTCAAAGCACTTGATTACCTGCCTGAGGTAAAAGGTTTGCAGATGGTTAGCCCATTTAGTGCTGGAAAGTACTACTGGGGGAAAATGAGCAACAGCCTTGTGTGCTAGCAGAGGTCGGAACTATGCAAAAAGCAACCAGCCTGACAAGACGGACGCAGGAGTACCAAGGTGGTACACAGCCTAAGTGGGTAACCAGTGGTTTTCCTATTGGCTAAGAGATCCACTCAGAGGAAATGAGCCCATCATTGGAAGTGAGAAAAGAGTCAGAATCCTATGTAGACCAAGAATATGGACTCCAATCAGAAGCTACCACTAGTTTTTGGCTCAAAGAGGGCAGTTATCCATCAAAATCTCTGTAAATTAACACAGTGTTTATCCCTTTATCCAACTTGATCTCACTCTCCACGGTAAAATCTATTTTTCTTTTTCAGAAGTCAGGGAGAACCAAAGACGACCGAAATCTATCAACAAAACAAAGGCAGGTAGCTGACTCCCTTGCAGGAGATGAACCACCCCTCACACATTAGCTAGGGCCCAGGTGAAACCCGAGAAACTGGTGAGATGAGTAAGAGGGCTGCTTCCACAGAGAGCCTGACAGCCTGTGCCAGGGTGGTGGAGACAGGCACTGAGGAAGCTCAAATTGCACCAAAGCAGAAATCCAGAAGCTGCTGAGAGCTCAACACTAAAATAGACTTAAAACACCCCCGCCATGACTCAGGGAATTTTGTGGAGGGGGAATGGAAAGATTGTAAGAGCCAGAGGGTGGGAGGGAAAATTCAGAGACATTATGCCTCCCCCCCTGCCCACAATAGCTGACTGTTGTTTCCACAGCTCATGATCCACAACACCATGGTCAACGCCAGCAATCCCACTGAGGATGGCCCTCAGCGGAAAGGGGGCAGGGAGGAAGGAAATAATGGTACCAATCCATGATGTAGCCATACAAAACTTATACTTTATTACAAAAATTATATATTTTAATTCATTCCTGATATGGTATTTATTTGTATGCCTTAGTAACAAAATTAAATGACCAGTATTCCTGTTAGTTTTGCTATTTGGGAAAAATATTTTTATCATTTTCCCTTCAGGTGCAGTATGATACCATTGATGAGGGTTTAATCTTGAATCAGTGACTAACATTCATTTCACTGCCAATTTTACATAACCCACAAAAGCTTCAAAATTGTTTAAACTGGGAAATATTTTTTAAAATTGCAGATATCAAGTATGATAAATATTAGTTATAAACATGACCCTAAACAATTACTACCAAATATAGAATGAAATTGCCTTTGATAATTGCTTAAATTTTAAGAATCACTGCTTTACAAGATGAAAGTGTAAGGTTGTACTTTTGACATTGGTACAGAACTCCTGTTACAGGATTTGTACCCCTTCATACAATACCAATCTATGTGTGAGAAAGGTCGTTTGAGTACTATGTTACAGGTGTCTTTTTTTCTTCTGTGAATACCTCATTTATACTATTATCAGCTCTGAAGTATTTATTCCTACAATTTTCTCCATCTTTCCTATATTTAGTGATTTCTTTTCTAAAATTTTTAGAATTTTTTTTTATAATTAACAACTTCCATGATTGTAAATAATATCCCATGGTAATTCCCACCCTCCCCACCCCCACTTTCTCCTTTGAAGCTCCATGCTCCATCATATCCCCTCCCCCTCTCAGTCATTCTCTCTTTTATTTTGATGTTATTATCTTTTCCTCCTATTATGATGGTCTTGTGTAGGTAGCGTTAGGTGCTGTGAGGTCATGGATATCCAGGCCATTTTGTTCTGGATGTTTCAAGGAGTCCTAGCCTTCCTTTGGCTCTTGCATTCCTTTCATCACCTCTTCTGCCTTGAGCCTTGGAAGGTGTGATAGAGATATTTCAGTGCTGAGCACTCCTCTGTCACTTCTTCTCAGTACCATGATGCCTTCTGAGTCATCCCATCTGCCATCTGAAAAGATAAAGTTCTCTAATGAAAAAGTGAGAGTAGTGTTAATATATGTGTATGACCATTAAGAAAAGTGCTTACTGGGCAGTTTGATGAGCATAGTACATTGTTCTCATTATTTGATATTTTGTAGCTATGATGGCTCAAAATTGCAACTTTTACCAAAATTTAACAATTTGTAAGACCTATATATTTGATTTTCTCCCATTTTGACTACTTAGATTTTCAAATAAATAAAACTATCTTTAACATGTAGTAAACTTTTCAGAATCCTTAAAATTTTTTACGTATATTTTATTTATTTATTTGAGAGAGAGAGAGAGAGAGAGAGAGAGAGAGGTAGTTAGAGAGTGAGAATTGGTGCACCTGAGCCTTAAGCCACTGCAAACAAAATCCAAATGAATGTACCACCTTGTGCATCTGGCTTTTGTGGGTCTTGGGCAATTGAACCAGGGTCTTTTGGCTTTGTAGGCAAGTACCTTAAATAGCTAAGCCATCCCTCCAGCCCAAAATCCTTAAATTTTTGAGAGAGATATCTACAAAGCCTTTTTTGCTCTCTAAGGGTTGTTATCAGGGCCTGGAAAGATGCTCAGTGGTTAAAGTTGAGTGTATAAAATTCTGTTGGCCCTTGTTTGATTTTCCAGCACCCACCCAAAACTGGATGCACTCTAAACTAAACTAAACTAAACTATACTAGACTAGGATGAATTGAACTGAACTATAGTAAACTATACTAAACTAAACTAAACTAAACTAAACTAGACTAGACTAGACTAGACTAAACTAAAAAGATAAAATAAAATAAACTAATAAAAAATTAATCAAATTTGACATACATTTACTGTTGCAAGAAACCCTGACAAGTGTACACACACACACACACACACACACACACACACACACACACACACAAGCAAAGTAAATAGAAATTACTAACCTTGATATCTGGGATGTTAGAAGTTATAAAGGATATGGGACATTTTCTTATCTGGGAAGATAGGGTTACTGTGGTGTGTGTGTGTGTGTGTGTGTGTGTGTGTGTGTGTGTGTGTGGTGTATTTCTGACCATGTGCTCAATCTGTGTCTACTGGTTGTGTTAATATATTTTCTTTTTGCCTTCCATATAAAAATGTCTTAGTCTAAAGAAGACACATAAACTATCAAATGCAATGTGATGTTTTTGTTAAATAATAAGCAACAGAAGCACACAGAAATAAATATTTCTTATGGAGGTAAAATATATACAACTATAAAATCATAAATATACTGGAGAATTATAATATGAATTTGTAAATTGTATGCAAATAGCTTGAAACCAGATCTATAAAGACATAAATAAAGCAACAAGACTGAAAGGTTTATATGTTGGCTTGTTTATAGAGTAGCACAAACATTTTTCTTTTTTAATTGGCAATTAATTTTCGGCAGCCATCTAGGTACTTTCATGTCAAATTACTTTCCCTACACTAAACAAGATTAGGCATCCAAGCAGCAAAGCACTTACGTGAAAGTGAGAAACTGACTGTCAAGTAGATATTTTCCACCTATAACCAATTAAAATGCTTCTTTTTTGATGAATGAGTGTAGTAATTTCACATTTTGTATTTTTACCTAAATACATACCTGCATAACGTCCCAGTTCACCAGGGCTAAAAAGATGTGTACTGAGATTTGTGCTATTTTCTTCATGCAATTTACCTTACAAATGAAACAAATGAGCATTTTCCATAGGGCTTAGGGGTGCATATTAAAAGGCAGAGCTTTCTTACACTGCTGTACAAATTCTAGGGGATAAAAGCTCACGCAGATGACTGTGTAACTACATATATGCATACAATTACACACATACATGTTTACATCAAATTTAAAAGTATTACTTTCAAAAGATGTTTAGTCCACAAGTTCCCTGTACATTATCATTTTAGATTAAAATATGAAGATGCCTGTATTTAAAAGTTAGGCCATTGACACATAAGGTAAAAGAAGTCATATATTATTGATAATCTTCAAGTGAATGACATAAAAAGAAAAATATTGATTTTTTTGAAAGATGTCTCATTTTTCTTACTTCAGAGGAGACTGATGCAGGTTCATGAGCCTATCAATATTATTTGAATTAATGCATATTCCTTATTATTGATTGCTTTAACAATGATTGTCATGACTGATTTATGGGCACTTATGCTTTTTAAATATTTTAAGAAGTAAATATCAGATTTGTATATATAAGTAGATTGACTTGAATAAACAGCAGTTGGATGTTAACATTATGTCTTTTGATTTAATCCATAATTTAATACATTATGCAAGATGCATTTTTTTAAGATAACACAAAGCCAGATAAAGTTCATCTTGGAATACACTCCTTAAAAGAACTGAGCATAAAAAATATTTTAAATTTAGGAAGGGTAATTTTCATGTTACTAGAAAATGGTGCTGTAGCAATAAACAGAATATTTGTCCATGCAAAGTTTCTAATTAATTTAAAAAAAGACAAAAAAAATACTAAACCCAAGCATATAATTGGAATATACTATACTATACTTAAAATGGAATTGTTACTATTGTTTAGAATTCATTAAAATGTAAGACTATAATTCTTATCTTCAGCCTGCCATGATGACTGAAACCTAGTATTTCCTAAATTCTTTGGTATCAAGGAATATCTTTAAATTTATTTTGCAGGGCTTCATTACAGCACAAACATTTTATTTTTGAAATTATTCAGTTTTATTTTCTTTTCATTCTTGATATTTTGGTCTACTTAAGAAATTATCCAACTCAATGGACTAAGGAGTTATTCTTTTATACACAACTAAGGATTTTATAGTGTTAGATTTCATACCTATGTCTAGGTTTCAATTTTAACAAATTTTGTAAAATGTTTGAGGAATTAGTTCAAATTTTATATTTATTTTTTTATTGACAACTTCCATAATTGTAAACAATATCCCATGGAAATTCGCTCCCTCCACCCCCACTTTCCCCTTTGAAACTCCATTCTCCATCATATCCCCTGCCCCTCTCAATCAGTCTCTGTTTTGTTTTGATGTCATGATCTTTTCTTCCTATTATGATGGTCTTGTGTAAGTAGTGTCAAGCACTGTGAGGTCATGGATACCCAGGCCATTTTGTGTCTGGAGGAGCACATTGTAAAGAGTCCTACCCTTCCTTTGGCCCTTATATTCTTTTTGCCATCTCTTCCACAATGGACCCTGAGTGATGAAAGGTGTGATTGAGGTATTTCAATGCTGAGTACTCCTCTGTCATTTTTCAGCACCACAGTGCCTTCTGAATTATCCCAAGGTCACTGCCATTGAAAAGAGAAGGTTCTCTAGTGAAAAGTGAGAGTAGCATTAATAATATGGATATGAACATTAAAAGAAGTACTTACTGGGCAGTTTGGTGAGCAGAGTATATACATTTCATCAGACAGCAGAAGATATTATACCCCTAGAGCTCATGACTACCCCTGTTGTAGGTTTTCAGTATCAGGCATATATTTTCTCCCATGGAGCAGGCCTCCAGTCAAATTTGAGGGCAGGTGGTTTCCCCATAACAAATATACCACTATTGCACCTGTTGGCTCATTTATAAGGCTTACCGTTTCTACTGTTCCGTATCTTCACTGGTGATTTCTCTCTCCCATTGAACTGTAATGTAGAATGGCTTTTTCCAGATTTCTATCAGCTGGTCTACATGGAGGAGATTTTCAGCTCACCTCCAGCAGGGTTTCTCAGTTACCTTGGAGCCCAAGTATGTGGAGTCTTCTGCAACAGGTTCTTGCCATGTATTCCTGGTAGGAAACCAAGGGCCTAGGCAATGGCCTGTAATGTTTTGGGGGCATCAGGGACCTCCCTGGCCAACAACTTACTGGAAGGTATCCCATCCCTGGCACTGAAATTTTTATTTTTATGTATGTCAATGTTACCTGAATTATTTAATGACAAGACAATTATTTCCTTATTTAACTTTTATGATTTTCTTCTGAATTTATGTTGATCTAAACATAAAATGGATATTATGAACTACCAAATCTACTCTACTTAATGTATTTATCTGTATATGTATGTTTGTATTTAATCATTGATCTCTGTATACCACCTTGTTATGATTACTGTGACTGCATAGTAACCTATAAAATAAGGAAATTAAAGCTTTCCTTATGCATCTTTTGCTTCAGGATAACTTTTTCCCTATAGCCATAGTTTTGTTTTGAGATTTGCTTTTTACTAATATGAAACTTTGTTGGGACACATTATGTATTAGAACCATCATTTTTTTTCTGTCCCCATTCTGCTGAGGACCATCATCCATGGGATTGCTGGTATGTCCCTTGGGGTTGTGAGTCATGAGATGTGAGAGCATCAGCCAGTCTTTGTAAAAGGGTGGCAATGCCTGTGAACAGCCCCTTCCACTCCATGGTTCTTACAATCTTTCTGTCTCCTCTTCTGCAACAATTCCCTGAGCCATAGTGGGTGTGTTTTAAGCCAGCTTTAGTGCTGTGCTCTCAGTGGCTTCTAGATTTCTGCTTTGTTATGTTTTGAGTATCCTCCATTGTTTTGAGTATCCTCCATTTGTCTCCATCATCCTAGTGCTGATTCTTAGGTTTGCCATGGAAGCAGCATTCATATTCATCTCACCAACTCCTCTGTGCTGTCACCTGGTCCTTGGCTGATGTGTGAGGTGTGATTTATCTCCTTGGTTCTTCCTACCTTCTGTAAAAGTGAAGACTACAACAGAGAGTGAGGTCAGTCATCATAGTAGGCTGAAGATAAGAATTATAGTCCTACATTTTAATGAATTCTAAAAAATAGTAACAATTCAATTCTAAATATATTACAGTATATTCCAATTATATATTTGGGTTTAATATTAGGCTTCATTCCACCTTCTCCAGATCCCGTTTTCCAGATGATCCAATCCCTGCAAACTCCTGTTGAGGATTTTATCTTTTAGTGTGCTAACCAAGAGAAAGGTTTCTATGGTACCAATTCATTTTTGGATTTATATTTGTGCATATCAGCTCCCCCCCATCCTGCCATTTTCCTTCCCCAAAACACTTCAACCCCTATTATCTGACTCTGGCATTGCCTGTCAGGTATGCTTGCAACTCAGTCTATTTCAGGTTAGGAACCACAAATGAGGGAAAACGTGCTGCTTTTGTCTTTCTGTACGTATGTGAGTAAGGTCACATAGTATGAACTATTGCAAGTTCGTCCATTTTCCTACAGATTTCTTCGTATCATTTTTCCATACTGCTGAGTTGAATTCCATTGTGTATATGTACCACATCTTCATTATCCAATTGTCAAATGCTGGGCATCTGAGTTGATACAGTTCATAGCTATTGTGAATTGAACAGCTATAAACATTGTTGAGTAAATATCCCTGCAGTTAGCACACACCCATAGTTGGCACACAACTGCTCTTGCATTGGCTAATGGATCCGCTCAGTGGGAAGGAAAGAAATCATATCTGGAACTGGGAAAGAAGTCAGAATCATATCCAGATATAATTCTGCTTTCCATTGTCAATCGCCCACTAATCTTGGGCTATAAGAGGGTCACACTTTAAATTCTTTCTAAATTAATAATGGTTATCCTATTTAATTGGTTCTGACTTCAGTCTCTATTGGAGAATCTGCTTCTCTTTTTCAAATGGGAACAGTATATGAGGATATAAATGACCCAGCACACTTCACCTCAGTCCCAGCTGAAGCCACAGAGGAATTGGGGAACTGAGCAAGAGCGCTACTTTCTTAGTGAATCTGATATCAGCACAAGGGTGAAGTAGATAGACACTGAGTGCACCCAATACCCACCAAAACAGAAATCCATAGGATCCTAAGTGCCCCTCACTGAAGTAGACTTAAAATTCACCCAACATGGCTCAGGAAATTTTGCAGAAGAGGGGGTGGAAAGATTTTTAGAGCCATAAGTTGGGACATTTTGCAGAGACATTGCCTCTCTCCACCCATATAATGCATGACCCACAGTCCCCAAAGCATTAATCTACATCCCCAACAAAGGCCTCTTCAGAAAAGAGACAAGAAGGAGGGAAATGATGGTACCAACATGTGTTTTTTACATGATAAATATGTCATATCTAATAAAAATAAATTAAGAAAATATCTCTGCAGTGAAGAGTGAAGCCTTTAGCATACCTGCCCAGTAGAATAATGGTTTGGTCTCCATATTGATTTCCACAGTTTTGTTAAAATTTTTACTCACCTCCAAGCAGTGAATTTGGGTTCCTCTTTTCCACATTCTTGCCAAAATTTGCTGTCATTTGGTCTCTTAATGTTTGCCACCATGACTGGAGTAAGTTGAAATCTCATAGTTGTTTCAATTTCCCTGGTGGTTAAGGACGTTGAATATTTTCTTAAGTGAGTATTCGTCATTTGTATTTCTTTTATTGAGAATTCCCTTTTCAAATCCACTCCTCTCACCATGCCCCAAAATCAATTCCAACTGGGTTAAAGTCTTCAACATTAGACCAGAAGCTCTTTTTTTCCTTGAAGGAAAAATAGGAGGAACTCTCCAAGATACAGGAGTGGGGAAAGACTTCCAGAACAATGCCTCAACACCCCTGTAGCCAGGAAATTGAACAGTCATTCAACCACTGGGATCTCATGATGCTAAAAAGCTTTTGTACAGATAAACATTGCATCAACAGAGTCAACAGACTAACCACAGAATGGGAGAAAATCTTCACCAGCTATATCACTGACAGAGGCATAATATCTAAACAACTATAATGAACTCAAAAAAACTAAACAATAAATAACTCAATCTATTCAAAAAATGAGGCAGAGAACTTTTTCACGATTTAATTTGATAGTAATGCAATTATTGTTCCTCTTGTCAATGTATCTTTTTTAATTCTTTTTACTTTCAACCTATCTATACTTTTAGATATAAAGTATATTTCCTATGGAAAACAAAAGCTACACCTTGATTCTATTAATTTCAAAACTTTCATCAATTTTTACTTCAATAGCAAGTCTTCCCTTGTCTTTGTGGTTAGATTATATATGCCAGTTTATTTTTTGTTTCCTATGCCAGTGTCTTTTATGATCTTATGCTTTTGCTTTATTATCCTCTCTTAACTAAGTGTATATTTATTTTCATAATTTAAGCCCAGTAGTAATTATAGTTTCTGAATTCTCTGTTTCTCCTGGCATAAAATATGCATCTTAGCTTTTGAAAATCTGTATCCTATTTTAAAATAACTTTGCCATCAGAGAAATATCAAATCTTTATTCCTATCTAGCTAAACTTGCTGTCACATTGTAGAGCTATTATTGTTAAACACATTGCAATGGGTGAAATTGAATCCCCTCAAAGAATATATGTTTATACTTTATAAACGTGTTCTAATTTGGAAATGAAGTCCTTGTAGTTGTAAGTTGTGACACTCAAATAAGATTATACTGCCACAGGTTTGGGCTTAAATTCATGTGACTAATGTCCTTATAACATGTACTAACATGGTCACAATGAGAGAAGACCTTGTAATGACAGAAGCAGATTTGTGTTCTGCCAACCAGAATTTCCAAAGAGGACCAATCCTTTAAAGATTTCACAAAGACTTTGATCCTGTGGACTCTTTGACTTCTCACTCTCAGCTTCCAAAAATTTAAAGTAATTAATTTTTTTTTCCATTGAGCTTCGTCCTTTGCAGTATTTCATTACTTAGAAGTGTCTATTAAGTCTACATGTTAGTGTTTCTTGTTTCCTCACAGTGATAAATTCCTGAAATGATTTTAAAAAACAAAATTCATGTGTTGGTTCAGTTAATCAGAGTTCTCAGTTGATGGCTGGCTGGTTGCTTCTGAGTTATGGTGAGGAATAACATCTCTGTGGAGGAGTACAGGAAAACCAAGCTGATCTCTTCAGGGCAATCACGAATCAGAGAGGAATAGCAGGATGGATTCAGGGTGAAATATATCCTCAAAGACATGTCCCATTAACCAACTTCTTTCTTTTATTTTTTTTTATTTTTATTTATTTATTTGAGAGTGTCAGAGAGAGAAAGAGTCAGAGAAAGAGAGAGAATGGGCACACCAGGGCCTCCAGCCACTGTAAACGAACTCCAGATGCATGTGCCCCCTTATGCAATTGGCTAACGTGGGTCCTGAGGAATTGGGACTCAAACTGGGGTCCCTAAGTTTCAAGGCAAGTGCTTAACCACTTAGCCATCTCTCCAGCCCTTTTTTTAAAAAAAAATTGTTTATTTTTAAACCAGCTTCTTTTTACTAGGCCCACTGTCCACAATCCACCTGCTTCTAGAAATCTATTCAAAATTTTAAGTCATCACTGAACAAAACCATTTCTTCTTTCACAGCCCTCATGACCTGCTTCTGGAAACACCTTCACATACAACAGTCAATGGTGTGCCTTTTGAATGTCCTTGCCATCCCTTAATACAATCATGTTGACAATCCATATTAACAATCATAGTTTATGCAACTTGTAATTTTAATAACTCATTATACTTGCATCACCACCTAGTCACCAACTAGCCACCATAAATAACATGCATTAACACCTGACATTACATGGATCAGAGGTTAAAATTATCATAGTGCTAAAATCATAGTTTCCTGAACCACAATCATTTCTGGATGGCTCAGAAGCAGTTAGTTAATTTGTTAGCTTTTTGTTTTCCACATTATGGCCATTACAGACAGGTTGATATTGCTGGCAAAAAATATCCAACCTAATTCAGCTTATGGTAAAAAGGGTTTTCTTTCGCTTACATACTTCAGGGGGAGCTCCATGATGGCAGGGGGAAAACGGTGGCATGAGCAGAAGGGGGATATCACCTTCTTGCCAACATCAGGTGGACAACAGAAACAGGAGAGTGTGATAAACACTGGCAAGAGGAAGCTGGCTGTAATAACCAAAAGCCCACCCCCAACAATACAATGCTTACAGGAGGCTTTAATTCCTAAATTTCTATCAGCTGGAGTACTAGTTTAGAACACCTTATTTTATGGGGGCACCTAAATTAACCCATCACATTCCATCCCTGGTGCCCATAAGCTGATAACCATCCATGATATAAAATGGAAATCATTCAGTCCAACTTTACAAGTCCCCATAGTTTTTAATCAACCCTAATGATGCTCAAGCATCTCATAATCTAAGGGTTTTTTTTTGTTGTTGTTGTTGTTTTGTTTTGTTTTTTCAAGGTAGGGTCTCACATAATCCAAGCTCTTTTAACTGAGCCATAATACCAAAAACTTCCCCCAAAACCCAGAATGGCACAGAATAAACAGTCACACTGCAAAAGATGGCATTGGACATAGCAAAGAGATATTCAACCAATACAAGACTTAAACAGGACAAACATCAAATTACATAGCTCCTAGTCCAACAACTCTAGTCAGTGACAGATCTCCAACTCCAATAGTTGTAATCATTGACAAGTCTCTGAAGATCTAATTTTCTCCCTCAATCTCCAGCTAAGCTGCTCACAGTCCCATAAAACCTCATCCAATGCTGGCAGCCATTCAGTAGTCCTGGCATTTCCACTGTGTCTCCAGCTGCAACCCACAGTTCATCCTCACAACCCCATTGGAGCTCCACACACGCAAACCAACAAGCTTGCTTCACACTGCCTACGGCATTTCCAAAACACAAAACTATGTTGCAAATTCAATGACCCTCTCTTTCCTGCATTTGTTACACTGAATAATACCAGGTGGGTTACCAACCTGCTAATCCATAGGGGAAATAAAGCAGACTTCAAAGAACAGGGCACAACTTCAGCATTCAAGCCATTTCAAAAGACCCTGCTTTCTTCCTGTTGTCCAAATGCAGGTCAGCAGGCCCAATGTCAATGGTTATAGTCTCTCATACAATTGCAGCTGAATGGGCAGCAGTTTTAGCCAAAAGATTTCATTTTTTTTTTTAAACCTGTGCCATATTCCTCTGCTCACATCAGTCTCTTTCTACACAATGCAACCCTGCACAAGTTCTCAGGACACGGGCATAACAGCAAACCCCTCACACAAACTGCTTCTAGCCCAGTCTAGGCAAAGCTCTTTCTCACCCTCATAAGCCAAACCTTGCTGTCCATAGTTGTTACTGCACTTAGGTATTTCAATTCTGACCAGAATAGTCTATCAATCCTGACTCAAACCACCACAGCTGTTGTCTGTATGGTTTTGTATTTTTAAAATTTTATTTAAAACCTGCCTTTTTCTATAAACCAGAAATTCATTCACTTTGCATTTGTTTGACTCTAGCTTCATTATATATAAATTGGGTAAGTTAGAAAATGAAATAATTGTTCTGTCTTCATTTCTTCCTTTTGATTTTCCTTGTTCAATGTCATCTTCACCAGTTTACATTTTTAGCACATATCTACTTATGTTGTGATTGTTTATACTGTTACATACTTATTATTAACTGTCCTACCCTGCATCCCCCTTGTCCATTAGCTCCTATGGTGACTTAATTTAGATGTCTCCCATAAACGTAAGGTGTTCTGTATGCCATGTCCCCAGATAACGACAATTTTGGAATTAAACCCTCCTGGAGGCAGTGTATTGTTGTGGGTATGCTTATGGGTATTATAGCCAGCTATCTCTTGCCAGTGTTTGGCACACTTTCCTGTTACTCTTGTCCATCTGATGTTGGCCAGGAGGTGATGTCCACCCTCTGCTCATGCCATTATTGTCCCTGCCATCATGGTGCTTCCTCTCAAGTTTATGAACCAAAATAATCCCTTTTGTCCAACAAGCTACTCTTGGTTAGGTGTTTTCTTCCAGCAAAGAGACTGCAACAGCTCCCAGTGTGATTGTGTTTGGCGATAAGTTACTTAAAGAGACTGCTAAGTGAAAATGAGATATTTAGGCTAAACATTAATCCAGAATGATTTCTATCATTAAAGGAAGTAAAACTTTTGGCACAAATGTGTATGCTCAGAGAAAAGACCTTCAGATGAAAGTGAGAGTCATTTAAAAGCCAAGTCAGGTGTACCAGAATCAATAAATACTGTCAGCCCCTTGTTATTAGAATTCTAGACACAAAAGATAGAAGAAAATATCTGTGTCAGCTAAATTAGTCAGTTCATGATATTTATTATGAGGACACAAACTAATATAACTCACAGGAAATAACATCCCAATAATATACCTGTGTATATTTCTATATACAACTCTATATGAAAGACTGTTGTTGAAGATGATTGTGTATGTGATTATGAAAGATACTAAAAAATACTCTATCTGTACAGTATCCTTGATCTGCCATAATAAAATACCAAAAATTGCATGACATAACAAAATTTTTATTCTCATACAATTCTAAGAACTACATGTTTGATATCAGGGTGTCAATAAGATAAGGCTACCTCTTAGAGTGTAACAAAAACTACACCTTGCATGTTCCTAACCTCTGGGGATAATCTTAACTCTGAGAGTCCTTTGGCTGGTAGCTGAATGACTATAATCTCTAATTTGCATATTACTTTGCATTCTACTGTACATCTGTGAAACTCTATTAGTCCAGCTTCCCTATGTCTTTTCTTATTATAAAGACACTAGTAATATTATATTAGGATAAATCTTAATGACATCATTTTACCTTGAATACTTTTACAGAGCTTGCTGGGGTTTGATGTCCTTTGTCCTCCAAGAGTCAGTACAGGGATTTTTTTGTTCTAAGCCCAGTGGTATCGGATAAGTATTTGGAACCCTTTGAGAAATAGGACCACATGACAATGAGAGCACTGTCTTTGAAGGTAACACTGCTCTCCTGGTGTGAGGATTCATGACAGAGGCCCATTCTGAGACTCTTCTTTCCTTCTTGTATGATTTGATTATTTACTTGAATTCGTTCTCCCATAATTGCCATTTTCAGTATAGTGACTCAGTATAGAGGGACCTCACAAGAGCTGAGATTAAGACTGTCCTCTATTATTCATAAGCATTCTTTTTTAATATTTTTGTTAATTTTTATTTATTTACTTGAGAGAGAGAGAGGGAGGGAGATACTGGGCATGCCAGGGCTTCCAGCCACTGCAAACAAACTCCAGACGTGTGAGCCCCCTTGTGCATCTGGTTAACATGGGTCCTGGAGAATCGAGCCTTGAACCAGGGTTCTTAGGCTTCACAGGCAAGCACTCAACTGCTAAGTCATCTCTCCAGCCCATCAAAAGCATTCTTAATGAAGCATTTCTCTAAAACAAATAAATAGAAAAAAAAAAAAAACCTGAAGAATACAATACAAACAGTTCCCAAATAAGTTCACCACACAAGTTCCTCCATGTCCTCTGTATGATCTGCTATAGTTGTTCAAAAAACATCCTCCATCCTATCTTCTGTCAAAATAAACCCAATGCTATGAGCTTCCGTAGGTAGGTCTCCCCATGTAAGTTACAGGAATAGGTTATATGTTCTTTTGTCACAGGGATAATAACTTTGCTTATTACTGTCTAGGTAGTCTGGCAACATTATTGAGATATAGGTTCAGTGAGAGATCCTGTCTCTTAAAAATAAGGTGGAGAACAACTGAGGACACCAATTGTCAACCTCTAGCCTTCACAAGCATACACACACACAAACACACACCATATACACATACTATAATACCTTCCATGGGAAAGTCCATGGAGTCTCAGTAGGACAAAAAGCTCACAATTTTGGCTAGTCTAGCTAACAAGCCTGTCGCAAAGATCCTACCCCATGGTTTCTGCTTCACAAACATTGTGATTACACACAGATCAACATATCCCTCTGGCATTTACTGGGAATTAGGAGTCCAAAATACAGTTCTCATTTTTTTGTGACAAGTGCTATAATAAACCATGGAAATTTTCCCCATATTAATAATGCTTATTCCATTTAAACTATGATGAGTTCACTCTCTGTCAAATAATCTGTTCTTCTTTGTTATAAAGTAGTGAGACCAGAGGGAATAAACTACCTCTCACACTTCAGCCATTCCATAGGTAAAACCACAGAGGAATTGGGGATACAAGCATGAGTGCTGTTTCTATGCCGAACCTGAAAATCAGTATGGGTATAGGAGACAGATCCGGAGGAAACCCAACACCTACCAAAGCAGAGATTCAGAGGCTCTCAAGAGCTCATCACTGAAGTATATTTAAAACTCACCCATCATAGCTCAGGGAATTTTGTGGAAGAGGGGCGAAAGATTATATAAGCCACAGGTTGAAACACACATCATGCCCAGAGATATTCCCTCCCCCATAATAATAACTGCCTGCTGCTCCCACAATGCCATAGAGAATACCTTTGACCCCACTGAGAAGGGTCCCCAATGGAATGGGGCCAGAGATGAGGAAAAAAAGGGTACCAACACATGATGTATCCATACAAAATGTTGTTGTTAATAATAATAATACATAAAAAGTAAGCAATGGCCCCAGCCTCCAAAGCATAAAATTTTATGCATCCTGTTGCAAAACTATTCCCAACATGAAATATTGGGATTAATTTCATCCTTATCACATGCACCCTTGAAGTGCATGATCTCTGTAGAATTGTGGAGAGGAGGGGAAGATAATCTATGTATCCTGAACTTACACATCTATGCTATGAAAACATGCTCTGCAAGATGTGAAGTGCATTCCCTTGTCTCCTCATTGCCACTCCTGTGGAAAGTTCACCCTGAAAGCAGTGTTGGATGGGGTGACTAGGTCTCTGTTGTTTGTAGTTTCTTCAGCTTAGCGTGTGTTATATGAATGAACACTGCGGGCCAACGGAACACTGTTCCTCCTGGTGATGTCTGTCCCAAACACAGTTTTTATGACATAAAGTTGAAGAAAATGTGAAATATTAGCATGTTGTCCAGCTTGAGGTAAAACAGCTGCTGAGGCTGTAAGCTAGCAAGAGAGGGCATTCTGTGAGCTGAAGTTCGGTGAGTGTGAGTGTTGCAGTCAGTTTCCCATTGCTGGACAGATAACTGACCCAAAGCATCTTATAGAAAGCAAGGGGTTATTTCTAGCTTACAAATTTCAGGGGGACCTCCATCAGTATCAGAAGAAGTTGGCTCATTTTCCTAGATCCAAGCAGAGACACCAGCAACAGCCAGCAGTACAAAAAGACCAGCACCAACCATGAAGAGCCAGAGTTTCAAACTGCTCTCCACACACCTTAGGGAAGAATCCAAGACTAGACCTTAGGGGCACATGCCCTTGTATAAGGAACCTGCTTACTAGGGACTCAAGTTACAAGCTTAATTTTCACAAAACACCTCAGTCTATAGGGCCATATGTTAAAACTGTCACATTCTGGGCAGGAGAGATGGCTTAGCAATTAAGGCACTTGCCTGCAAAGCCTAAGGACCCAGGATTTGGTCCTTGATTCTCCAAGCCCTAAATAAGCCAGATGCACATACATGGTGGCACATGAATTTGGAGTTTGTTTGCAGTGGCTGGAGGCCCTTTTGTGCCCATTCTCTCTTTCTCTGTTTCTCTCTGTCTATAATTATATATGTATAAGAACTATCACATTCAAACTACCACAGTGAAGAAAAATATTCAAATATTCATAGAAAATCAATATACTTAATATTAACGATGCATAAAGACAGTCCGTTGCCAATCATAAGAAATATTTATGAAGCTATTTTATTTACTTTTTTTTAAAATCATCAATTCCATTGTTCTTGATAGAAATACCATTTTAATATCACCAACACCAAAATCTTGGTTGGCACACATTTTAATTGATAATTTATAGACTAATTGCTAATCCCATTCTTTATTAATCTAGAATTACACCTATGCAATAATATAAATGTTTTCCAATAATGCACAGTAAAACAGTTGTCCAATAATTTCCTTAAATTATTTGGATTATTATTGATCATGTAGTGTAGGTGGGAGAAATTTGGGCAAACCTTGGATGCTACCACTATTTTATGTGTCAAAATTGGATTAGATACTAAGCATAATGCAAATAACCATGTAATTATTTTGAATTTACAATGTGTTTACTATGTAATTGCATAGTAAGTACCATATAATTACAAGATGATTACATGATTATTTCTGCCTTTTACACAGCTTTAAAAGCAAAAGATTTTGTTGCAATTATTATTGGCATTTATTGGTAAGCGTTACATAGTAGAGAACAATATTTATCATGTAATCAACCAAGCAAGTAACTGTTATTGGCTCTTTTCAATTGAAAAAAAATCCCTATATTTAAAAGTTATTATTGTGAACCTAAAAATGCTCTGAAATAAAATTTATTTTGAAAAATTTATTACACTTGAAGAATCATAAACATAAGTAAATCCACAATTTGAAATCTTAGAAATAGCTGATTATTCATTACATCTGTGTGGTAAACAAGATAATGTATTATTTTAGTTAAAGGATGACATATCATATCAATAAAAACAATAGGGGTGAGGATATTTGTCTAGAGGAACACATGTGTGCCACATAATGCATGCCATGCCATGTGGAAAGAGGAAAACCTCAGGTATGTCTTCATCTTTGACCTTGTTTGATGCAGGGTCTCTCATTGATCACTGCTGCCCTCTCAAGGCAAGTTGGCCCATAAATTTCCAGGGGATTCTTGTAATTCACATCCCATCTTGTCATAGGTGTACTGGGATTACAGATGCTCAGTACAATGCCTGGTTTTTATATTGTGTCTTGGCATCCAAAATATGTAGGCTTGTGTAGCAGGTATCTGTCCACTGAGCCATCTTTCCAGTCCTCAGTAATTTCTTTAAAAAGCAATTGTCAGCAGTTTGATTGGGTAATGTAAGAATTTCAGGATGATAAAGGGAAAATAATAATTAAATCATTCATACAATATTAAAGATATGCTTTTAATGCATTATCCATAATTTTACAACTTTAGACAAATCTGCACTTAATTTTATAACAGCATGAAGTCACAGAAAAATGGTGAGAATGATACACAGAGGACTATACAAGAACCATACTATCAATTTCCACTATTGTTAACATTGTACATTAGTATGCTGTTTTTATTATAATCAATGAACTGATATTGCTGTAGTATTGTAAACTAAAGTCCACAACTTATTCTGATCAATGGATAACTCTTAATCTAGTGTGACCTCATCATTATTAACTATATCTGCAAAGAAACTATTTTACATAAAGTTTTATTCTGAGGTATTACAGGTTAAGATTTCACCATAGAAAGTAACTCAGAAAATACCTAAATTCAGTACCAAACTCATTTTCACTTATGAGTTTATCTATACTTTCTCTCTGGAGCTTAATATTGTGTAGTTCACCTATGCTTCTGTGATGTATTTTGCAAACCTTGTCAGAAGTTGTATAGTCCATGTCTAGTTTCATGTTTTCAATATAAATTTTCTGATTGTGATGACATCACTTGTTGAAAAGCTGGCTTTTTAGATTGCAATTCATTTTTTTTAAATCAAAGTTTAGTTGGTAATATTTATGTGGCTCTCTGATCCCCATGTTTTTGTTTTATTGTTCTACTATTTTATCCAACATATCAGCTTTATTTCTTTTTTATTATTAACAAAATATTTTTATAGATACATCATGCAGAATGTGTGCTTTAGATGCTTTATATATAGCCTTAACTGTGTTGAGATATAAACCCTCCATGCCTGTTCTCTCCAGAATTTTTATCATGAAGGGGTGTTGTATTTTGTAAAAGACCTCTGCATGAATTGAGATGATCATGTATTTTTTTGTGATTAACTTTATTTATGTGGTGGACCACGTGTAGACCCATCTCCATGTGTTGAATTATCCCTGTATCATGGAGGTGAAGCCTATTTGGTCAAAGTGGGAAATGCTTTTGTTATGTGATTGAATTCAGTAGCTGAGGTTTTTATTCAAGATCTTTGTATCTAAGTTTATCAGGGATATAGACCTGTAGTTTTATTGTTGTATCTCTTCCAGATATCTCAGCTTCATAAAAGGCAATGGCGAGGATCCTTTGCTCTCCAATTATGTGAAATAGTTTGAGAAAAGTTGGTTTCAGTTCTGCACTGAAGTTTTGATAGAATTTGGCTGAGAAGCCACCCAGTCTTTGACTTTTCTTTGGGGGGAGGTTTTGACTACCTTCTCAATCTTGATAGATGTGAAAGGTTTGCTTAAGTAATTAATGTGATCTGATTTTAGTTTTTGTAGATGGCATGAGGCTAGGAAGTCATCCATTTCTTCCAGATTATCCAATTTTGTGAAGTAGAGTGAAGCAGAGGTTTAAGAAGTATGTCATGATGCTTTCAATTCATTGATGTCTGTTATAGCCTTCTTCTTTTTCATTTCTGATTTTGTTGATTTGAGATTTCTCTTTTTCCACGTGATCAAATTGGCCAGGGGTTTGAGCAATCTTGTTTATGTTTTCAAATGACCATCTCTTCCTTTCCTTGATTTTATATTATTTTGTAAGTTTCCAGTTCATTAATTTCTGCTCTTATCTTCTTTTTTTTTCCTTTCCATCTAGAGTTCTTAAGATTGGATACTTCTTGTTTTTGCAATTCATTTAGATGGACAGTTAGGTTACTAATTTGGAATCCCTCTGTGTTTGTTATGAAGGCATTTACCAATATGAATTTTCCCCTTAGGGCTGCCTTCATTATGTTTCATAAGTTTTGGTAGGCTGTGTTTTCATTACCATTAAATTCTAGGAATTGTATAATTTCTGTTTTGATTTCTTCCACAACCAATTCCTTGCTCAGAAGTGTGTTGTTCCATCTCTAGGAGCTGGTGAAGTTCCTGTGTGTCTCTTGTTTTTTTTTTTTATTTATTTATTATTTTTTTAAATTTTTTTTTATTTTTAACTTCAAAACACTATGATCTGACATGATGCAGGAAGTTACTTCAATTTCCCTGAATTTATGGAGGTGTGCTTTATGGCCTAATAAATGGTCTATTTTGAAGAAAATTCCATGAACTCCCGAGAAGAATGTGTATTATGCAAAATTGGGATGGGAAGTTCTGTAAGTGTACATTATGTCTAGTTGATCTATGGTGTTTTTGAGCTCTATTATTTCCCTGTTGGTTTTGTGCTTAGATGACCTATTGATGATAGGGAAGTATTGAAATCCCAAGCTATGATAGTGTTTGTGTTACTTTTTGTTGTCAGGCATTTTAAAAAAATATTTTATTTTTATTTGAGAGAGAAAGTGAGAGAGAGAGAGAGAGAGAGAGAGAGAGAGAGAGAGAGAGAGAGAGAGAATGGGCTTGCTCACCAAGGCCTCCAGCCACTGCAACAAAACTCCAGATGCATGTACCACCTGTTGCACCTGGTTTATGTGAGTCCTGGAAAATAAAACCTGGGTCCTCTGGCTTTGCAGGCAAGCAGCTTAGCCACCAAGGCATCTCTCCAGGCCCAAGTTTTATTTTATAAACTATGGTGCAACTATGTTTAGCACATATAGATTTATATTTTGTGATTCCCTCATGTTGGATCATTTTCTTTATGAGTAAGAAGTGGCCTTCTTTGTCCTTTTTGATTACCTTTGGTTTGAAGTCTATTTTATCAGTTATTAATGAAGTATCTCCAGCTTATTTCTATTTCCATTTGTTTCAATATCATTTTCCATCCTCTCACCTTGAGTAGTTGTCTGTCTTTGGGGGTGAGGTGGGTTTCTTAAGACAGCAGATAGGTTTCACTTTTCCCATCCACCCTGTTAACTTTTGACTTTTGATAGGTGTGTTAAGACCATTGGTGTTTAAGGTTATGACTGTGAGGTTGAATTTAATCCTTGCCATGATGGGGTGCTTTATGGGAACTGGTGCTTCCTTGGGATTTGTACTTTTTTGAGCCTGCTCTGCTCTAGTTTTATTTATTGTTAACTTATTCTAGGCTGTTGACATTGTTTGTTTCATTCTTCTGTGTTGAGTATTCACTGAAATAATCTCTGTAGGTTTGGCTTTGTGTTCATATAATCATAGAGTTAACTTTTTTTCCCATGGAAAAGTTTCCTTTACCCACTATTATGAGGGATACTTTTGTTAAGTAGAGTAGCTTGGGTTGGAAACCATAGTTTTTCAGGCTTTGAAATGTTTTATTCTAGTCCCTTCTGGATTTCAGGGTTTCTACTGAGAAATGTGAGGTAGTCCTTTGTGTGTAGTGAACTGCCTCTCACTGCTTTTAGCATTATTTTCATTGTTGAGAGTTTTCATTATGATGTGCCTTGGAGATTTTTTCCCCCTCTGGTCCAGTCTCTTTAGTGTTCCATGAGCTTCTTGCGTCTGGATGGGCCACTCTTTTGAGAGACTGGGAAATTTTTCTCCAATAATCTTGTTGAATATGTTATCTATCTTTCTGGCCTGGATTTTCTCTACTTCTGGTATACCCATGATCCAGATATTTGGTCATTTTAGTGTATCCCACAGTTCTCCCACATGGTTTCTTGAACTTAGGGAAGTTTTTGGTTTTGGTTTTTGAAGGTAGGGACTTCCTCTATCCCAGGCTGACCTGGAATTTACTATGTAGTCTCAGAGTGGCCTTGAACTCACAGCAATCCTCCTGACTCTGCCTTCCAAGTGCTAGAATTAAAGGTGTGTGCCATCATGCCTGGCTTTTGAACTTAGCAAAGTTTTTAGCCTCCTATTCAATTTCTTCTGTCTTGCCTTCCAGCTCAGATGTTCTGTCTTCCACATGTGTAATTCTGTTAGTGAGGGGTAGAAAGGATTTTTAAACCTATATTTATTTGACTTTTGTTTTCTGTTTTTTTTTTTTTTTTTTATTATGTCCATCTCTTTTTGGAGGTATGGTTTCAGTTCAAGGTCTGATTTCTTTGTTATTTTTCTTTGATGCTTCCTGTAGTTCATTCTCACATTTGATCGAGTCTTCATTAAGCTTAGTCAACTTGTTATTGAGATATTTCATTTGTTGAATCACCACCTTCAATACATTTATATGTCTTTTTAGGCTTCTATAGCTTTCCTCAATTAAATTAAGCATAATGTCAAAAGATGAGTGCCCTAAGAGATGATTCTGTTTAATTTCACTCATGCAATTGTTGGTTTTTTGATGGCTTGCTTCCAGTTCATCAATTCTTTTGATCAGGGTCACATTGGATGTTGTGTTTTCATTTTGGGATTGAATCTCTATGATTTCATTGTAAGATTCAGTTGCTGGATGAGGCATCCTTGGTTGAGATGTCTGACTTCTCTGACTTTTTTTTTTTTTTTGTATTGCAGTCAACCCATCTTGGTGAAACATTATATTTTATTTTATTGAGATGTGGGGTAATAGATGATTGCCAATACAGTCAGTGTTTTATTAGTTTATAGTTTGCATCTATAGCCACTTGGCTGGAGGTGGTGTCAAGTGGGTGGATCTTATGGTATAGCCCTAAAGTGTGGTGGTGGGTTTGAGGTTCCTATCTAAAGATGTGCAAAGTGCCTGAGTTACTCCTGGAGTTCTTGAAGTGTGCTGTGTGGCTTTTGGCTTGGAGCTTCTTTCTCTCTCTCTCTCTGAACCTGTGAAAGCAGGCCATCTTCTTCTGCCATTATGGAACTTCCCCTAGATCTGTAAGCTTTAATAAATATGCCTTGTTCCACAAATGTGCCTAGATTGTAAATTAATCTCAACAAACCTGAAGCTGTCTGCCACAAGAGGGAAGCAAGTATTTGTCCTTGTAGGATCCTCAGTGAGTGTTCTGTCTTAAATAAGCAGATTAAGACATGCAAAATGCCTGAACTTTGCCTAGAGTTCCTGAAGTGTGCTTGCTGGTGGTGTGGTGTTGGTGGCTTCTTTTTTTTTTTTTTTTTTTTTTTTTTGCTGACTTGGTATGGGCCTGTGGAAGTGGGCCAGCTTCTTCTACCATTGTGAAACTTCCCCTACGTCTACAGGCTTCAAGTAAGTACTTTCTTCCTCACATAAACTATGTCTGGTCTGGAGGTTCATTCCAGTAACCTGAGACTGTCTACAACAGAATTAGTATCAGGTATGGGTAGGTTGCTTCTTGATGAATTCTGACTATGTGGATTTTGTTATTTTCAAACTTTTGTGCTAGAGGAATGGGAAACATGGTGCTTGCAACTGAGGATACCTTTCAAGTGGTAATCCAGTACTATGGACTATTCTGATGAGAATTGAAAATGCTAAGTGCAGAGATAATTTTATATGGAGGCTTGACTTATGAACTTTCTAAAGGGAAGGAAACACTGCAGATAACTTTGTTGTGACTGGGTTACTGGAGTAAAGGCTGTCTGTGTTCTGTTGCCCATGTCCAGAGAGTTTGATCAAGGTTAAATTTGTAATGGAATGATGTGATTGGCTAAAGTTACAAGACTGAGAGATACAAGATTTAAATTTGGAAAAAGTCAAGGAAGTTTAAAATTACTGGCACAGAGACTGGTTGCTGAAGCTGCTATTGTAAAACACATTAACAATCTTAAGGAATATGCTTCAACTGATTTATATTAAAACAATGGAAGAAACACCTGAGGTGACTCCCCCCAGAAAGACTGATTGTGAGGAATGCAAACTCTTTTGAAAGGAAGAAATCTGCTTTTCAAAGCCACTGGTTTATTTCATTCCCAAATTAAGAATATAGCTGTGCCTTTCACACTTGGTATTGGTTTTGTAAGCATGAGAAATGCATTGAGTGAGTGACATGCACACAGTACCAGGAGCCACTGCTGAGATCTGACATGAGGCAGGGCGTGGAGAAACTGATAGGCTGGAAAAGCCATTTGAAGATGGACCATACATAAATAATTTATTCTATATAATAAGATATTGACAACAGTACAAACCAAACCACAAATTAGTAGCCATAAAGAAATATTGAAGAACAGGGCAGAAATTTATTAAATAGAATCCAAAAATTAGTCAAAATACTTTAGATGTTATGAGTCAGCCATAATGAAACCTACATTCTTTGCTAGCTAAAAATATATATGTTTAATAAAAGAGAGTTTGGGCAAAAGTTCTTATGGAGGTAGATAAGAATCTACCCAGAAGCCACAGATCATTAGAAAAATTTCAGTACCAGGGTATACAGGATACATTCTAGTAAGTTTTTGGACAAGGAAGCTCTTGATACCCCAAAATATTATAGGCTATTACCAGGGTTCTTGGTTGCACACCAGAACTAGATGGTAATACCCTGGTGCTGAAGACTTCACTTGGGCTACAGTCACTGAAAATTCAAGATGGAGCTGAGTTGGAAAACTCAGTTGAGTAGCTATCAGAATGATTAAAAGAGTTATGTTGCAACTAGTACTCTGGGAGAGAGAACTCATCAATGGTGTTAACTAGTATTGGATCTTCCATATCTTAAAGCTGACCAATGAGGCCAAATGTGCCAACTACTGCAATAGCAGAATATCTTTTATGAGGAAAACAACTCCTCTATGACTGAACTGGGGGCTCACTCTACAGAAGAAATACATACCTGATACTGAAAACTTAGTCAAATGCCTGTAGTTGGGGAGGTCACAAGCCCTAGGTGAGTAACAATTACTATTTCCCAGCTAATGGATATATTATGCCCACCAATCTGCCCTTTAAATACTTATGTTTAGGCTCACATATTAATATTACTCTCACTTTTTGTTAGAGAAGTTTCTCTTTTTTTATGGTTTTGATCACCAGAGTGAGTCAATACTCACCATAGTTCTGAGAAGAAGTGACAGTGGAGTGTTCAGCCCTAAGTGAGGAATCTCTATCAGACCCTTCCAGGCTCAGGATCCATTGTGGAAGAGGTGGCAGAAAGAATTTAAGAGTCAAAGGAAGCGGAGGATTGTTACAATACAATCTTCCAGAAACAAAATGGCCTATTTGTTGATTTCACAGTGCCACCTGACTTTTGAGAAAAGTTCCAAAAATATCTATTGGAGAAAATAAGAGAGCCTCCTTAACAAATAATGCTAGGAAAACTAGAAATCTATATATATAGAAGGATAAAAATAGATCCTTATTTCTCTCCATGCACAAGAATCTACTACAAATGGATTAATATTTAGAATATAAAAGAACTCCAAAAACTTAACAAAACAAAATTAAATGACCCAATCATAAATAGGCAAAAAAATACCCTAGATAGTAAATTCTTTTGAAGAAATAAAATGATCTATTAACACTTGAAACTTTTCTACATGCAAAACCATCAGGAAAATGCAAGTTAAAACTGAAAATTTGACCCTGTAGGAATGGCTATTTCAAAGAAATCAATAAGTGCTGGCAAGGGTATGTAGAAAGACAAACACTACTCCATTGTTAGTGTAAATGTAAACTGGCTCATCCATTGTGGAAATCAGTGTAGATGTTCCTGATAGAGTCAAAAATAGATTTACCATATGACCCAGCAGTACCATTCCTTGGCATAAGGACTCAAAACATTACTATAGATATAGTCATTCATCCATGCTTATTGCTGTTCTATTCACAATAAATAGGAAGTAAAACCAGCCTAGATGTGTAGGGAGATGGACTGTAAGAACAAACTATGGGCATGAACTACAGGAACTAAATATGGAAAAGAACTATGTGACTATTTCTTATGAACCATACAAGTAGCTTTTGTGATACTTTTGCTGTGAATGATAAATTCCTTATAACTTATCTTAACAGTAACATAAGAGCAGTGGGAACAACTGATGTCACAGATTTACTAATAGCTTAAACTAAACTTCTCTTCAGCTTCTTTTTTCCTCAGGATGTTCTGGAGACAGCTATACCAATACTTTTTCAAATATATGCAGTACTGGATGTGGGCCAACTCCACTTTTCTTTACAGAGCCTTATTATACCTACCTTATATGCCTCTTTAACATCACCTGAATTCCCCACAGTTCAGATTCCATGATTTCTTTTCTCAAAAATCCCTCAGATTCTGTGCATGGTGGTGCATGCCCTTAATCCCAGTACTCAGGAAGCAGAGGTAGGAGATCACCATGAGTTCGAGGTCATCCTGAGACTACATAGTGAATTCCAGTTCAGCCTAGATTAGAGTGAAACCCTACCTCACTCCCCCACCCCCCCCACCAAAATAAAATCCTCAGATGTTTCTTCATACTGATGAACTGTTAATTCTTACTATGTTCTACAATATTTCCCACAGTAACACCTTCTTAATATTTCAACAACTACCCTTTATATCAATGCTGAAATGAAGCAGTCAACTTAGTTATAAATACTTTCTTGGTTTAAACAAGCAGATCACATAGCAGGCCAAATTAAGGAAAACAATGTTGAGGAAGAAAATTCACTTATAAATATGTAACAGTGCACATTTATAAAACTGAAGGACAGAACATAATTCAATATTTTCATTATAGAATTTTGAGAAACTTTCCAACTAAGAAAATATTAACTTTCATTCAAAAGAATATACCTTTCATTTGCCTTTTTTCTAAAGATTATATCATCAGCATTTTGTGGTAAGAAATATATGTCTCTAAGGTTTAAAAGATGTGTATGTTGGATATGGGCATGGTGGATAGTGGCAGATGCCTTGAATCCCAGCACTTGGGAGGCAGAGGTAGGAGGTTCACCTAGAGTTCAAGGCCACCCTGAAACAACATAGTGAATTCCAGGTCAGCCTGGACCAGAGTGAGGCCCTATCTCAAAAAAACAAAACAAACAAACAAAAAAAAGATGTGTATGTTGGGCTAGAGAGATGGCTCAGTGGTAAGGTGCTTGCCTGCAAAACCTAAGGACCTGTTTTCAATTCCTCAGTACACATGTATATCCAGATGCACAAAGTGGAGCATGAATCTGGAGTTCATTTGCAATGGCTGGAGGCCCTGGCATGTCCATTCTCTTTCTGAGTCTCTCTTGTGTCTGTCTCTTCCTGCATGAAAATAAATAAATTAAATAAATTAAATATTTTAAAGTGTATATGTACAAAAGGAAAATACATAAATTCTTTCAATTTACCTGAAATGTCTATTAAGGAAAGGGAAAAAGAAAAAATAAATGCAGTAATTATGTACTTTTGCCTGCCTACACATAGGTTATTCCCTCAGTCTCTAGCCTCAAAGAATTCCCCTCCTTATTTTCACATATGCCTGGAACTATACTTCCATCTGCCATTCATGCCTATGCTTCTTCTTCTATAAATCCTGATAGAAGTTCCACCTCACATTATGTTTTGAAATAGCCATGCATGGAAAGTCAGACAGGACCTGCTTTAAACTTTGAATTGTATAAAGATGAACTCATAGAAGGAAACAGTATAATGGTGATTCTAGTGGTAGTGTTAGGAAGTGAAATCAAGGTTATGTTATCAAAGAATAACAATTTTTAATTAGTCAGAATGAGTAGTCAAAAATATTGATAAATATCAGTAAACCCAATTGTAGCTTATAATAATGTACTTGAAAATGACTACTACAGTAAATTTAAAGTATGTGCACAAGTAAATATGTGAGGTAATATGCATCTTAATTAGCTGGATGTAGCCATTTGGTAGTGTACACATATTTCAAAACATCATGTAACAAATTATAAATGTTTATATTTTTATTAATTAAGATATAACTTGGGCTAGAGAGATGGCTTAGCAATTAATACATATGCCTGTAAAACCTAAGGACCCAGGTTTGATTCTCCAGGTTCCATGTAAGCTAGATTCACATGGTGGCACATGTGCCTGTAGTTCTTTTGCAGTGGCTAGAGGCCCTGATATGCCCATTCTCACTCTCTCATCTTCTCTCTGTCTCAAATAACTAAAAACAAAATTTAAAAGTATATAATAACTTAAAATATAGTAAGTTATGCAATGTCAAAAATAAATATATCCTGTGAACTTCCATACATACTTGATTACAGTCTATGATTTTTAAGATAATAATACAAATGATACCTTTTCTCTCTAGACTGTGGTGACAATTGGTGCATTCTGTGCTTTTATTTAATGAAGAAATATTATTCATTATCACAATAACTGTAGACACCCATCATTTACTAAATGATAGACTTGTCTGTGTACTATTAAAATAAGCCGAATTTGGTTGGATAAGAGAACATCAAAAATTGAAAACTCTTAATTTGGGTACAAAATAGTAATTTTGTAAGGGAAAGAAGGAAAGGGTATAGCTTAACCACAGTTCATAAAAAGTAGTGGCTTATGAGATTTTTGTTAACTACACAGCATGAGAGTCAACAATGTAACATGGATGCCAAAATAATCAATAAGCACAATGAAATCTCTAACATTGCCAGGCTCAATAAACATTATTTTGCTGTTCTGATGGTCGCTAATTAGGATAATTAAGAACTGAAGTGTCAACATTGGCCCCATCTCCTGGTTTCCTAGTTTATGGACACTGGCCACTCCACATCGTGGTGTTCTGCCTGCTACCACTCACGTTTTTACACCACCGAATGCAGAGCTACTATTCATTCTTAGACACTTTAATACGCTGATTGGGCAGTCGTTCTTTGGTGTCTACATATGTTATATAACAAGATACGTAGTTATAAAATAGAGCAGGAGATGAGAGGAATTTTGTTTCAATGCAAGAAACTTGTAGCTAATCAATGTCTCTAGTACATCGTGGTCCACACAAAATTTAATATAACATAAAGCTACCATTAAGACAAGTGACAAATTGTCCAGCAAGTTTTAACAGGATGGTGAATATTAAATAATCAAGAACTTTTTAAATTACATGGTGAACAATAAATGTAAAGAATGTTCCTAAAAATGTTTAAGCATAGGAAGTTGACCTATGTATGTGTTTCAATAGTAACAATATAGTTAACTATTCAGTAACTTTGTTAATTATTCATATTGTATGCCACTTAATTGATAAACAGTTGCTATATTTTAGACGTTACTATAGCATTAATGTAAAATGATGAAGATGGTATTTCAATAATCTAAATTATTAATGTCCTGTTTTTCCATATCCTTTTGATCCTCTTTGTCTTCTTCCTCCTACCATCCTCTTGTTCCTGCTTCTTCTTCTAAATTTTTGAGATTGTGTTTTACTTAGTATCCCAGGCTATCTTAGAACTTATGGAAATCCAATTGCTTTAGCCTCTTGAGTTAGCAGGAAGTAAAGGCATAAGGAAAAAGTATGGCTTATAGGGTGTCTCTTGAAATATTTTGTTTCTAAATCTTGTAATTGTATACTAACAGCAAAGCCCATCTTCTTATGTAAACCAAATTTTGAATCTTCTCTTGTCCATGCTATTATAAAAAATAACATAAACCAGTAAATAAAGCTACTTGCACATTTTTTTAGAGATTGATAACAGAATCCAGATTTATCAAAAGATATCATGTAAGATTTTTCAACAAAATATTAGGCGTCATGCAAAAAAATCAGAAACATGTGACATGTACAAGAAAATAAATACCAACTAATAAGGAGTCCAGATGTTGCACTTTAAAAAACATCTACTTTAAGTTCAGTGAGCTAAAGGAAACCATGTATAAGGATTCAAAGGGATTTGTGATGATAACTCACCAAATGATGACTGACATGAAGAAAAAAAATACAAGTTGTGTCATGTGTGCTTAAGGAAACAGTGAAGTCTGCAGGCTAGAAAGCCAGAAAGCTGAGTACCTACTTTAGTTTAAGTCTGACATTTATAGAATTAAAGGACTCAAAGGTATATGGGCAGAAGAAGATACAATGTCTCAGCTCAAGCAGTAAGGAAGAGAAGGAAGGCCTGTGTGTGGAGAGCTCTCCCTTCTACAAGGGCTGGAAGAGTCTCACATAAGATGAGAGAGAGCTGTCTGCTTTGCTCACACCTATTCAGAGGCCTTGCTCTTCTGTGAACATTCTCTCAGATATAACCAGAACATAATTATCTCATGACACACTCAAGATTGCACATAAAATTGAATATGTTACTTTAAAACTACATTTTTAGCATTCCTTTAGTATCATCATAATATTTTTATGTTGTACTTTGCAGTAATTGGGTAGAAGATATTTTCTATGTTTTTATTTTTTCTGCATTTATTTAATTTAGAAATAAGTAGCAAATTTAAATTTTAAATATTTTTGAGATATAGTACTAACTTAAAGTTAATTATCTTATGGTCTTAATTGTAATGTTTGTGATTTAAGTATTTTCAATATATTATCATGAATAGCCCATGTCTATGGAATGATCTACAATGACTGTGTGGATTGGCTCTGTAAATACCATCTAGGTTAGGCTGGATGATGATGGTGTTTGACACTATAAACTTTATAATTTGCTCTATCAGTTACTGGAGGGGGATGTCAAATACTTCAAAGATGATTTTGCCTTTCATCTTTGCAATATTCAGTTATGGTTAGAATCTCTCTAAATCTGCATATTGGGTTTTATATGCTTCTAATATAGTGGTCCTTTTATAATTAAAATATTGTCTCTTTAAATACTCTTTCACTTGCTATTTGGCTCCACCTTCTTGTGTAATCTTATCTGCGTGGTTTACCATCTTCACATTACTCTTTGCCATAGGTGCTCTCTACTTGAAGTATGTTTTTGCACAGTGAATGTGGCTGATTCATAGGTTTGAAATCTGACAGGACATTCTCCATTGTGTGACTATAGGCTACTTTTACATTCTTTGCATAACCATTTTTTTTTTGTAAGGGGTGGGGGTGAGGAGGACTGTAAACAAATGTATATTCACTCCAGGTAAAAGAAAATCTGTAGATCAAAGGAGTCCATCCAAATCTGGTTTGATGAACCAGCCTATGTCTATTTTATGGAGTTACTTACAGGAGTATGAATGACTTGAAAGTAGCTGTATCACCAAACTTCAAACTCAATATGACTGAAGGCTTAGTAAGGCCACAGCAGTGAAGGGTGCCCATGTTCACTCATTCATTTTCCTGCTGCACGCCAACACTCCCAAAGACCACATATTGGAAGACTGCAGGAATCTCAGGTGAGATATTGATTAACACTCCATCCTACACGAGAGTACTAACAGCTCATCACTGTCACCGCAGATGTAACTGTCACTGCAATCTTCTGCTTCTGCTTCCACCATTGCCATGATTGTGGGCCAAGGTGTTCTGTGGTCACCATGACAAATATGCTTCCTTGAGGGCAGATGGTTAGGTAATTCACAAAGGAAGTAACTACACTATGGTGACATTTAATGTTATCATTGATTTGCTATGGTTTTAGCCTACAATCTTGCTATTTATTTTCAAGATTTTCAGATGATTTTTAATTTTTTTTTTTTTGAGGTAGGGTCTCACTCTGGTCCAGGCTGACCTGGAATTAACTCTGTAGTCTCAGGGTGGCCTTGAACTCATGGCGATCCTCCTACCTCTGCCTCCCAAGTGCTGGGATTAAAGGCGTGAGCCACCACACGCGGCTAAATTTTTTTTAATTAGTTTTGTATTCAGCAAATATAGTCAGTATGGTACCATTATTAGGCTCATCTGTGACCTACACCCTCCCCTTGTACCCTCCTTGTTGAGGTATATGGATCATGCATTGTGGAGTTAGCCCAGTTAGGGGTAAGATAAATGTATCTGCATATCATGACCCAACATGTGTCTCTGACATTCTATCCACACCCTCTTCCACAAAATTTCCCTGTGCCATGTTGGGGTTCATTTTTGGTCTGCTTCAATGATGAGGTGTTGGGGGCCTCTGGCTCTCTGGCTCTCTGGTTTGGTAGGAGTTGATTTTTCTCTGTGTTGATCTCCTCACCCTTGTGTTGGTATCCGGTTCACCAGGAAAACAGCACCCTTGCTTGTTTTGCCAATTTTCCTTAGTTTCAGCTGGGGCCCTTTTGAGGTATGATGGGGTGGTTCTCTCCTTAGGATCTGCATGTATCTGAAAAAGAGAAGCAGATTCTCCAAAGAAGAGTAAGTTATTACCAGGACAAATGAGATAGCTCTTACTTTTTTAAATAGAGAATTTAATAGGTGTAGGCCCTCTTGTAGCCCATGATTGACGGTAGCTTGATAATGGACAGTGGGCTAATGCTTGGATATGGTTCTGACTTGTTTCCCAGCTCCAGCTATGGGTCCCATACCACTGAGGGGATCAGTTAGCAAAATCAAGAGCAGTTGGTTACCCCACATGGCTGTGTGCCACTATTGCACTTGTGTGGGCATCATAACAGGTTATTTGCTGCTAAGAAGGTGAGAACATGAGTTACTTGGACAGATATTGGTCATTTTCCCCCAGTCGCCCATGTAGCACTTTCTGGCACAGATGTTTTTTGTTCCTATACCTTTGTATACTAATTCATAATTATTTTGACTCTTTAAATTTTTAGTTTCTGAAACTGGGTTACATAAAGTCATTTTTCATGCAAGTTTGCAATGCCTTTGGAGTGTATCCCTTCCCCATATTCCTCTTTTCTCCCTTTTTGTTCTGTTCCCTTCTCCGTTTATTTAGTCTCTTGGTCCCCCAAAGAAGTTTGACTTGTTACCTCATAAAATATGTTCATATATGATTATATGTACTTATGTAATATCTAGGACCCACAGCTAAGGTAAAACATGTGTTTCTAAAATTGAGTTTATGATTATTTCCAAGGGTATCCTTTTTATGACTTCATTGTTTATGGCTGCAAAACGTTCCACTGTGTACTTTTAGCATGTCTCCCTTACATGTCCCTGTGTTGATGGGCATAGCATTTGTTCTATAACTTAGATATTGTGATGGGTTGACTTGAGTCTTTCAAGCAAATGCTCTGGAGTAGGATAGGAGGGTCTTGAAGTAGGGGTAGGTTTATGTTTTAATCTTTTGAGAAACTTCCATTCGAATTTCTGTCATCGTTGGACTAGTTTGTTTTCTTGTCAGCAGTATCTCAGGAGTCCCTTTTACCCACCTCCTCTCCAGCACTTGTTGCTTTCTGAATTGGTACCGTTCTGATTGGGGTGAGAAGGAATTTTATTTTTAATTTTAATTTTTCTGAAGACACATGATGGTGAACATGGTACTTATATTTTATCTTCTGATTATTTTCTGTTTGTTGCAAAATTATACACATCTGAAACATGTCTATACAGAGATGATATTACATTTCCTATAAAATGTAAAAGTGAGCTGGAGAGATGGCTTAGCGGTTAGGCACTTGCCTGTGAAGCCTAAAGACCCAGTCCGAGGCTCGATTCCCCAGGACCCATGTTAGCCAGATGCACAAGGGGGCGCATGCATCTAGAGTTCATTTGCAGTGGCTGGAGGCCCTGGCACGCCCATTCTCTCTCCCTCTCTCTCTCCCTCTCTCTCTCTGTCTTTTGCTCTCAAATAAATAAATAAAAATAAACAACAAATTTTAAAATGTAAAAGTATCAGCTGGGCGTGGTGGCACACACATTCAATCCCAGCACTTGGGAGGCAGAGATAGGAGGATCAGCGAGAGTTCGAGTCCACCCTGAGACTACATAGTGAATTCCAGTCAGCCTGGTGTAGAGTGAGACCCTACCATGGAAAACCAAAATATGTATATATATATGCACATCATACTCATAGATTTTGTTTACTAGCCTTGTATTCTGTTTATCATTTTTCACATAATTACTACTTTATACATTATAAGATTCAGAGTATACTTCAGATTGTTAAATAATAAATACATGTTTTAAAGATTTTTGGAAATTATAAAAATGCTTTTCACATACTCCAACATCTACAATTTTACTATTATTTTAGTAATTATTATATGTGTATTGCTCTTTCATATTAATCAGTTTCCTTTTTAAAGTTCTCTTGAGTTTCTTCTTCTAAATAAACAAGTTTCTTGAATACCATGTTTTAGAAGGCTTGCTTCTTAGTTCTTGTCTGTTGAGTATGCTTATGTCAGACTAATTTGAAAGATAGCTGAGTATCAACTTCTGCATATAGTTTATATCTTTCCATTATGCCCTATATTTCTTGGTGAAATATTAGTTGCCATTAGCTTGTGTACAACACATCTTATAAATATTTGTTGGCTTATTTATTTAATTGTTAGTTTAGTTTGGCACAGCACAATGTGTGCCAGTGGGATTTGAATTCAGGGCTTCACACATGCAAGGCAGACACTGCTAAGCTACATTCAGCTAGGTAATGTACCTTTTCTAATTTCCTTTATATTTTATCTATTAGTTTCAGTAGTTTGCATAAAATATGCCATGGTATTCCTAAGCATTATGTGTACTTGTCTTGCTAGGCATGGTTATGCTTCAGATTCCTAGACTAGTTTCTCACTACATTTGGAATTTCTTTGGATATAATTTTTCCAAATATGTTTGAATCCCATTATGTTTCTTTCTTTCTGCCTAGGGCTCTAGTAAATCTATGTTTAGCTGATTAAATTTTCTTTATAATTCAACAAATATTTCTTTAATTTTTCCTTGTATACAGTTTAGGTTCATTAATAGATATTCAACCTCCATCAAATTTACTGTTCATCCTCTGAATTTGTTCTATAACTTAGATATAATATAAATACAATGTCATCTCTCATATCATATATATATATATATATATATATATATATATATATATATATATGTATGTTTTTGGATACTAATTTGTTCATTATATATGTTATATAGATGTTTATTATGCGATATATAAATATATACTTTTTTTAATTAATTAAATGTTCATTATGTTTTTTGCATATGTTATATGCATATAATATATATGTAATATACATATATGTTTATTGTAATGTTATATATATGTGTATTGGATGGTTATTATGTGTATCTGTGTATATAACTAGATTTTTATAGTTTATGTATTTTCTTTGTTCTAATATTTATGTTTATTTGATGATAGTCCCTTTATTAACTTATTTTGATTACATTTAAAAAAATCTTGAGGTTGGGGCTGCAGAAATGGTCCAGTGTTTAAAGCACTTGCTTCCAGACTTGAAAGACTGATTTCCCAGCCCCTCACAAAGCCAGACACAAAGTGGTACATGTGTCTGTAATTCCAATGTGCCTGCAGGAAAGACAAAGCCTAGCGAAGCCCATAGGCAGAAAAACTGGGGCACAGAGATCATGTGTGGGGCAGGGGTAGAATCTAATGGAGACTCTATCTGAAGCCATGTGGATGGAGAGGATAAACATCTTGAGGGTGTTCTCAGACCTCCCCATGTGTGCAATGGTGCACATCTGCCCATACATTCATATATATATTCACCATACATACCCACCCATACATACTGTAGCAGTTACACTTTTGTAGCTAGGGCAACACACCTGACCAGAAGCAGCTTATGGGACGAAAGCACTTACTTCGGTTTACAATTTTGAGGTAAAACTTCCTCATGGTGAGAAAATCATGGCATATGAGGCAGTGGGTTGTCATATCTTGTTATATCTTCTTGCCAGAGGATGCAAGCAGTAGTCTCAGCAAGCTGACCTGAGAACACCCAGTAGGGCTAGACTGATAAACCTCAAGGTCTGATTCCAGTGACACACCTCCTCCAGCACTGCTTCACCTCCTGGGGCTCCACCAGCTGGAGATTACGAGGCTTAATATCAAGTGCATGAGGCTGTGAGGGACATTTCACATTCATGCCACCACACATACAGAACACACACACACACACACACACACACACACACATACACACAGAGAGAGAGAGAGAGAGAGAGGTTTTGTGCCTGTTGTACCTCATTATATGCCATACACATATATTATTATAGAAATATGTCAGTCTGATAATTTCCACATCTAGGTTTTATTAAAGCCTATTTATACCCATTACTTCAACTTCCTTGATTATGTATCAAATTTCTTCAAGCTGCTAGCATATGTGGAAATGTATATTATATATTTTATTTTATAATTACATATATTATTCATTTAATAATTATATATATTCTTCACCTCTATATATAATTTTGGGTTGACCTGTGTTCCTTAGGACTACAAATTAAAAGTTAAATTTCAGTGTTTCATATTACATTATTGAAGAAAAATTCTTCATCATCATTCAAAAAGGTTCCTCAAGGGCAGGGCATGGTGGTGCATGCCTTTAATCCCCGCACTGGGGAGGCAGAGGAAAGAGAATCACAGTGAGTTCAAGGCCATCCTGAGACTATATAGTGAATTCCAGATCAGCCTGGGCTAGAGTGAGATCCTACCTCAATAAATAAATAAAAGAAAAAGAAAAATGTGTTCCTTCATCTTATATCCAATATAATCCTATATCCTTATGAACAAAACATTAAATTTAATGACCCACTCTTATTCATGCAGAATTCTATGTAACAATTGGAGTAATGCTCCAATTTATGTTTCTGACAGATAAAGAGAGAATTCCGGAGTTCAATTGTTGATCTTCAAAAACCTAGTGAAGGAATGTTAATTTTAAACCTCTAGCCTTGGTGTCTGTGACACAGTAATTTGCTGTTGCACATTGTTAAAGCAGCATTAACAAATTAAGACATCTAGATGCTGTGAATATTTTATAGGAATTTTGAATAATTTTAACTCTTTTGAAAAGTATTGATTTTTATTCTGGCAGTAAAATTACTGAATCATTTTATTCCTCTTTGGATGAGATTATTTCTTTTTTTGGAGGGTTCCCTTTGAACTCAAATCTGTCTTTATTCTAAGATTCAGTCATTCCTCATAGGCATGGTTCCTATTTCTCATTCATATCATTTCTCAAGCTTGATTTGATTACCTGAGATACTCTGTATGGTCTATTCACGTTGCTTGGTCTTGACCTAAATTTTCTCTCCAATATTTGTGCCTTTTAAGTTTGAATTATTTTTTTAATTTAATTTATTTATTTTCAAGGAGAGAGAGAGAGAGAGAGAGAGAGAGAATGGGTATGCCAAGGTCTCCAGCCACTGCAAACAAACTCCAGACACATGTGCCCTTGTGCATCTGTCTTACATGGGTCCTAAGGAATCAAGCCTGGGTCCTTTAGCTTCACAGGCAAATGCCTTAACAGAAAGCCATTTCTCCAAGACAAGTTTAAATTCTTATAGCACCTGCTCGCTTCAAGAGTTTAGGTATAATCACACTATCACCTAACTCTCAGTTGATGATGACGTGCAGGATATTGTTGACCTTCTTACACTTGGGAATAGTTTTCCCCTGACAATCTGAAGCACAAATGTCACCCCTTTCACAACCTCTAAATTTCATCTCTTCTTCCCCAGGAGTCTCTATTGTGCTCAAAAATCTGGATTGTGAGCTGAACAATATTCTGGGCAGAAGCTCCCTTCATAAAGCCTGGATTTCAGTCTCCTCATCTTCAAATCAGCCCTATCCCCTATTCCATACCAAGCCCAACAACGTGGTTCACAGAGCATTCCACTATAAAAGGCAAATCCTACAAGTGTTCACCTTCTGGATCTCCTTTTGCTGGCAAATAATAATCTGTTTTTTTTTTTTCTTTTCTTTTCTGGTTGTTAAGCACTGAATCCAATTTCTAGTGAAGTAGTTTCTTATTACAGGAAGTTAAAACTAGGACCATGTACTCTGTCATGACCCTAGAAGTCTGCTTACTTGTTCAAACCTACTTATCTATTTACCTACCTGTTTCCCCAACCCCAGGTGAATGTTTCTCTTTACCAGTGAGAGAGAGAAAGAGAGAAGTGGGAGAAGAGGGATGAAGGGAAAGAAGGAAAGAAGACAAAGAGAAAAATAGAGAGACATGGAAAGTACTATAGTGTAGTACTTGACATCTTTGAGCTGAACATTGTTTTGCCATGTTATCATGATGCTTAAATATAAATATTGGGTCTTCTTGGTCACTTAGTGTGCTGCCTGTGGCTTGGAACTCTATCTTTAGTTTTTCTTATCTTTTCTACTCTAGTCTCACACTGATAGCATAGCACAGGCTCACCATGGTCCCTAGTTTTCAGGTATTTGATCCTGTCACCCTTCCTGCACATTCATTTTAATGATGTTTCTCTGGAGCATAACCACCAAGAGTTTTGGTTTTGATAGTGGTTTCTACAGAACCATTGCATAGCTTTATATTTTCCTTCTTTTTTTTTTTTTTTTTTTTACAGAGAGAGAGTTGGTGCACCAGGGCCTCAGCCACAGCAATTGAACTCCAGAAGCTTCTGCCACCTAATGGGCATGTGTGACCTTTCATTTACCTCATCTTTGTGTGTCTAGCTTACATGGGATCTGGAGAGTTGAACATAGGTCCTTATGCTTCTCAGGCAGTTGCCTTAACCTGTAAGCTATCTCTCCAACCTAACACTCTGTTTTTATATATTTTTTTATTTTTTTAAATAGGAGCCACACTCAGTGCCAAAAGCATAACTTGGTAAGGGTGACTTTTCTGATTTATATATGGGTCTCTAATATAATTAGATTTAAATATACTTATGACTTTCTTTCCAGATGGAAAGAGAACAGCAAGCCATGTTCCAACAATAAGCACTGACTCCCTATCCAAAGGGAGGATCTGGGTGTCTTTGAAACATTAGGATAACTGTCAAATTAAGGAATGCAACAGTACTAGCTGGATGATCCTAATATCACTAGAGAATGTGTGTGAGGTTGAGTGGGGTGGGGTGAGGGATTATGTATTATGTGAATGAGACCCTTTTCTCTTCTATCCACTAGAGCTGGCATTACTGAAAGTTGAGCACAAAATCTTACTCATATTCTGTCTTAATTAAAGCAGAATTAGCACTCCTTGTCTCACATAATTTCCACTGGTAAAGTGAGATCACTGATTGTCAGCGTACAGGGAAGGGGGAGGTGACGGTTGCCTAAGGGATGTGTTGGATGATGATGATGCTGGGGACTCTGATCCTTAAAATTCTGATGAGTGCTCTGGCTATGGAAATCATCTTCTCACCCTAGTGGAAGAGTCATTTTCATTCCAATAGAAGTTGACTTACTTTACCAACATTAGGGAATTAGCTTTGAACTGCCTTTAGTCTATGTGTCTGGAGTGACCCTGTGATCCTGAAACACAACTTAAAAATCTGAATGGTTACTCATGATGTGTTAAGGACTCTGGTAATACATCAATGGTAATCCACAAGATGCAACAATTTGATAATATAATTTTTAAATTTTCATGTCTTTCATTACCGTTCTCCATCCCAAATACCAGACATGTTGCATGAGTCAGAATATTTTCTATTATAGCCATCAAAGTGCCCAGTAACATACAATATTATTAAACATATGGAAATTTGTCTTCAATCATTTAAATTTTCTATTATATGAAATTCCTATCTTACCTTGGGTCTAATTATTAACATAATTTTTTTGATCTGGTTTCTTTAGCCTTGCCTAATCTAGAATATTTATTTCACATTGAAATTATTGAGTAATTTAGTACAGGAGTCCAGTTTTCTTTATGTAACATTTCATTATGGCTATTTTGGTTGGAATACCACATAATAAATACCACTATGTCATACAAAGTAAAGTGATTAATACTGGAGACACATGATTTCAGTTTACCATATATTGGTTGATATCTACAACAATCACTTGTTTATAAGAACATCCTCTTGCTATCAGTGAAATACATTAAATCTGTTAAATTGAATTAATTTTGTCAAAAAGTTGGCTTGTAACAATGCATACAAACTGCTTAGCTAAATTTGAATTTCAGATGAAAATGGATACTTTTAGTATTAATACATCCTGTTTATAAAAATTATGGATCTTGCCCAAAACCAACATACATTACTAGAATACACTGTCATGAATTTAAACATAGCCATTTATTGGATACACATATATTAAGCATATGCACTTGAAGGTATTTGTATATATATGAAACAAATACTTATATAAAACATACTAGAAAAAATTTTGTCTATCTGAAATTCAAGTTGAGCTTGGTATCTTGCATTTTCTCTATATGTCTTATATTTTTCTCTCTTACTGGTGAGTCACACTTCAGGGAAGTGCTAATCATTTGTATTAAGGCTGTAGGTGCTTCCTCCCACACCCTCTCTGAGCCCAACAACAGAAACAGTCTTCATCCCACTGCTTCTGAAGGAAAAAGACTCATGTCAGAGCACATGCAGGGCAAGCAAATGGTCAAGGATTACAGGAGCAGGTGAGAAAGCAGTAGAAATTAAGTACACACTCTTTAGTGGAGGCTGAGTGGCCTGAGCTTAGAGACAGTGGAAAAAGGCTTTAGTATCTATCTGTCTTCATCTACAATATTGACTCTCCTTGGCTTCCCCTGAGGTGTTTTGGGATGGTTTCCTTCTTTGCATAGGTAGAGGCTTTCTTAACAGGCAATCTTACTGACAATTCAGGCTATTGCAATTAGGTACATTAGATGCAAGGATATATTATGACTTATGAAGGAGTGATTTTCATAGAAAACCTTTAAGAGAAATGGACTAATCAAAATAGTTAAGTGAAAATAAGCAAACAAACAAAAACTCAAGTAAGTCCATCCTAGCCTGATTCACAGGAGAGAGAACTCTGACATATAGAAAACATTACAGATGTGTTCCCATAAAGGCAATAGGGATCTGGCCTGTATGCCCAATATTAAGCAGAAATTGGCACCAAGGCCTTTTTCAGAAGTGAGATAAGGGACATATTTCCAACTTCAAAATCTAAGGATCATTCTCTGACAAAGGCTGAGGATTTTGGATTCTTAAAATAGCCAGTCACATAGTAGGTAGGAAATGGTGCACAGGTTATGAAAATAAGATGCTGGTGGAAATTATATATGGTCACTATAATTCCTCCTTCTTTTTTCCATTTCCTTTCTGTTTAGTCAGCTTTAAGTTACTATGGCAAAATACTTGATAAAACATCTTAAAAGGGAAAGGGGTTATTTTGGCTCAAGGCTTGAGATTATGGTCAGTAGTTGGTGTCTACTTGTTTCTTTTTAATTGTTTTGGTTGAGAACTTTAATACATGAACATGTTACAAATTGCTTATATCCCCTTCTAGTTATACTCTGATGTCTCCTTCCCCTCCTCTATTCCACTGAAGGCCTTCCTCAGTGGGGCTACGTGTATTCACTGTGGAGCACAAGTCACTCTCTGTTATGGTGAAGGGCACATAGCAGAAAAGTACAAAACAAAACAAAATGATAAATATATCTACTTTCTGGCAGCTTACAATCATTTGAAGCTGGAAGTCCCAAGTTCCACCTCAAGGGCACACTGTCAACTTCATTCCCTCCCAATAATTAAAGTTGATGCTTTGATTTTCCTCTTTCAAGAGTGTCTTTGCTAAAACAGCTAGCTTTATTAATTGAAAAATCAGGTGGACATTGTTCATTACTTACTGAACTTTATTTTCAATATGAAATTATCTCTTTCTCTCCATATATACATTTCTCTCTCTCTCTCTCTCTCTATATATATATATATATATATATATATATAGATAGATAGATAGATAGATAGATAGATAGAGAGATAGATAGATAGATAGATATAGAGAGATAGATAAATGTGTGTGTGTGTGTGTGTGTGTGTGTGTGTGTGTGTAATGTGTGTGTATAATGTTCAATTGTCTTTTATGATCTCTTAATTCAAAGTACTCTGTTCTCTGAATTTCATTCATTCTGTCATTGTTTTTTGTTATTTTACTACCCAACAAACCTTGGAAATTTCATGGTGTATTTCTGCTGTTTTATTACTTATATGTCTACCACTGTAAATTCACTTTATTATTGTGTTTCATATGTATTGAAATTTTGCAATGTTTATTTGTGGTGAATGTTCTTCTAGGAATTCAAATACAAAAAAAGAAAACATATTTGCTTTTAATGTTTACTTTTTTCTTATTTATATCAGCTTATATGCTTATCTAATTCACAAATATGGGGTTTGATCTGTACCTTTTTTTAAATTCTTAGTTTAAAAGGTACTTACTAAAGCATTTCAAATCTGTCTTAGCATCTACATTTGTACTCACTAACATCTAACATCAAGTACCCCATTGTCCCTTGCCTGGATTATATTAATAAACATCTGGTTGATTTTATTTCACCTCTGTAGTTCTTCAGCCTATCTTTAGTAGAATGCTAACAGCTGTGACCACAAAGAGTTTTGATGATTTTATGAAATTGATGTTGATTTTACAAGTCCATTATTCAGTGTTGGCAGATGATGGCTTGACTGCCCCTGAAATTACTGACAGAGACAAGTCTGAAGGAGACTCAGGTACTTTCAAGCTGTGACTTTGCAATTCCTTTGGGACTTGGGGATGCTCTGATGGGTTGCCTGCATTCAAGAGCATACAAAGAAAGAGAATGAAAGATTACTCATCACTAATAAGCAACATCTAAATATAGTGTATATTTTCTTTACCTATAATCTATTAGTATAGGATTTGCCCACATATTATCATGAGGATGGCAAGGACAAATGGCCTAGCTGTACCTAAGATGGACTATTTTGACAAACACTTGGCTAGTTTCTGATATCATCCATCTTTCAAGCTAACAAATATCCATTTCATTGCCTTTCTACAATTAAAACATTTCCCATCTCTTCTCCAGAACAGATGGCTCAATATGCTTTCAAATTATGACATTTTTGCTCAAAGTCCATGATATCTATATAATACACAGTTTCAAATTCTAATTCTAGCACCTGCTGTCAATCAATATTTGAACTAAATTTAATTATTTTCTGTTCCTGCTCCTTAACAAAAAAATTCATAAATGTGCTTGAGAAAATAAAATTCTTCTTTGCAATGAGAGATTCATTAAGTCATGATACACTGAAATTTTGGAAATTTTTAGTGTATATCATTTAAATCTCCTCCAGTAAGAAGAAAGGGGAACCATGATTACACACTGAGTATTCTTTGTGGAAAGATTTCTTTACATGTGGTTTTGTTTCATTTCACTATAATCTTCCATGTCTAATATCTGCTGTGACCATGAATAAAATTCTAGTGACAGCTTGTATAGTACTTTAGCCATTTTTATAGACAGCTTTTGCCACTGTAAATTTGCTATCAAGCAATCAAGGATATTTTAATATGAAGTACAGTTTCATGGATAATGGGCTTTCCTCAAATATTTTAAAATATTGATCTCTTTGTTTCTAGCTAATTGGTCTGCCAAAAATGCACCCAAAATTATTTCCTAGACATAATTCTCAAACCTGATTATTTTGAGCTTCCTTACTGTTTTTGCCCATTGGTGGTGACCTTCAGGCTATTTGCAGTAACAATTATGATTCTTCTTGGGAAAGGCTTTCTTGGTCAAAACTTTACTTCCAAATTCCTTTTACTCATTGACTTTCTGTTTATTTTTATCATTTGAAATCTAAATGTATTTTATCTTTACTAATGCTATAAAGCCACACTTATCTGACTTACTTTTTTCCATCTTGCTGGCAATCTTACACAACCACTTTTTTTTTTTTTTTTATCCTGCCAGTAACCACTGAGCAAAGAATACCCCCAGTCATATTTCCATTTTTGTGTGCAGTGCCTTTCAACTTCAAAGAAACAGCGGCTGCTACTTAGTGAAGTAGTGTTAGCTACCATAACAGATAAATCTCAAATTTAGTAGCCCAGTGCAATATAAGTTTAAATCTTGTTCATATAAAGTCCAGTGTATGGAATGTTAAGAATTCCTTTAGTCCAAGAGACCAGTTTGGAACAGACCCTGACAGCTTCATCATTTTTGGCAAACAACTAGGCTGCCTCTGCCAGTTTTCTTTCTGAAATGCAAATCTAATAATATCATTTTCTCTGTTGAAGTCTTACTATGAATTCTGGATAACCTTCAACATAAAATCCAAGCTCTTTAATATGCCATGGGAAATTTTCTTTTTTTGGAACTCTTCTAGTTCTCATGGAAATGATGGACCTGAGTATTAAAGGGATGCCTGAATTTCCAATCTCTTTTTGTGTCATATCTTGTTCTATTTTCTTCCCAAGATATATTTATTTATTTATTTATTTATTGAGAGAGAGAGAGAGAGAGAGAGAGAGAGAGAGAGAGAGAATGTGTGTGTGTGTGTGTGTGTGTGTGTGTGTGTGTGTGTGTGTGTGAATAAATACATGGGCACACTATGGCCTCCTGACACTGTAAATGAACTCCAGACACATGGTCACTTTGTGCCTTTATCTGCATACTGGCCAAGCAAACACAGACAGTCAAGATTTGAAAACAAGCACCTTTAACTACTGAACAATCTACCCAGGCCTAATGTTCTACTTTTGGAATTTTTCCGCTACCATACCCAGTAGACAGCACCATATCCACTTGGCAGAATGCAATTCAATATCACAGTGATCCTCATGGATGACTTATTTAATGTCCACATAAGGTAATTGACTTCTCTTTGTACAAGCTCACAAGTTTTTTACCTAACATGTTGGTCATAAATTTTGACCAGTACCAAGCACGGCAGGATAAAATATGTCAAAATAAATTTTCACAAAATTTTTGCCTGAGGGCACTTATAAAAGAAAAATAAAGTATTTGTAATATGTATTCAAGTAATTATTGAAAATGCAAGTTAATATATTAATTTTCCTTGAAAATGCCTTTCTTTGCTTGCGTGCAAGCCTATGGATCCAGGTTCAATTCACCAATACCCACTTAAGCCAGATACAAAAGATGACACATGCGTATGTACTTTGCAGCAGCTAGAGGCCCTGGTTCACTCATTCTCTCTCTCTCTCTCTTTTCTCTGTCATCTGCTTTCAAATAAATAAATAAATACACAATTAAAACATATATTTAAAATGCCCTTGTTATAGAATAAGCTCAGATGTCTTTCAAAAATGAGTGCACACTAAGCCAAATCACACACTGAAGAGAGAATATGGTGACCCTTATCTTAACGTTTCTGTACCCGGCATTACATAATGCACTGGCAGACAAAGAGTTATGACATTGCTTTTGAGGTCTGTGCTATTATTGGATGGTGGCATGTCTCAGGAAGTGAGGCACTGAACTTTTAGTGTAGAATCTTTATTTAAATACTGACTGAACTGAAGTAAATGTGATGTTATATAAAAAACCATGTATAGATCCAAGAAAGAAGAGGCATTCTAAATCTGACAAGCCACTTTAGTTCCATTTGCAATTAGCCTGGCATAAATACCAGTGGGGGAAAAATAGGTGTCAAATATTGAAATTCCTGGCAATATACTTCTAGGTTTTGCCATGAATGAGCTGATTATCTCCAACATATGCTCATGGTTTTCAATATTTTCTAAATGCATAGACATGTGGTACAAATGACTCAAAGTATGTTTCTTTCTTTCTTTCTGCAGACACACTGTAGATACAAATTTACCTTAATAATCACAACTCTTTTGTGTTTGGAGATAGACTCACCCATGGAAAGCTGTAGGTTATTCTCCAGTTCATATAACATTCTTAATTACATCCTTTGAAATAATTAAACGAATCCAAGTCTTTTAATGATTATAGTACATTCTGATTCACTGTGTAAAGATGCTATTAAACATGTAAAAAGAAATAAGAAATTATGTGTCTCTTAAATCAATTCATCATAAATATATTGGTTAATAATTATCCTTTGGGAAAATTATATGTTTCACTTAATGTATGAATCACAATGGAATTACTTAAATAAATAATAATATTTAATATTTGTGTTTATGTAGTTTTTTAAATATTCCAACCCATTTTGTCATCAGAATGGCCAAGCAAGAAATATTTACTTCATATGGGAGGGGGCACTACAGATATTTTTTAAAAAACTAAATGACTTTTCTAAAATAATATAAAAAGGGTAAAATGTTGAGAAAGGAATCAAGCTCACATTTTCTGAGTCTAGGGCTTCATTATTTAAACAAAACAAAAAGACAAATAAAGAAGAACTTCAAAAGCGAACACCGGGAAGAGACCAGTGCTCTCGTTCCCTGCAGCTTCGAGGACGAGGAGCAAGTCCTGCCAATTCTAACTGTCTCATTTATTCAAAGAGATAGCCTAGAAAGCTTGGATGTCTTTGGGGACACACTCCAAAGGCACCGGATTTGGCACAGAAAACGTCCCTACAGCACAGATTGGAGTAGGAGCAAGGAAAGGCAAACATTTGCAGAGACTGAGTTTTCTTTTTTATTATGGTTTTATTAAAGAGTTTGCAGTTGCTTTTAGAACCAGGACATTCTGAAGCACAGAGGCCTTTGGGATAGGGTTATGGCAAGTTAAAGTTTGGCCTATGGACACCAAAATCATCTTCCTGTGTTGTAAAAATAATGAAATGAAATCAGATGAGGCATTCGGGGATAATAAATCTGAGGCCTGTATCTCTGCCAAAGGATGCAGCAGAAGAAGCCACATTCCCTCCCAACTCGGCTGCGTGCTATTGCCAAATTCACCAGTGTAATGTCCATTAAAATAACATCTTTGGGAAAATAGCACAGTGTCAACATGGTCTATGTGGATGAGGAAAACAGAGAGAAGAAAATAGCACTAATGACAATCTCTAACTGAGTACCTGTGGGGAATCCCAATTTTAAAAATCCATCCTTAGATTAAGGTAAAAGATGGAAACTGCTACCTCACATAAAAACAAGTGTTATCAAATTTAAGCATGATTGAAACAAAAGAATGAAATGTTTTAGCGCCCCACTGATTTGTGGCACAGCTTCCCTCTTGTTTTCTAATACTATAGAAGTAACTGTACGTTAGTGGTAAGAAACTTATCTTTGTTTATGGTGTCTCAATTCAGCATCCTCTAGCTTTTCAAAATTAGTCTTATAATCATGGCATGTCAGTGGACTTTGAGATCCAGATGAGTGACTCATGACATCAGTGGCAACAACTTCATCATGAATCTGCTCTTAATCACCTCAGAGCCAACATTCTCTCTGATTCCTGGTATGTAGATTTTTCTTTTTCTAGAAATAGTGTCAAAATTTGGATGTCACAACTATTGTTAAGTGTTTCTGACAATCTTTCTTTTCCCAAAGTAAATGCACTGAGGAAAGATTTATAACAAACTTTCCTACTAATATCTCATTTTCACACTGCCTCTAAATGTAACTTCTGTTTTCACATCATAAATTTCCCTCTTGTGATCTAGTTTTGACATACACTCATAGATCTGTTATTCTTCATACACACCATATTTATAAAGGTGTCCACCTTAGGTTAGTCTATTTCTGACTATTTGTGAGTCCCATCATGAATGGACATATTCAGGTAGATTTAGATAAGATACTACCAAGAATGGTTAGTTTTATGTTTCATGTGCACTGAGTCATGGAGCAGCTACATATGTGGTCAAATAGTACTCTAGATGTTTGTATAAGAGTGTTTAGATGAGATTAAGTTTTAAGTCAGTGGCCTCTAAGAAAATCAAATTACCTTTCATAATGTGGTAACCTCATTCAATTAGCTGTATATCTTCATAGGACTAAGCAAACAGGCCTCCTGCAAGCAAGAGAGTGTTCCAGCATTTCAATTTTGGAGTTGTTAGTTAACACTGTCTTTTCTTGGATTGGTTCCAGACTTGAATTAGAATATAAACTCTCCTGGATTTCTAGCTTGCTGAGATCTGCAGGTTTTGCATTTGTTAGTCTCCATTATCATACAAGCACATTGCTTATAATACGTATATGTTACTATTCCTTCTACTGTGAACTTATCCTATTGTTTTTGTTGCTCTGGGAACACAATGGAGAATTTTTGCAAGTTATTCATTCATAATAATAAAATCAAACTTCTATAAGCTGTAAAGCCTTAAGAACTGCACTTTTATCACCTAGTGCCATGTTAATTCCCTAAGAGCACCTTTCATTTTGATTCATATTAATTTACCTTTATTTTGTTGTAATATTTATTGCATGTTTACATTATAATGTTACAGATACATTCTAATTTCTACATTGACAAATAAAGATGTCTAATAATTTTATTACAAGTAGGGTTTACTATAACAATTTACAGTTATTGATTATAATTTTTAAAATATCTGGATGGTTTTAATGTTTAGGAAAACAATAAACATGTGTATATTTATAATTTCAAGAATACAGACTCAAAATTATAGAATTTTAATTGCATTATAAAAATATGATAATATCTCTTGATGTGCTCTTAAATTTAACAGTCTGCATGTCTGTTTGTAACATGGAACACTAACATATATTGTTTATCATTACATAATGACATTGTTTTATATACACATGATAACAAAATGCATTGAAAACATTATGAAGCAGATAATACCAAAATTTCCCACTAAACTTTACTCATTATATTTAAATGTTATATCATCTATAAGTGAAGTTGAAGCCTTGAACTTGGAGATTTTAATTCTTTTAAACCCAAACAATTGTGCTAAATTCTTTTTATAGTTTCTACTATTTTTTGACATTTTCTCTCAGTATTATTTCATTTATCTTTGTTATATTGGCATATATTAATGTTTATCAGTGTTAGTTGCCAAATATCCTTTCAATCAAGCTTTGGTACCTTTTTTTGTTTGTTTGTTTGTTTTGGTGTTTCGAGGTAGGGTCTCACATTGGCCCAGGCTGACCTGGAATTCACTATGGAGTCTCTCAGGGTGGCCTCAAACTCTCAGTGATCCTCCTACCTCTGCCTCCCAAGTGCTGGGATTAAAGGCATGTGCCACCATGCCTGGCTGATATCTTTTTTTTTTTTTTTTCATGTCAAAATGCTCTTCAGATTTTGTTTTCCATGTAGCATGGTTTTTATTTGTATCTAATATTTATCATGACTTTTAGTTTTGTACATTATTTGCTATCTAAGCAACTATCTAACTAGTCCATATAAATTTTCAATAAATGTTTTGTACTTTACTTAACATTATAGCCATAAACAAACTAAAATTAACAATAATTTATTAAACAATTGAAAGAAAAGCCTTTTAAAGGCACAGTGAATAATGCATAATGGTCATTAAAACCATTTACATTTTATACGTGTGCAAGTGACCTAAACAAATACATATTTATAAAATATTAAAGAGCAGAAAAAATGAAATGATATAGGATTTTATGGAAATATTATCACCCCACATCAGCCATTGAATCAAGATTAATCAACAAAGGCAACACTGACATGGTAAGATCTATATGTTATAGCTATGGAACTAGGGAACATACTTTACTCCAAATATAAATTTTGTAGGATAATTTCTATGTTATATTTGTGACTTTATCATTGGAGACTTCAATATGGTATCATTTGAGTAATTCCATGCAGCAGTATAATGATTGATAGCTAATATTATGGATAATAATAATATTGAGTTTTTGTCAAGTCAACTAACTGATAGGGTGATGTTAAAAGGATTTGCAGAAATTTAAGTGGGGGATCATTTCTGGGATAATTAAAATGCTCACAAAAATAGTTGTTCATTATATTATATAGACTGAGAAATATGGTGTATACTGTAGTCTAGAGAAATGGTTGTGCTATACAGGCTTACTACTTTCCACAGGAAAAAGTCAAGTGTGACTTTATAAGCAAATACACTCTAGCTTTATCTCTCACACATTCTACTATACAGGTTATATATAATTGTATTAGTAATATGCTCTTAACAAGATATTTGATATAGTATATGTTTTTATTTTATGAGTATGACATTTTGTTTAATGTCTTAATCATTTGACAACAATATTTTTTAATTGCTTATTTGCAAAGAGAGGCAGACAGACAGAGAGAATGTAGCATTAGGAACATTTGGATAAGTTTATAAAAATGATGATAACTACATTACAGTATGATCCTTAAAATCACAGCTATTATTCAAAACACTACTTATGGGTTGTTTACAAATATTAGACTGTAAATAAAAGAGAAATATACATAAACATCTCAAAATTACATTATAAGTTTAATGATGAGGAGAAAATAAAAATAACTAATGTAAATTATGAAACAAAAGCAAAATTAGTGTACCTTTCTCTTTAACATGAATTATTTCATATTTTCTTTCCATTTTAAGTACATTTTATTTATCTATGAAGCCTTTCTTAATAGGTGTGAGTAAATTCCCAAATTTTGAAATATGTGGAAAGTACAATACAAAATCTAAAACATGAAACTTATTAATAAAATTCATTAATTTGGAAACTTCTACAGCATATTTCTTTGCTGAAATTCAGACACATAATTGTTTGCATGTCATCTCTTCAATGGTTCCTACATTTTCACCTAGAGCATTTGAATGCCAATTGTTAATTTCATCTTCATCATTTAGTCACAATTGTATAGATATCTTGAAATTTTAAATTTGCAAGTCAAATGTATATTACATTACAAAATGCTTTAAAATAATATACTGATATAACTACATAAATTAATATTTTAATGAATTCTTGCATTATTTTGTTTTCTAATTTTCCCAGGGAATTATATCTTTATGTTTAAATCTATAACTTAGGATGCTCAAAGCTTGTCCCATTAGAGATAGAGTAATAAATTTGTAATTAGTGAAATCATTGCCACATGAATAATGAGCTCATTGAACATATATACTATAGTAAGAAAGGAATAATAAAACAACCTTGGTAGTAACATAACTGTCCCATAAAGTCTTGATTAACTTCATAACAATAATACAGGATCATTTTACTTTTATAAATTGGCAGACATACTGAAAATATACCAAACAATGTTGCTGCATCTTTACAGAAGGGAAGAATACTTAATTAAACAAATATAATGCTGGCTGCATTAATTACTTATTGTGGGGATTTAACAACTCACTTTGGAATGTGAGGCCAAAATTATATTTCAGCAGTTTTATGTTAAATGTTTCAAGACATGCCATACGGCCCCTGGGCACCGCATGACATACAGTAGTATGAGAAACAATTGATGTGTGTAATGACAATTTCAGTTCCATTCCAGATGAGCTGACCCACCCCGATTCCACCCTGCTGATCCTGTTTGGTCAGCAGGTAACTTTCACCATCTGTTTCCCTGGTACCAACTGAATCCTTTCTTTTACTGTGCACCTAAGTGGTGAAGCACATTGAATGCAAGATATAGCTTGTAGGTCATGGGATATTCTGTTGTTCTGTTTAATTTTGTAAAATCAATTTTAGCTAAGATTTCATTTTCCTTTAGTAATATGTAAAGTGTTTGTATCCTGAGTATAGTCAGACTAAGGCATGTAAATTTTTATATAGAGACCATACATGTAATTATAGAGATTATTTAATTTGCTGTTTGTATTATTAACATCTTTATGATGATATAATAATCATTCCTTTTTAACAAAGTGCTTTGCATGATCACTGAACTGGACTTGCAAGTGCTAAGAGCTTATAGAAAAACACCTACTCTGGTTTATTTTGGTAACTGTATTGTGTTGCTATTGTTTTAACTCCAGAAGACAAAAAGTTTCATTATGTTTTCTTAAATTTTATTATTATATTAAAAAATCCTTACAAACTATAAAATGATAGCAGTGATGAGTCCAAAAAAATTTGGTTGTTGGCCTTGGTATTAAGATTGTAATTATGGAGAATATGTATGCCTGGATAACCTTAAAAAGTTTTCTGACCTAAACTTTAGAACCTGACTATTACTTTAACAAAAGCAAAGTTTTACAACCATTTATGATTTTCATCTGCATGGGCCAGATAGGGAAGTGGTACCCATATTGTCTAAGTGCTGGGCCACGGAGGGGGAAGTACAGTTAAATTCATTCTCAAATTCCTTCAGAGTGAGTTCTGCCCATCACAATGTTTACATACTTTACTCATCCACTTGCAAGGGGGCATCTACTTATACACATGCATAGATTGGAACCCTTGGAAATCACACGAATACACTTTTACTTTAAGCCACTCCACTATATTTGTTTCCCTAATTTGCAAAGTGTGGTGTCTTTTGTAAGATTTCCTTGTCTTTGCCACACTATTGCCAGAATTAACCATGTGTCTTGAGTAATAATTAAAAGCTAGAAAGAAACATTAAATGTCAAACTGGCAGCAAATATGTTTAAAGATAAACCAATTGTGATTAAACACATTTTTTTTCTGCAAGTTTTTAATATTGAAGGCAAAAATTTTCATGGTAGGAGAAAAAGTTTACATAGGTTTAGAGCAGCATGGCAGTTATTTTAATAGGTAGGATGTTTTAAAAAATCAAGAATGCTAAATTTGAGGTATTCCATGAACTATATCTATGGCACTGGATGGTGAACTTAACACCCAAAGTATACTTCAGTCTCAGCTCGTGCAGTTTCCTATGCCCTGGTCTCACTCCAAAATTTTCACTTGGCTCCATCTTTTCTGTAACTTCTGTTTTTAACATAATCTGATTATGGAAGCTTTAATTGGCCACTAAATACAAAATATGACCCACCCCCAAATATTTTCTCATAAACTGCTTTAATTTTCTAACTTCCCTTTTGGCACACAGAAGACTGTGTCTGCTTCATTTATAGTGCAATCTTTGGGGCCTAGAATAATACTTGGCACATAGAAGACATGCAATACAAGTGATTTTTGATATTCATAAATAAAAGTCACTTTTCTCATCATAAATTCAATACATTACATAAACATTCTTAGCTTTTTAATTAGTAAAGTGGTTTTGGATTGGATAATCTCTACAGTTCCTTTTATTTCCAAGTTCTACAATATCATTGGTCAGGTGACAACATGGGTCCATGTATTCCACCTTTCAATTTAACTATGCCCCTAAAACCTCTTCAAAGTGTCATATGTTCCTCCAGTTTGCCTTTCAGATAGTGCACTCTGACCTTGTGCATGCATCAATCTTTGTATTGAGCCTGTCCTGGCTTGTATCCACCTACTTCACTCTGAAGGCCAGGCCAGCTTCCTCTTACCAATGCAATGAGACCAACTCACAGTCATTGTAATGGAGTTTGTTGGTTAGTCAGACCTCAGTCCTCATTTTATAAATGATACAAGACCTGGTGACATGTGCCTTAATGTTATTAGCTAGTTGATGGCAAGTTGACGACAAATTTTATGTGTGTTCCTAACTAGAGTTCTTTTGTGTGTACCTGGACTACCATACCTGCCTAACATTAATTCTCCTCCCTTTTAATTCTAAAATTAGTTATAGCAAAACCTTTGTGTTAATAGGGCTGGGATTTTTAATATTGTATTTTTGGGGAAGAGGAGAGAGATAAAGAGAGAGAGAGAAAACGGGCATGTTAGGGACTCTAACCACTACAAATGAACTCCAGACGTATTTGCCTCTTGTGATTACTAGGGAATGGATCATGGGTCTTTAGGCTTAGCAGCAAATGTCTTAACTTCTAAGCCATCCCTCCAGTAAAAGTGCTGGGATCTTATGGCTCCAAATAACTTTAATGGCTACTTTATTTTCCATACCTGATCATTTTAAAACATTTTTTATAAAATATGTGCAATGTAATGAGACCTCAATTTATGTAAATGTAGTGTTTATAAGTTTCTCTTAAAATATTTACATATTTATATATATCTAAGCATGCAAGGGTTTATTTTGCCACCCAAATTCTTTTTAAACACAAAACTGAGGAAAATGGAGACATGTTTTGATTTTGACTATTTTCTTCTCAATAGTTTTCAAGACATATGCCATGATACTGTCTACAAAAAACTCATATATATATATCTTTTATTTTGTTTGGCTATCCTAAAAGACTTCATAACAGAAGATGCATACATATTTACAGATTTTACATATACACATACCACATATAAGTAGTTTCTTTATAAATATATGAGCCATTTGTGATTTTTATTTTTAGGGCTATATTTGTTTTTTGAGACAGAGTCTAAGTCTAGAAGGGGCTGGCCTGGAATTCACTATGTAGTCTCAGGCTGGGTATGAACTCAGAGCAAATATTCTACTTTTGTTTCCTGAATGCTAGGATTAAAGATATGTATTACCATGCCTGGCTTCATTTGTATTTTTTTTTTTTAATAAACTTTGAGTCCCTATTCTTTTTTAATATTTATTTATTTATTTAACAGAGAAAGAGAGAGAGAGAATGGGTGTACCAGGGCCTCCAACCACTGCAAACCAACTCCAGATGCATGTGCCACTTTGTGCATCTGGCTAACATGGGTCCTGGGGAATCAAACCTGGGTCCTTTGGCTTTGCAGGAAAACACCTTAACCACTAAGCAATCCCTCCTGCCCCAATGTCCCTATCCTTGAATGAACTTTTTCTTAATTCAATCACACTTACCCTTTAAAAATCCTATGAGCACTTTGTACATTGAAGGTATTAGCTTGGTGTAGTGTTGTAAATATGTTTTCCAGTTGTCATTGGTGTTTACTTCTTGGAGATTTAAAACACCTTATGAAAGCATGGCTGTGAAAGCTATTGAAAATTATGTGGCTATCTGAAGCAATTATTCAACATAGTCTATCCTAGGGGGAAAAAACTCAATTACTTTAATATTTCAAAGGAAGTATTAGTTTAAATTATTTTAAGGAAATAAGATAAAAAACCTCAGAAAATAAACTTTTTTTCTGGAGTGCAAGGACATTAGTAATATTTACTATCTTCAGTAACATAGTTCATGTGTAATTTAGACCTCTTACAGGTGTCACAGAGACATTTTACTCTTCTCACTTCCTGATCACCTCACTAAAATATTTGTTTCTGCTAATGCAGATATTTATTATATCTCATCTATGCTACAAGATCATACATAATAAAAGTCAAACAAAATTGTAAATAAAAACTTGAAAATCATAGAAAGAATTGTAGTTGTAGGAAAACAAAGACCATGTACCAAGGAGAAGTGTAACCCTATCCTCCCTCTCTCCCCAACAACAGAGAGAGAGAATAAGAGAGAGTCAGAGAAGATAGAAATGTAAATCTATCCATTACAGTAAGTTCTCAGAAATATCTTCTAATAATGAGGTGTTATCAAACTGTGTCCAATGGGGCTGGAGAGGTGGCTTAGCGGTTAAGCGCTTGCCTGTGAAGCCTAAGGACCCCGGTTCGAGGCTCGGTTCCCCAGGTCCCACGTTAGCCAGATGCACAAGGGGGCGCACACGTCTGGAGTTCGTTTGCAGAGGCTGGAAGCCCTGGCGCGCCCATTCTCTCTCTCTCCCTCTGTCTCTCTTTCTCTCTGTGTCTGTCGCTCTCAAATAAATGAAGTAAAAAAAAAAAAAAAAACTGTGTCCAATGTTATGGCCTACAGAGAATATAGTCCTAATTCTCAGGGCAGTCCTACATTCTTCCCTGTGATATTCTGTCTCCCATTCTCTCTCTCTCTCTCTCTGTGCCTCTCTCTCTCTCTCTCTCTCTCTCTCTCTCTTCTCTTCCCCCAGAACATTCATTGTCTTGATAGAATAGTAAAATTTGTTTAAATTAATTTCAAACTTTTAAGTGATGATTATGAGACTGTGGAGATGGCCCAGTGTTTAAAGGTGCTGTCTTCTGAAGTCTGTGGGCCTTGCGCTCAATTCTCCAGCCATATAAGTCAGGATAGACATTCATTTACAGCTGTAAGAAATCCTAGCACATCAACACACAAAACACACACACACACACACATACACACAAAATAAGTTTTAAGGATAAAAAAAACACATAGACAATAGAATCTAGAACTAAATAAAATTAAATAATATTGTCCTTGCTTTTTAAATATCATTATCAGTTATTTTTCCAATCATCATCCTTGTAATTATTATTCTGGTACAATTTTAACATAGCAACTCTATAAATGGTCAAAATTGCATCTATTTATATAGAGAGGGAACAAAGAAAATATAAATAAGATTCCTTTTCATTACATTGGGGGAAACAATAATTAGATTTATTTCATCATCTGAAATCTTTTGTGGCCAAAATAACTTCAATAATGTGATATATATGTCAAATCACACATAGATTGTTTTTACAATACAATTGATTCATAAGAAACTAGCTATGTGTGAAATGGATCACACAGGGAAACATGAGGAGTTAGCAATGATGGCATGCAAGTGAAGGAGTCACATCAGCATCCTAACCACTCCACAGCCTCAAGACAAGTGTGATGCAGCCAGCGCAGGGGCAGGCAGATGCTGCCAATGAGCCAGATGCTACTGCTGGAAAGAAAATTTTCTCTCCTCAGCATCTGGATGTTGAAACTGCAATCCAGAAAATGAAGGACAAACAGGGCTTTGTAGCTGGGAGCAGTCTTTACCCACACAACGTAGGTAGTATAACAGGTATTGTCTTAAGATTCTATTAATTAAAAACACAAAATCAGATCTTGTACTTGATATTCCTGTTAGTGCTCTTACCCATAAACATTCTTGCATCATGGTACAATGATAGACTTTTTACTTGTGTTTGGGGAAAACCCATGGAGTCTACGATGACATGTGTCACAATGACATCCTAGCATTTCACATGGTATTCATAGAGACATGTAAGACCTTCAGACTTTTGATTCTCTCTGTTCAGTAATTTTTTTTTAATTTTTTAAAATTTTTTAATTTTTTTTTATTTATTTGAGAGCGACAGACACAGAGAGAAAGACAGATAGAGGGAGAGAGAGAATGGGCGCTCCAGGGCTTCCAGCCTCTGCAAACGAACTCCAGATGCGTGGGCCCCCTTGAGCATCTGGCTAACGTGGGACCTGGGGAACCGAGCCTCGAACCGGGGTCCTTAGGCTTCACAGGCAAGTGCTTAACTGCTAAGCCATCTCTCCAGCCCACTGTTCAGTAAATTTTAATAGTCCTCTTAATGATGAAGATTTAGCCAACAGAAAAAAATAACAGAATAAATGAGAGATTACATGGAAATAGGGTTATTCAAATCCGAAAAATAATCTCAAAAATTTAAATTATCTTAAGAACAATATTTCCACAAAAGAGCAAGCAATCTGAACAGATATAACTATTTATAAAACATGTTCCTGCATATCACTCATATTTTGTTGTACAAAATTTAAATCATAATATTGTTAAGAATGTTTATATTTAGGGCTGGTGAGATGGCTTGGTGGTTTGGCATTTGCATAAGGTGGCACATGTATCAGGAGTTCATTTGCAGTAGCTGGAGGCTGTAGTGTACCCATTCTCTCTTTCATCTCTCTCTCTTTCTCTCTCTCTCTCTTTCCCTCTCTCTCTCTCCCACAAATAAATAAAATGAAATAATTTGAAAATAGTTTTAATGAAAGAATGTTTTTTCATATAAGAATCTGAGAATAATTATGATACCATGTCCTTTGATAAATGATATTCAATTTACTTTTAGATATATAATTCAATATATTATGATGAAAACATAAGATTCAATTATCTTACAATATACAGATATTAGTTAATTTGAAGTTATGATATTGTACATTAAATAGTATAATCTAATCATACAGGTTTTTGTTAATCATCTATTGTTTTCAAGTATATAAGGAACTGCAGGAAAAAATTCAAAATTCAAAAATTAAATGAACTTTTTCTGTATAGGTATTTACTATTTCTAAGTTTAAATTCTCTTTTAAAAAAAATAAGGGTTATCTCATTTGTCCTGGTGCTAACTTACTCTCCATTGGAGAATCTGCTTCTCTTTTTCAGATAGATATAGATCCTAAAGAGAGAGCCACGCCATCATACCTCAAAAGGGCCCCGGCTGAAACTAAGAAAAATTGGCGAAACAATCAAGGGTGCTGTTTTCTGATGAACCAGATACCAGCACAAGGGGGAAGGATACCAACACAGAGAAAAGTCAATGCCTACCAAATCAGAGAGCCAGAGCCTCAGAAGCCTCCAACACCTCATCACTGAAGCAGACCACAAATGAACCCAACATGGCTCAGGGAAACTTTGCGGAAGAGGGGGCGGAAAGAATGTCAGAGCCACATGTTGGGTCATGATATACAGAGACATTTATCTTACCCATAACTGTGGGCTAACTCCACAATACCTCAAAAAGGAGGGTCCAGTGGGGAGGGGGGTAGGTCACAGATGAGCCTAACAATGGTACCAAACTGCCTGTATTTGCTGAATACAAAACTAATTAATAAAAAAATTAAAAAAATATTTATTTATTTGCAATAAGAGACAGAAAGAGAGAAAATGGGTATGCCAAGACCTCTAGTCACTGCAATGGAACTCTAGATGTATGTGTTATTTTGCTCATCTGGTTTTACATGGGCATTGGGGAATGAAACTCAGGTCCTTAAGTTTTTCAGACAATCTCCTTAATTGCTGAGCCATCTCTCCTGTGCCAGGATTTATTATTTTGACATAATTACTAATACATGGTAATTATATATTTTTCTGTTTACCAGGTGGTTGCAGATAAAATAAAAGCAATGCTGGTTTTCACAATAGTACTTTCAGAAATCAGTAAGATTAACATTGCTTTTAGATTTTCTTCTATGGAAGAATATTGATTTATTTCTTTATTTATGGCTCCCAATCAATTGTCTTTTCTTTGTTAATTTTTCATGGTCTCCTTTAAAATTAAAAATAATAAATTAATAATTTTAACTGAGTTAACCATAAATCTATTCTCTGAGATGCTAAACAAGTGTGCTTATGTGGTTAGAGAATACAGTATGAATGTGCAGTGAAAGCTATGTCCCCACTTATATAGAGGGTTTGAGATAGATTAGGAATATGTCCCATTAGTAATAAGAAACACCTAGCAACACAGGGTGAATGCATGCTTCTTACAATTTGCAGTGAGTTCCTTTTCCTTCACTCTCTGCTACCCCCCACACACAAAAAGACCAGTAATAGGCTTACCTGCAGAGTAGATTCTGAGTGTGCATGTATGTAACTATGTGTGTTTACACAGTACATGGAAATGAGGTAGACCTTAAAGACATTTAGAAATAGAAACAAAGTTGGCATTATTTGACCTGTAGAATGTTTCCTGAGTAGTTTGTTTTCTGTTCAATGAAAGGTTATACTTGCAAAGTCTCTAGGCCTTTCAGAGTTGATCAAGAGAAGCAAAGGAATTTACTTGAGTCAACAGTCTTGTGACTGCCTATAGTTTAATTCTTTTACTTTTTTAAGTACAGGAATCATTCCATGTTTTCAAGTTTCATAGTATCTTCATTTCAGATGTGAACCAAATATTCAAATTTTGTAAAGATTCATGAGAAAGACAGGATGTTTTCTTTTATTCTTAGTTGTGGGACAAATACTGTCCATAGATCACTGATATGGTCTTCTGTGCAGCTAGTATTGTGAGTCAACAATTCTTGAGGAATAGCAAAGTTAAAGGTAAATAAAAATAACAAAGAGGTCATGAGGAATTAGGTATTACATGATCTATACTGATAGTGTGATCAGTGACAAGAACGACAGTGCCTGTTAAGTGAATGTGTGACATCACATATCTGCAGGGTATCCTTGGAGAGCAAACTAGCATTGTTTCATCCCTGAGTGAGGGCTTTACAACCACATGTCCCATGATAATGGCGAGTGTCGGGTGAATCATACAGCTTCTTCAGTTTGGGTAGGTCATGAACTGCAACTAGAAGCATACTGACTACAAGGTCCAAGAAATTAGTAATTGCTTTCACAAGACATGTGGCATCTTAATTAGTCTCTGTGTGAGGTAGCCATTGAAAACTATGGTAGTGGATATCATTGGTCCATGGGAATGATGGAATCCCTGAGGTAAAAGTTTTTAGAGCACTTCCCTTTTCATTTTCTGGGTTTCTTAACTGTTTATTTGGCATTAGTAAGTTTTCTTTATCTCTTTACTCTCTGGTCAACACCATTACTTAATACTTTGACTGATGTTGATCTAACTCCAGTAACTTTTAAGTTATTAAATAACAGTGTTCTCTATTAATATTTACATATTGTTTGAGACTCACAGATGAGACCTTGCTATTTTAAGTCCTAGATATAAACAGCCTTGTGTTAATCTATTGTGAATCATTAAATGATTCATTGTCTATATATTCATTATAAACAAACAAAATTAGTTAAGACCAAATAATGCTTCTTCAGCCAGACACAGCTAGGCAGCTATTTGGTAACATTTAACAGTGACTAATTCAAATATAGTGCTGAATTTTTTATTTAGGATTAAAGTATTACATTTACATTTTATTAGAAATGATTATGTCCCTGGAAAAGATAGCCTACCATTTTTTTTTTTTACTTCAAGGCACTAGACATCTAAATATCATGAAATGAAATTGTTATTAACTAAATAATTCCATTAAAAGTTTTATAAGCTAGTGGCACGGGTACTTAAAAATCTACTATTATAAGCCTCTTAGTCATTCCTCTTTAAAATAAAGCTATTTTCTGAATGACAGGCATAACAATATACACAATTTAACACATTTTAACTTTTTTTTCAGTGGCATGGAGTTTATTACGCATGTTGTGAATTATTTTCTTTCTTAGGAAGGAGCTATGGCAGCTAATCAGAAAGAATGTTCTTTCTGGGTGACTTTGAAACCGCATCGCTGCCACTGCAATGGTGTTGCTGCAATGGGTGACTTTCACAACAGGAAATCAGGCCAATTTAAAGTCCAGGCACCAAGCAATTTGAGAACCACCAGCTTTCTGCAGTAATATAATTATTCCCTCCGAGGCGCTTAATTGTATTCATCACACCATGATTTCTGCACAAATTAAGCATGCATTTACTGCTATATATAACTTGCTTTGCAGTTAACATTCTGGAAACAAATTTCAAGGAGGTAGAATTTTAGACTTATTCATCCCCTGAAATCACAATTTCCAAATGTTCTCTATATTTTAAGTTCACATTGTTTTTTTTTTTTTTTCCTTCTGGACTCTAAATAATTGGAAGACCAAGTTTTGTAGGAGAAAATAAATATTTTCAAGTGGATTTGTATGTTTTTGTTATTATTGAGAAATTTTGTAGCAAACTAAATTCAAATATTTCCTACACACATATTTTTAAATGGAAGGAATTCTCTGCTAAATCTAAGTTCATGTAAAATCACACAAAATTGAAAACTGAATACATTCAAAATCCAATGTCAATTTTCCTTCAATTAGATTCTATATAAATGAGACAAAAACAAAACAAAACAAAAAAACCCATAACAGGTAACAATTAGTATACATAGATAATCTTTCTATCTCAAATTGTGTGTACTAATTGACAAATTTAGAAGATAAATTCTTATTTGTTTCTCAAAACCTTAAACTAGAAAAATAGTTTTTTAATGGATTTATCAAACACCCTAGAGGGGGAAAGGAGAGGCTTAGCAGTTAAGGTGCTTGCCTGTAAAGCAAAAGGACTTCAGTTAGATTCCCCAGTTCCCACATAAGTCAGATGCACAAGGAGGTGCATGCATCTGGAGTTCATTTGTAGTGGCTTGTAGACCTGGCATGCTCATTCTCTCTCTCTCTCTCTCTCTCTCTCTCTCTCTCTCTCTCTCTCGCTCTCTCTCTCTCCCTCTTTCCCTCTCTCAAATAAATAAATAAATAAATAATATTAAAAAAAAAAAAACACCTTACAGGCTGGTGAAATGGATTAGCAGTTAAGGTGCTGACCTGTGAAGCCTAAGAACCCAGCTTCAGTTCCCCAGTACCAACATAAGCCACATGCATAAGTTGGTGCATGCATCTTGTGTTCTTTTGCAGTGACTAGAGGCCCAGGAACACCCATTCTTTCACCTCTTTCGCTCTCTTAAATAAATAAATAAATAAATACACAAAATATTATAATAACACCTTACATAGTACACTTTGGATTCTTAGAACATTTCTGCTTCCTGGTTTTATTTTACTTTCATTGCTATTTTATTCATATTAGAAATATTACTTTCTAATATTTAATAAAAGACATTTATATTTTATCAATTTTTCACATGAGAATAGGGAGCTTTTTCTGGTTACCTATCTTCTCATCCATCCTCATATATCATCCTGTACATATATGAATGCTATCTTTACTGGTGGACTGCCAATGTTTCAGAATGTTTCCATTATACAGAGAGTGTCAAATAAGTATATGTTGAATAAAATGACAACCATCATTTTCCTATATCTTACTAGAAGGCGTATAAACTTCTTGAAGACCAAGCTTCTATGGAAGCAGCCTTGTGATTTACACCCTTGAGTCAGACAATAAACTACATATTGTGAAGAGCCTTGGTATTCCTACACGGTTGTGACTCCCATCCTGGCCTTCCATGTTTTCTCCCTGTCTTAGCTGAGTACTGTCAGATCATGTCAAGTCTTGAAAACTAAGGGTTTTTTTTTCTTTTCCATTTTAATGAAGAGATTTATGAGGACTACTTCTAAATACTTAGAACATAATGTTATAAAAACAGGAATAGTAGAGATCAAGCATATAGTAGATGGCAGTACAATGTCTCTCATCTTCTGTATTTTCATTTAGTATCAAATACAGTGGTTGGAAATTAGAAATTCTTATTTTGGCATGTATAGTATAGTGTCTCTCTCTTTCTTTCTCTCTCTTTCTCTTAGGGGAGGGTTTATGAGCATGTGCCAAAGTCAGAAGAGAGCATTAAGTGTGTTCCCTCTATCACGCATCTGTTTGTTTCCTTGAGGAGAAGTCTTTCACTGATCCCAGAGTTTGTCTTCCTCATGACCTCCAGCTATTCTCTAGTCTTTACTCACCACAGTACTGGGATATAGACATATGTGGCCATAGCCAGGCCTTTTGAGTGCAAGACAAGGACTCTTACCCACTGGCCAAATCCCAGCCACAATATTAGCAATTTTTTGAAAGTTTGTCACAGGAACTTGGAAGGTACTTTGCTACAAATATTGACTCCTCACTAGTGCTTACAAGGTAAGATCAACCCATTGGAAGCCTGGTATCTCCACCTTCATTTTGACTCAATATCTTTTCTGTTGGCTCAGACACATGCTTATTTCTACCCCCCTAACCAATCTCATCTCCATTTAAAACTAAGTACACAAAGGTAAGTAACTGGTCCTAAGCTTTCACATGGACTGACCTTGAATTGCAGAAAGAAACAAACAAACAAAAATGTGGGGCTGATACATAATTATGTTTGTAAGAACAGATGGAAACTACCAAACAACTCTTAACCTGTAGTACTGATTATCCCCCAAAGGAGAACACCTTGTCCATAGAATTATTCCTCTAATTATTCATCCATTGAAACCTAAAGCTCATGTTATTACCCTAAAGGTAGTCTCTGCCTACTTTTTTTTTTTTTTTTAAACCAGTGGAATCATATTGAACACATCTCCTCTCTTCGGCTTTTCATCATAATTTATCTTATTCATTGGTGTATTGGGATTGGTTGTGAAGCCTGGTCATTGGGCTATAAAGCCTGGGCTTTTCATTTATAACAATAGTAATGGGTAGGCAACATGGCTCTGGAAAGTGAAGGAGCATTCTCATTGTAAACACATTCGTAAAGGCAGTTGTTGAAAGTTGTTTCTGCAGATATAGGGGCTGATACACAGACATATGGGGAGATCTGAAGAAAACTACTGGTCTGATAAGATGGGCTATGGTCTTGATACATCTGAGGTCAACCAACAACCCCGTGGGGGGAAAATGTTGAATATTGTATCAAAGAGAAAACAATTTTAGGCATTTCTCATAAAGTGTAAGATTATGGAAACTATAGTTATCAGAAAAAACAATTTAATATTTTCATTCTTGCAAATTTGAAATGATGGGAATTTATTTGAAAGTATTTTCAGCATAAGGGGATTTTTGAGAAAGACATGAAGAATGTGAATATTTGAAGGTTTTCTCATGAAGTATCAGTGAAATAGAAATAAACTAATCAACCAAATACAGATATCTAAGTGAATAATGATCATTTAGTAGACTAGAGAGTAGAATGAGGAATACATGCTGTTTGGACCATCACAAACATTTTAAGCAAAAGCATATAACATAATTTTTAGGGAACATAATCTTTTCTTCTATTTTCTTACTTACATACAATGTAAATTTTATTTTGGGCTAGAGAGATGGCTTAGTGGTTAAGCGCTTGCCTGTGAAGCCTAAGGACCCCAGTTTGAGGCTCAACTCCCCAGGACCCACGTTAGACAGATGCATAAGGGGGTGCAGGTATCTGGAGTTCATCTGCAGTGGCTGGAGGGCCTGGCATGCCCATTCTCTCTCTCTTCTTGCCTCTTTCTCTGTCTGTCACTCTCAAATAAATAAATAAAAATAATAAACAATGTAAACTTTATTTTGCTCATTAATTTATTCTGCTCAGTGATCCATGGATCCAAAATTAAGGATAAAAATAGTATATGTTTTATGTAAAGCTGTTCTTATACAAATTCTGTAGCAGATAGATTCAGGTTCGCTGAGATAAACTTCCAGAACAGGCACACTTATGGAGGAAGGGATATTTATTGAAGCTGACAGGTCCAGGGGAAGTTCCATAATGGTAGAAGAAACTGGCCTGCTTTCACAGGACCAAAGAGAGACAGAAAAGTACAAGCCTAAAAGCCAAAAAGCCACACAGTATAGCACACTTCAGGAACTCCAGCTAGGCACATTTTGCATATCTTTAGATTGAAACCTGAAACCCACCACCACACCTTAAGATCCACCTAGTGATACTGCCTTCAGCCAGGTGGCTACAGATGCAAACTACAAACAAACAACTGAATATATTGGGGGCCATCTATTCTATTCAAACCATCACAGGGAACATAATCTTTTCTTCCTATTTTCTTGCTTACATACAATGTAAATTTTATTTTGCTCATTAATTTATTCTGCTCAGTGATCCATGGATCCAAAATTAAGGATAAAAATATTATATGTTTTATGTAGAGCTGTTCTTACAAAAATCAATTTGTAATTTAATTAATTAATATTCATATAAGTTCATCAAAAATAACTGTGTGGGCATGGAAGGATCAGAAAGTTCAGAATTGCAAATTAACACCAAAATAACAGATGGTGGAAACGATACATTCTTATTTGCAGTGTGTTGTTTATTCAGTAATATTTGAATGTTAAGAATTAAAATAATTGATTTCCTGCGTATACAGTTAATTGTGGTATTTGCTACCATATTACAGAGCTGAATATTAGATTGGCATTTTGCAAAACCTTTCATTTTCTGTTCGTAAGCTTTTAAGTTCTGTGATCCCATCTGTCAAAGTCAAGTTCATCCAGTCTATATCATTTTAAGTGGTGTTAGCACAGCTTCATTACATAGTGATATGTACTATACAAATGTTAATTATGTATTTGACCTTGTTATTGATATGGAAATGTTACAGTTTTGATTTGCTTTAAAAAAAAGATAATAAAACTATATGGAAAGGTCTAAAAAAGAAAAATTCATGCTATTAGATGCAAACCTGTTTAAATATGTAAACATAAAATGTTCCTAACATGTTACTAATTTATTCAGCTTACTTTTTAGGAGAAGCCATAGCATTCATCACACACTGCTGTTTAAAAAAATCATATCCTATTATTCTACTGTGCTAATTAAGGGAAAAAAGTAATATAATATCTTGACATTGTTCCAAGGTATCTCAAAATAATTGGATGTATTTCAATAAATAGAATTCAATTTCTTATATATTCTTTATTATATGGTAAAAAGATAGCCGTATTATTATCCATAGTTGTAATAAACATTAAAAATTCCATTACTTGCATAGTAATCTTTTCAAATACTTAAATATAACAGTCAATAACTTTTTCAACATTTTAGTTTAGACTACCTATAAGTTTTATCATATAACTCTAAACAAAATGGTAAAGTACACAAGAATCCACAGACAAAGTAATAGACAAAAAGACTAGAAACTGAGATGTATAAATTACATCAGAAAGAAAAAAAAAAATAGGGCTAAGAAGATGGTTTAGTGGATACAAACACTTGTTGCACAAGATATCAGTCGGGAAACCTGGAACCCACCTAAATGGCTGGTGGGCATGGTGGCACATCTGGAATACCAGCACCTGAAACATGGACACTAGGCATCCCCAGGGAAGTCTGGCTATATATAGTAGCTAAATTGACAAGTTGAACTGTGGGTTCAAGTGACAGACCCTGCCTAATTAAATAGAGAGTAACCTAAGAAGACACTTGGCTTCAACCACTGACCTTCCCATGCATGCACAAACACACATACACAAATACATGCAAACATGCATACTGATGTATGCATATAATACACATATGTATACCAAAATTTATGCAAGTATGCATTCACACAATATACATATGCCAAACATGTAAATATCCATGCACACAAAAGATATGCCAGAAAACAAAAAAAAAAAGAAATTAACTAAATATTGTTTGGTGTTTGATGTACCATTTCCTAAATTTAAGATCATATTGTTGAGGCCCACCCACTATAGGAGCTCTCAAGCTGATCATACTACCCAGAAGCTTAACTGAATAAGTAAGCCAGCCCATCCAGGGTTCAGTCTAACCCCATGTGGAGACTGAGCAGACAAGATGAAGCCCAGCCTAAACCTGTAAGTAGACAGGTCATGTCTACTCAACATAGGCCACAGAAGAAATGCTATTGCTGTACTCTCAGCAAGGTAAAACTACTACCTCAATATGGGTAGACCCCAACACAAAACAAATAACACAAGAAAACAAGGAGATATCCCCACCAAGAATGCTTAGGTTCATAGTGGAAGACTCTGATGAAAATTTCTTAGAGAAAACTTCAGACATAGAATTCCAATATGGAATAATGCTAAGCACGTTCAAAAAAGTAATAAGGCCATCAATAAATAGCTGAATGAAATGGAAGAGAAAAAACATAAATAACTCAATAGACAGCTGAGGCAAATGGGTGAGAATCACATCAAAATAAAAGCAGGGAGAAGGAAAAAGATGGTACCAACACATGACGTGTCCACACAAAGTATGTTCTTAATAAGAATAAATAAAGGAATAAAGCTCAATAAACAGTATAATGAACTCAATAAGGATGTAATAACATGAAGAAGAAGAATTTCAAGGGAAAATAAGAGTGTCAAATTAAGAAATTAAAATGAAATCAATAAAGTGATGTAGATGCTAAAGAAAATATCTAATGTGAAACAGTAATGAAATAGCCTATTTTAAAGGCTCTGAAGAATGTTAGAGCAACAGCATAGATCATGTGTAGGACAGAATATCAGAGCTCAAGGACACATGAGAAGAAATATATCAGGGAGAAAAATATCAATAGCAAGTTCAAAAAGATGTATGAACAGAGCATGAGGAAAATTTGGGGACACCTTAAAAAACCAAATATTACAATCCTTCTGATCTAAGAAGAGGAAGCACTACATGCTACAAGCATAAAAAATATCATCTATGAAATTACAAAAGAAAATTTTCTGGATCTTACAAAAGATAGTCCCTTTAAGCTCAGCAGGCATGCAGAACACTCAATCAACAGTACCCAAGAAGAAATTCCCCACACCACATTACAGTTAAAAACTAAACACAGAGCCAGGCGTGGTGGCACACGCCTTGAATCCCAGCACTCGGGAGGCAGAGGGAGGAGGATTGCCATGAGTTTGAGGTCACCCTGAGACTCAATAGTGAATTCCAGGTCAGCCTGAGCTGGAGTGAGACCCTAAACTAAACACAGAAAATGAAAAGAATCGAAAACTGCAATAGAAAAAGAGCTCACCAGTTGAAAAGGTAGTCTCATCAAAATCGCATTTTTTTGAGTGTAAACTCCAAAAGCAAGAAAGACTTGAAATGGAGTGTTTTGAATTTTGAAAGATCCTGATTATTAACCCAACAACTGTATCTAGAAGTGTTATCCTTCATAATAGAAGGAGAAACAAAAAAAAAAAGTTTTCTTGAAAAATGATTGCTTTATGAAAATATAAGCATTAAGCTAGCCCTGAAGAAAATACTTGATGGGATATCTAACACAGAAAAGAAAAAAAAAAACAATACTCGAGATGGTTTAAGAGGAAAAAACAAAGAATACAGAGGTGAAAGAAAATGAAGATCAATAAAATAGCAAACTCTGAAGTCTTAATTCTGACAGATATTAACTCATTTCTCTTAATTATAACTCAGAGCCTTGTTGGAATAAACTCCCAAGTCCAATTGCGCAGGTTAGCAGGCTGAATCAGGAAACTGGACCTACCCATTTGCTGTCTACAAGAAATCTACCTTACCATTAAAGATAAATACCACCCTAGGGTGAAAGAATAGAAAAAGATACTCAAAGGAAATGGAAATAGGAAACAAATAGATGTGGATATATTAATATCTATCAAAATAGACTGTAAACCAAAAGTAATCAAAAGATTAGTAAGGCCACTTTATACTCATGAAGTGAAAATTTTAAAGAGAATATTACAATCATAAACACATGTGTAACACACAAATGTGCACTAAAATTTATAACCCCAGATCTACCAGATATTAATTCAGAGATAAATCCCAACACAGTAATAGTGATTGACATTAATACTCCATTACTGTCAATAGGAAGAGCATTTAAACACAGTATAAATAACCAATGGCACTAAATAACACCATGGAGCAAATGAACTTAGCAGACATCTATAGAATATTGCACCCAAACACTACAGAATTCACATTTTTCCTGTAGTTCATGGAACTTTCTCTACAATAGATAATATACTGGGACCAAAAGTAAATCTCCACAAATTCAAGAAAATTGGCATAACTCCTTTGAATTACATCTGATCATAATGTAGTAAATCAACAAAAGAAATAGCAGAAAATAAATTAATTCCTGGAGATTGAACAACACATTACTGAAGAATTAATAGCTCATTGAAGAAATAAAAAAGAAAATTAAAAAGTGTCCTGGAACTGATTAACAATAAAAACTCAACCTAGAGCTGGAGACATAGCTCAGTAGTTAAGGCACTTGCCTGCAAAGCCAAAGGTTTGACTCTCCAGGACTCGTGTAAGCCAGATGCACAAGGGGGCACATGCATCTGGAGTTCGTTTGCAGTGGCTAGAGGCCCTGGTGTGCCCATTCTCTCTCTCTCCTTCTTTCTCTCCAATAAATAACTAAAATACATAAAATAACCTCAACCTAGCTAAACTTATGGGACACAATAAAGATAGTCTTATGAAGGAAGTTTGTAGCGCAAATGCCAATATTACAAAAATATAGAGATAACAAATAAATAACTTAATGATAAATATTTAAGTTCAGAAAAAATATGAACAATCCACACATGAAAGTACAAGATGGAAAAAAATAATGAAGATTTGGTTAAAAAGAAAGAAAGAAAGAAAGAAAGAAAGAAAGAAAGAAAGAAAGAAAGAAAGAAAGAAAGAAAGAGAGAGAGAAAGAAAGAAATAAAAAAATCAATGAACTGGAAATGGAGAAAATGATTAAAAATATGAACGAACTTATTCTTCAAAAAATAAAGAACCTTGATTGGGCTGGAGAGATGGCTTAGTGGTTAAGCACTTGCCTGTGAAGCCTAAGGACACCGGTTTGAGGCTCCATTCACCAGGACCCATGTTACCCAGATGCACAAGGGGGCACATGCATCTGGAGTTCATTTGCAGTGGCTGGAGGCTCTGGCATGCCCATTTTATCTCTCTCTCTCTCTCTTTCTCTCTCTTTCTCTCTCTCTCTCTCTCTCTCTCTCTCTTCCTCTTTCTCTGTCTATTGCTCTCAAATAAATAAATAAAAATAAACAATTTAAAAAATAAAAGAAAAGAAAAGAACCTTGATAATCCCCTGGTCAAGATAAAAGAGAGAAGACTCTCATAAAAAAGATTACAGATTAAAAAGTGGATGTAGCCAGGCTTGGTGGCACATGGATTTAATCCCAGCACTTGAGAGGCAGAGGTAGGAGGATCACCGAGAGTTTGAGACCACCCTAAGACTACATAGTTAATTCCAGGTCTGCCTGGACCAGAGTGAGACCCTACCTCGAAAAAACAAGAAAAGTAAATGTTACAGGCTGGAGGGATTGCTTAGTGATTAAGATGTTTGCCTGCAAAGCCAAAGGACCCAGGTTTTATTGCCCAAGACTCACATTAGCTACATGCGCAAGGGGTCCTTGAGTCTGGAGTTCATTGGAAGTAGCTAGAGGCCTTAGAGAGACCATTTTCTCTCCCCTTCCTTCTCTGTCAAACAAATAAATATAAAATACATTTTTAAAATACATGTTATGTACTGGAGAGATGGCTTAGCATTTAAGTGCTTGCCTGTGAAACCTAAGGACACCAGTTCCAAGCTTAATTCCCCAGGGCCCATGTTAGCCAGATGCACAAGGGGGCGCACACGTCTAGAGTTCCTTTACAGTGGCTGGATTCCCTGGCTTGCCCATTCTCTCTCTCTCTCTCTCTCTCTCTCTCAATCTCTCTCTCTATCTATCTATCTATCTGCCTCTTTCTCTCTCTGTCACTCTCAAATAAATAAAAATGAACAAAAAAACTTAATAAAATAGCTGTCACAACATATACCAATGATATTAGGGGAATAATTAGTACATATTTTAAAAATCAATACCTTAAAAAATGGATTAATTTGGAAGAAATGGGCAAATTTCTTCACATACACACCCTACCAAAACTAAACCCAAAATGACAAATTACCTTAATAGAGTTATAACCTCTAATGATATTGAAGGAATATTTAAAGTATCCTAGACATAATATACTACAGGCCCACATGGATTCACTGCCAAATTCTTCCAAAGCTTTATAGAAGACCTCAATCATTTCTTAAATCATTACACAAAATTTGAAAGGAAGGAATTCTCTCTAACTCCTTCTATGAATTCAACATTACAAAAATAATAGCAAAAAGGGGTAGACCCCAAAAGAAAAGATAATTACAGACCAATGCCCATAATGAACTTATATGAAAATTTCTCAATAACATCCTTTCTGATCAAATCTGAGAACACATAACAGTTTCATCTAATTCAATCAATTATGTTTCATCCTTAGTGCCATACATTGTTCAACATACATAAACTGACAAACATAATGCATTACATAAATAGTCTTAAGGACAAAGATCATATGATAATTTCAATGGATGCAGAAAAAGCATTCGACAAGATACAAAATCCCATAATTCTTAATACATTGGAGTGACTGGGGATTGAAGGATCATCTCTCAACACAATAAAGTCTATATAGAACAGAGCTAAATCCCATATCATACTAACTGTGGAAAACCTTGAAGCATTCCCACTAAGAGCTGGAACAAGACAGGATTGTCCACCTTCCCCACTGCTGTTTAATATATTGCTTGAAGTCTTAGTGCATGTCATGCAAGTTAAATAAAAACAAGGAATATGTATTGAGAAGGAAGAAGCCACACATAAGCTACCAAAGAACTCACCAAAAGAAAAAAAGAAAAAAGAAAAAAGAGAAGAAAAACCTCCTAGACTGATGAATTCTTTCAGCAAAAAAATCAATACACAAAAATTAATAGTCTGTTTATACCAAAAACATACATACTGTGGAGGAAATGAAGGCAGCAGACCTATTTACAATACCCACAAAATATCAAAGATTTTGAAATATTCCAAACAATGTAAATGAAAGATCTCCACAATGAAAACATTACAGCACTAAATAATGAACTTGATGAAGACATATGGAGATGGAAAGAACTATCATACTCACGAGGCAGAAGAATTAATATTGTGAAAATGGTCACTTTTTCCAAAACCAATATGAAGAAGCAATGCAATTCTAGAACCATTGTTCACAGAAATAGAATATAACACACTAGTCTCAAAATTCACATGGCAACATAAAGGTCTTAGATAACCAAAAATATCCACAGGAGAAAAAATTGCCACTGGTGGTGTCATCAAACCTTATTTTAAAATATGTTACAGAGCCACAGTAATAAAAACAACAAGGTACTGCACACACAAAAAAACAACCATATAGATTAATGGAATATAACAGAAGACACAGGTATAAGTTTTACTAAATGCAGCTACCTGAAAGTTGACAAGGAGGCCCAAAATGCACACTGGAGAAAAAGCATTTTCAATAAATGGTGCTGGTGAAACTGGAAAACCACATGTGAAATAATTAATCTAGATCCTCTTCTCTCACTTTATGCAAAAGTCAACTCAAAATGGAGTAAAAGCCTTAATATGAGACCTGAAGGTTTTTTTTTTAACTTTTAATTTCAGACAGAGGGAGATAGAGAATGACAGAGAGAGAGAGAGAGAGAGAGAGAGAGAGAGAGAGAGAGAGAGGGAGAGGGAGAGGGAGAGGGAGAGGGAGAGGGAGAGGGAGGGAAGGGAGAGGGAGAGGGAGAGGGAGAGGGAGAGGGAGAGGGAGAGGGAGAGGGAGAGGGAGAGGGAGAGGGAGAGGGAGAGGGAGAGGGAGAGGGAGAGGGAGAGGGAGAGGGAGAGGGAGAGGGAGAGGGAGAGGGAGAGGGAGAGGGAGAGGGAGAATTGCACACTAGGGCCTCTGCCACTGAAATCAAACTCCAGATGCTTACACCATCTAGTGGGCCTGTGTGACCTTGTGCTTCCCTCACCTTCGTTTGGCTAAGAAGGGATCTGGAGAATTGAACATTGGTCCTTAGGCTTTGCAGGCATGTGAATTAATAGCTAAGCCTTCTCTCTAGCCTGAGACCTGAATTCTAACATGAGTAGAAAAAAAAAAGTAGTAAAAACACTTGAATATATAAGCATACAGAAATAATTTCTGGATAAGACCCCAGTAGCCTTAAGTAATTAGACAATTGCTTAAACACTTGGATCTTATGAAATTAAAAACTATTGCTCAGCTAAGCTAGCCATCCACAATCAACAGACAGTTTATAGAATTTGAAAAAATCTACAACATCTGTACATCTGAGAGAGATTTACTATCTAGAATATACAAATGTCTCAAAAATTAACCAATTAAAAAACAACAATAATCAACTGACTCAAAAAAATTCTGAATTGTGAGTTCTCAAAGGAAGAAATAAAAACTCAAAAGATGCTCAATATTGTTAACTATCATGGAAATGCCAGTTAAAATTGCTTTGTGATTCCATCTCACTCTGGTCAGAATGCTTATTATCAAAGAAAAAAAAAAAAAGACAAGAAATACTAGTGATTGTATGGGGAAAGAGGAACCATCATCCACTGTTGGTCGGGGTGCAAACTTGGACAGACACTTCAGAAATTAGTATGAATGTGGAAACACCAGTGAAGATACCCACCAGTGGACATTGCAAGCCTTATATTTGGCCAGCCAGGCCAAATGAGCCAACAGGTGCAGTAAGTGGCACATTTGTTATGGGGGAAAACAACTGCCCTCTAATTTGACTAGTGGCCTGCTCCATGGGAAGGAATACATCCCTGATTCTGGAAACTTATAACAGGGATAGTTATGAGTCCTAGGGGTATAATGTCTAATTGCATATACTATGGGCTTAATGTCTATACTATGCTCACTAAACTGCCCAGTAAGCACTTCTCATAATGTTCATACCTATATATTAATTCTACTCTCACTTTTAGTTAGAGTACCTCCGCTTTTCAGATGAAAGTGGCCTTAGAATGACTCAGAAAGCTCCATGGTGCAGAAATGAAGTGACAGAGGAATGTTCAGAACTGATATATCTCAATCACACTTTCCACAGCTCAGGGTCCATTGTGAAAGAGATATTGGAAAGAGTGTAAGAGCCAAAGGTAGGGTAGTACTCCTTACAACGAGTTCCTCCAGATACAAAATGGCCTGAATATCCATGACCTCACAGTGCCTGACACTGCCTACACAAGACCATCATAATAGGAGGAAAAGATGATGATATAAAAATAAAAGAGAAACTGATTTAGAGGGGGAGGGGATATGACAGAGAGTGGAGTTTCCAATGGGAAAGTGGGGGAAGGGAGGGAATTACCATGGGATATTGTTTATAATTATGGAAGTTATATATAAAATAGTTCAAACTTTTGCCCAGTTATACCACTCCTGGGCACATATCCTAAAGACTCTATACATTACTATAGAGATACTTGCTCCACCATGTTTATTGATGCTCTATTCACAATAGCTAGGAAATGGAGTCAGTCCAGATGCTCAACTTTTGAATTGACAAAGAAGATGTGGTATATACACAATGGAATTCTACTCAGCATTAAGAAAAAATGAAATCATGAAAGCTGTAGGAAAATGGAAGGACCTGGAAAACAAATCATACTAAGTGAGAATATAAAGTTCTCAATAAGAAAATGAAAAAAAAAAGTAACTACTGGGCTGAAGAGATGGTTAGTGGTTAAGTGCTTGCCTGATTCCCCAGAACCCAACTTATCTGGATGCACAAGGAGGCACACACATCTGGAGTTTGTTTGCAGTGCCTGGAGGCCCTGGCATGCCCATTCTCTCTCTCTCTTCTATCTATCTATCTATCTATCTATCTATCTATCTATCTATCTATCATCTATCTATCTATCTATCTATCTATCTATCTATCATCTATCTGTCTATTATCTATCTGCCTCTTTCTCTGTCACTTTCAAATAAATAAATAAAAATTTTAAAAATGTAACTACTAAAAAAGGAAAAGAGAAAGATAGCACAGAAAACTATTTTTAATTGTTTATGATGATGAAATTTGATTTGGGGGTAACTTTATGGGAATTATGATATAAAACAGAAAACTTTCTAATGTGGAATTATGAATTGGAGAAGAGATATAAGGGGCTGACATGGACATTACTGGTTCCTTCTAGATAACCATAAAGAATGAAAGTAACATAACAAATCCGCAAAACATAATCTTCTCATATAAATGCTTACTTCTAAAATAGAATTCCTACATATTAAAACAATACTTCCTTTCCATAATGAAAGTATTCTCAATTGTAGTTTTTAGTTTTGATACTATGAAAGTGTAAAACAATAGCAAGAATAAAAACTTATAATCAGAAACTCTGGATTCTAGTACTGCCTTATAATTGCATTTTTGATCATAACATTAGTTGACTTCTTCAAGTACTTATTCTCATTGGTCTTGGATATCTCTTAGCAAACAGATTCAATCAGTAATCAAAAACTTCTCAAAAGCAAAAGCTGTGTACCTGATGTCTTCATTTTTGACACTCTATTAGCCATTGAAAAATAAGTAATACTTGAACTTTTCCAAAATGGTGGAAGAGAAGGGAAAACTTCAGAACTCATTCTACAATGTTGTTAAGATATCATAGTAAGACAATGATATAAAGTAGTGAGAAAAGTATCACCTGATCATTGTTACAAGCATTGATATCTGAAACCAAATGCATACGTGTGTGTGTGTGTGTGTGTGTGTGTGTGTGTGTGTGTGTAATTCCGCAGCATATTTAAAAGTCTATGCACCACAATCAAAATTTTCTTCTTAGAATACAAGGATTGTTCAGTAGACAAAAGCTGATCAGTGAAATATACTTTATTGTCCTGTTTTTCATTACTGCAATAAAAAGCCTAAGACATGTTAATTCATAAAGAAAAGAGGGTTGTGGCTGGAGAGATGGCTTAGCGGTTAAGTGCTTGCCTGTGAAGCCTAAGGACCCCGGTTCGAGGCTCGACTCCCCAGGACCCACATAAGCCAGATGCACAAGGGGGCGCATGTGTCTGGAGTTTGTTGGCAGTGGCTGGAAGCCATGGCGCGCCCATTCTCTCTCTCTCTCACTCTCTTTCTCTCTCTCTTCCTCTCTGTCTGTCACTCTCAAATAAATAAAAAATAATTAAAAAAGAAAAAGAAAAGAGGGCTGGAGAGATGGCTTAGCGGTTAAGTGCTCGCCTGTGAAGCCTAAGGACCCCGGTTCGAGGCTCGGTTCCCCAGGTCCCACGTTAGCCAGATGCACAAGGGGGCGCACGCGTCTGAAGTTTGTTTGCAGAGGCTGAAAGCCCTGGCGTGTCCATTCTCTCTCTCTCCCTCTATCTAGCTTTCTCTCTGTCTCTGTCGCTAAATAAATAAAATATTTAAAAAAATATTAAAAAAAAAAAAGAAAAAGAAAAGAGGGTTGTGTTTTTGCTCCTCAGCTGGCATAACATTCTTGATGGTTTAAACTAGGGTGTCATATGGCAAAAGATGAGGGCATGTTTGACTGTCTTGTATCTTTTCTCTCTCCTTATAAATCCATGGAGACTCAACCATGGAGGACCTACCCTTATGATTTTCAACCTGATCATTGCCTATACAACACTCCAAACTATAATCAGATTCTGTCTACTCCTTTTGTACTTTAAATTGTTTATTAATTTCAAAACAAGGTTTGGATGCTCACCTAAACCATATCTAAATTATAACTTACATTCTAAGTACAATGAAGGAGATATGGCGCATGGTCCTCTTAATCAGTATTAAAAATATTTGAAAAACAAAATTCTTTCATGATATAAATATTTGTTTGTACTTTCTAACAAGTTATGTAATATTCAAGGAATAAAAGGAAATACAACAATGAGACATAACACTATATATGTAAGACAAAAGTTAACATAATTTCTTAGTGATGAAAGACAGGAACAATTTCAGACATGAATAAGATAAAGAGATCTACATGTAGCCCTTCTTTTTTAGAATAATTAGGCTTTAGAAATAACTGAAATAACATCCTTATAGATAGAAGAAGAGAAGTAAAACTATCCCTGCTTGCAAAATTATAACATTTTAAGTAAAAAGTACTCCAAACTTTTGGCATTTCTATAAACAAACAATGAGCAATCTGAAACAGAAATCTGCCCAAGAAATTCTATTTTATGTAGTATTAGGGAGAATGACATGCACATAACTTAATCATGAAGGTGAAAGACTATTTAAATGAAGCCATAAACCATTGATGAAATAAATTAAAGAAAATGTAAGGAGGGCTGGAAAATGGCTCAGCAGTTAAGGTACTTACCTGGAAAGCTTAAAGACTCCAGTTCATTTGCAATCACTAGAAGCCCTAGAACACCCATTCACTTTGTCTCTATTATTTGTATCTCTTGCTTTCAAATCAATAAAAAATATATATCCATAAAAGGAAAACATAAGGAAAAGGGGAAGAAAACACATCACGTCCATGGATTGGAAGACTGGTACTACTAATATAGCAATTGTACCCAAAAATAATCCATAGATTTGGAGCAATATCTACAAAAATCACAATGATATCTTTTCAGAAATTGAAAAACACTTTCAAATTAATATGAACTCAAAGAGAATCTGAGGGGTCAAACTGACTTTGCTGAGAAGCACAAACTCAGTGGGTCATGTAAAAATGAATTGCTTTATCATTGCTAGGACAAAATACCGGGCACAAATTTAGTTTAAGAGAGAAAGAGTTTATTTCCATGTACAATCCCAGGTCATAGTCCATCATTATAGGGAGAATATGATGACAAGAGCTTGAGGAAGCTATTCACATTGATTCCACACTGATGAAATAGACAGCAATGAATGTTGGATACTTTCCTGTTTATGCAGTATACGAATCTATCACATGGAACTTGCTGACCACAATGAGGACAAGTACTCTCACCTTATCTAGAAAACCCCTCACAGACATGACCAGAACTTTGTTTCCACATTAATTATAAATTCTGTCTAGTTAACAGGCAGAGATTATCCATCACACATACACACACATGGAAATTAAAATACATCTAAATAGTTCCCTTGGTTTTTTTTTTTTTTTTTTGGTCTTTTTATGATTGTTTTTTTTTTGGTCTTTTTATGATTTTTTTTTTTTTTTTCAGTGCTGAGGACCGAACCCAGGGCCTTGCGCTTGCTAGGCAAGCGCTCATCCACTGAGCTAAATCCCCAACCCCAAAATACATCTAAATAGAAGAGAGGCTAACTGGGATGAAAAGTTTCAATAAAAGGAAGATGGAGAAGGGGGCAAGAGAAAGCTATGGAAAAGGATATGAGGGGATTATAATTAAAACACATTACATAAATATATGAAATTTTTTTATTAGTTTTCTATTCAGCAAGAACAGGCAGTTTGGTACTATTATTAGGCTCATCTGTAACCTACCCCCTCCCCAATGGCCCCTCCTTGTTGATGTAAATGGGTCATGCATTGTGGAGTTAGCCCACAGTTATTGGTACAATAAATGTCTCTGTATATCATGACCCAACATGTGGCTCTGGCATTCTTTCTGCCCCCTCTTCCACAAAATTTCCCTGAGCCACTTTGGGTTCATTTTTGGTCTGCTTCAGTGATGAGGTGTTGGGGGCCTCTGAGGCTCTGGTTCTCTGATTTGGTAGGAGTTGCTTTTTCTCTGTGTTGGTCTCCTTTCCCCTTGTTCTGGTATCCGGTTCATCCAGAAAACAGCACCCTTGCTTGTTACGCCAATTTTCCTTAGTTTCAGTCGAGCCCCTTTGGAGGCATGATGGGGTGGCTCTCTCCTTAGGATCTACATCTACCTGAAAAAGAGAAACAGATTATCCAACGGAGAGTAAGTTAGCACCAGGACAAATGAGATAGCCCTTACTTTTTTTCGTAGAGAGTTTAACAGGTATAGGCCCTCTTGTAGCCCATTATTGATGGTAGCTTCATATTGGAGAGTGGGCTTATGTTTGGATATGGTTCTGACTTGTTTCCCAGCTCTAGCTATGGGTCTAGTACCACTGAGGGGATCAGCTAGCCAAATCAAGAGCACTTGGTTCCCCACCATGGCTGTGTGCCACTATTGCACTTGTGTGGGCATCACACCAGGTTATTTGCTGCTAACTGGTTGGACCATGAGTTGCTTGGACAGATATTGGTCATTTTCCCCAGTTGTCCATGTAGCACCTTCTGGCACTAGACACGCTGACTGTCTTGGGACTGACTCTCTCCTGGCTTCCAGCCATGCTGTTCCATTTTATGTGCCAGCTGCATATGGTGTCTTCAGCAATAGGGTCTTACCACTAACCTTTGGTGGGTCATCAAGTACTGTGACATAAATCTGTCATTCTTTTAGAAAACCTTGTTGGTTTCTCTGATCAAAAGCTCATTGTGGGTGATAGCCCCATGCTGGTACTGGGAGTTACAGGTCAGTGTCCCCTAAAAAAATGAGGAAAAAAAGGTAACTAATATATAGGACATAGAGGGGGGAGAGAGAGAGGGAGAGGGAGAGGGAGGGAGGGAAGATGTAGAGGCTTTAGGTTAGACTTGATCCTACCCTCTGCAGTGTCTTGTGGTTCAGCTGTTTCCTGAAAGGGCCTGGTGAAGATTCAGCCATTTGGTCTGCCTCTTAGGAAGTAGAATTTTATGGTACCATTGTTGTTTGGGTCTAGATTAGTGTTTCTCACCCCTTCGATGCCCTCCCCACCCTCCCCATCCCTCCTAGTGTCTAGTCCATGAGATGCTTGCTGGGTGTGTAAGGTAGATTCAGGTTAGGTGCTGTGAATGAGTGAGACTATGTGGCGAGGTTTTTTTTTTTTTTTTCTGTGATTGGGTAAGTTCACTGAGAATGATCTGTTCCAGGTTCAACCATTTTTCCTCAAATTTCTTTGTGTCATTTTTTCTTACTGCTGTATAGAATTCCATTGTGTAGATATACCACATCTTAGTTATCCATTCTTCTAGTGATGGACATCTGGGTTGATTCCAGCTCTTAGCTATTACGAATTATGCCACTAAAAACATAGTTGAGCAAATATCTCTGGCCTGTGTTTTCAAGGTTTTAGGGTTGATGCCCACTAAGGGAATAACTGGGTCTGTTGGTATTCCTACAGTCAGCTTTTTCAGGAGTCTCCATATTGCTTTACAAAGTGGTTGCACCATCCTACATTCTCACAAACAGTGGATGAGTGTTCCTGCTTCTCTACATCCTCGCCAGCATTTATTTTCGTTTGAATTTTTGATGTTTGCTATCCTTATTGGGGTAAGGTGGAATCTCATAGTTGTTTTAATTTGCATTTCTTTGATGATTAGGGATGATGAACATTTTCTTAAATGTGTGTTTGCCATTTGTATTTCTTCCTCAGTGAACTTCCTTTTTATCTCTTTGCCCCATTTTGTGAGTGGGGTGTTTGACTTTTTACTGTATAGAGTTTTGAGTTCTTTGTAGATTCTAGAGATTAGACCTCTATCAGTTGGATAACCCACAAATATTTTCTCCCATTCTGTGGGTAATCTATTGGCTTTGCTTATTGTATGCTTGTCTGTAAAGAAACTCATCAGCTTCATATGATCCCATTGGTTGAGTGACTGTTTAAGAACTTGAGCTACCAAGATTTTGTTCAGTAAGTCTTTTTCCATTCCTATATCATGGAAAGTACTTCCTAAATTTTCTTCCAGTAGTATTCAAGTTTCTAGTGTTATATTGAGGTCTTTGATCCATTTGGATTTGTGTGTAGTGCATGGTGAAATGTGTGGATCAAGTTTCAGTTTCCTGCATGTGGTTATTCAGTTTGTCCAACACCATTTGTTGAAGATGCTGTCTTTTTTCCAGCCTTATTGTTCAGGCCTTTGTCAAATATCAAGTAGCTATAGTTGCTTGACCCAAAGTCCAGGTCCTCAAGTCTATTCTATTGATCTATACTCCTGTTTTTATGCCAGTACCATGCTGTTTTTATTAGTATGGCTTTGTAATATAGCTTTAGATCTGGTATGGTGATGCCACCAGAGGTATTTCTTTTGCTGAGGATATGTTTGGTTATGCGAGGCCTTCTGCCTTTACATATGAAATTTGAGATCTTTTTTTTTTTTTTTTCTATCTCTGTGAAGAACACTGTAGGGATTTTAATTGGAATTGCATCAAATCTATATATTGCTTTTGGTAGGATTGTCATGTTCACAATGTTAATTGTGCCTATCCAGGAGCACAGGAGGTCTTTCCATTTTCTCAAGTCCTCCTCGATTTCTTTTTTGAGTGTTTTTCTGTTTTCACTATATAGATCATTCACTTCCTTGGTTAACATTATTTCAAGGTATTTTATTTTTTTGTTGCTATTGAAAATGGGACTATGTCCCTTATTTCTTTCTCTGTATCTTTTTCATTTGCATATAGAAATGCTACTGATTTTTGTGCATTGATTTTGTATCCTGCTACTTTGCTATAGGAGTTAATTACCTTCAGGAGTTTTAGGATGGAGTCTCTCGGGTCTCTTACATATACAATCATGTCATCAGCGAATAGAGCAAACTTAACTTCTTCCTTTCCAAATTGTATCCCTTTTATTTCCTTCTCCTGTCTGATTACTTGAGCTCAGACTTCCAGTACTATATTGAAAAGCAGAGGTGAGAGAGGATAACCCTGTCTTGTTCCTGATCTTAATGGGAATTCCTCCAGTCTCTCTCCATTAAGTATTATTTGGGCCTTTGGAGCTTTGTATATTGCCTTTATTATGTTAAGATATGTACCAACTATGCCCATTCTCTCGAGTGTTTTGATCATGAAGTGATGTTGTATCTTGTCAAAGGCCTCTTCTGCATCTATCGAAATGATTACATGGTTTTTATGTTTAAGCTTGTTTATATGGTGTATTACATTGACAGACTTCTGTATGTTGAATCACCCTTGTGTTCCTGGGATGAATCCCACTTGGTCATCGTGGATAATGCTTTTGATGTGTTGTTGGATTTGGTTTGCTAGGATTTTGTTCAGGATCTTTGCATCTCAGTTGATTAGGAAAATAGGACGGTAGTTTTCTTTTCCTGTGACATCTCTGCCTGGTTTTGGAATTACGGTGATACTAGCTTCATAAAAGAAGTTGGGTAGCTTTCCCTGTTCTTCAATTGTTTGGCATAGTTTAAGGAAGAGTTGTTTGAGTTTTTTCCATGAAGATTTGACAGAATTCAGCTGAGAAGCCATCTGGTCCTGGACTCTTCTTTTTGGGGAGGTTTTTTTTTTATTACTTTTTCAATCTCCATGAGTGTGATGGGTTCATTGAGGTGATTAATCTGCTCTGAGTTTATCTTTGATAGATGGTATGTGTACAGGAATTTATCCATCTCCTCCGCATTATCCAGTTTTGTGGAGTAGAGGTTTTTGAAATAAGTCCTGATGATTCTCCCAATTTCACTTATGTCTGTTGTGATCTCTCCTTTTTCATTTTGAATTTTGTTAATTTGAAGCCTTTCTTTTTTTGTTTGATCAAATTGACCAGGGGTTTGTCAATCTTGTTTATTTTTTCAAAGAACCAGCTCTTTGTTTTGTCAATTGTCTTAATTATTTCCTTGGTTTCCAATTCATTAATTTCTGCTCTGATTTTATTGTTTTCTTTCCTTCTGGAGCTCTTTGGGTTGGATTTTTCTTGTTTTTCCAGTGCCTTTAGGTGGATGATTAGGTTATTCATTTGGGATCTTTCTGTCTTTTTTATGAAGGTATTGAGTGCTATGAATTTTCCCTTGAGGACCACTTTCATTGTGTCCCATAAGTTTTGGTATGATGTGTTCTCATTGTCATTCAATTCCAGGAAGTTTGCAATTTTCTTTTTTATTTCATCAACTATCCATTTATTGTTTAAAAGTGTGCTGTTTATTTTCCAGGTGCCATTGGGATTCTTGGTGGTTCTTTTGTTGTTGATTTCTAGCAATATAGCATTGTGATCTGATATCATGCAGGGAATTATGTCAATATTCCTAAATATGTGGAGGCAGTCTTTGTGACCCAGTATATGGTCTTAAATATATGAAAAATTTCAAGAAATAAAATAAGAAAACAAAAGTGGTATAGATGATTCATTTTGTTATGTGCAATTTGTAATAATGAATTTTGGGGAAAAAAAATCTTTAACAATATAAGAAGAAAATTTTTTCTAGGTTTTCTTTTGCCATTTTCAGTTTAAACTGACTAATACTTTAGAAGTATTTCTGACAAGATTTTAGGAATATTTCGTGAATACAAGGTGTAAGGGAATATACTTCACAGTTAAACTCTTATCAATTTGATTAGAATCAAATAATGGATACTTCCTTTGGACATGTCTGTGAGGATGTTTGTAGGAAAGACTAACTAAGGGAGAAAAATCTTCCCCCAGAAGGGTGGGCCCTTCTATAGATAGAGTATATGAAAAAGGTCTAAGTGTACACAGGGCCTTTGGCCTGGCTGTATAGCCGCATAAATAAATGCTATATAATATCAAAATTCTTCTACATAGTATGAAAAATTGAATATGCATATATGATTAATATTTCATAAAATGGGCAATTTAAGTATTTTATATTTTTTCATATTTTTCAGATGTCCTATAATTTACAACTCTGATTTTATTTTTTCTCTTCAGTGTCTAATATATGCCTAATAATGTGACAGGAGCTTCAGTTAAAATTGTTACAGGGAACTAATTATATTTGGTAAAGTGTACCATTACTAAATATTCCATTATACATCCTATTTATATGTGACTGAAAAGCTGATTAATATTTCAATGATGTGATGTGTATATGCATTGTGTTTTCTATGTTAATTGATTTGAATTCAATTAATTGTGATATAGTCCAATGATTTCTAAAAGAGTGATTGATGTAGCATATGAGGAATGACCTCCCATTTGAAGTAGTCTTACTGCTATTAAAAAAAAAAAAAAAAGTGACAGCAATCTTGAAAATGCAGAGCAATTCTTTATTTTGGAAAGCAGCTCCTGTAAGATAGATGTTTGAGGAATTTTGTTTCCTCTTCATGTTGATGTTTAGATGTGATAATGTCTAGTGTCACCTTAGCAGAAGATGGTTGTTAGGCATTTAAAAGACTACTTCCATCATTGGTAGTATTTAAGATTTATATTTTATTATGATGATGGAAACCTCCACTTGAATAGGCCTTCTTTTGTGAAGCACAAGTTTTTCATAGTAACCTGAACTCAACAATGTGCAGAGGTAAGAACCACTTGGCATTTTTTTTCCCTACTTGCCTCATTAGATCCAGTATCCAAGAGATCAATGACTAGGATAAATTGACAAAATATGCATTTCCCTTTCTCCTGATGTGGTAAGACAGAGAGAAAATACTGCATTTGTTTTTTCATTCTTCTAAGCATTTCAACTTTCATTTCTGTAAGTGTTATCACATTCAGTTTCAACACTCTCTCTCTCAGTAGCAATCTGTCTGCTCCTTTTATCTCTCTGAGGATTTGTCCTAATAGAATCATTCTGACTGAATTGTAGTTTTTTTTTTTTTTAACCTGCTTTTATTCCATCCCTATATGATAATGATGGTCTCATTTTATTTTCAGAAATGCTGACATACTGCTTAAGTTTTGGGTTATTATTTTTATGTTTCTTAAAAGAAAAAAAAATAATTGATTGTCTAAGTCTGCTTTGTATATTTACTGAAAGAGAATACAAGAGAGTGCATTTAGGCAGAATGGAGGTGGTAGGGGGTATCTGTGGATTCAGAAAGACATGGGTTCAAGTTCTCTGTCACTGAGCAAGATGATCCTGACACCTTTGAGTAGTCTCAAGAAATCTGTGCTCACATGTAGATTTGCTGTGAACATCAACAGTTAGCTCAATTTCCAGGACACAGAGTGAAACCAACTACTTTGCCTGCTCCAAGCTTGTCTAGAACTCAAACATCTAGGACAGATGCCTGCCACTGTGCTTTGCTTTGACATAAATATAGTTATACTTGGATATTTTTGTATGTGTTGACCTATCAGAATAAGCTTACTCTCTTTTATATCTTCTGCCTCCTTAAGTATAATATAACTAAATCAATTTCTAATATCTTGAACTTGGTCTTTAGTAAATGTGGTGGTTTGATTCAGCTGTCCTCCATAAACTTAGGTGTTCTGAATGCTAGGTTCCCAGCTGATGGAGATTTGGGAATTAATGCCTCCTGGAGGGAGTGTATTGTTAGGGGCCGGCTTATGGGTATTAAAGCCAGTTTCCCCTTGCCAGTGTTTGGCAAACCCTCCTGTTGCTGTGGTCCATCTTCTGTTGGCCAGGGGGTGATGTCCACCCTCTGCTCATGCCATTGTTTTTCCCTGCCATGGTGGAGCTTCCCCTCGAGCCTCTAAACCAAAATAAATCTCTTTTTCCCAGAAGCTGCTCTTGGTTGGGTGATTTCTAACAGCAATACGAACCAGACTGCAACAGTAAAGTGGTACCAGGAGTGGGGTTGCTGCTAGACACCTGACTATGTGGCTTCAGCCTTTTGTAGCTGATTTTCAAGAGGAAAGTGGAAGGAGTTGAAACCTTGGCCTAAGGGGAGCCTTGCAGTGCTGTAAGTACAGCTTAATGGACTATTCTGGTCTGAGCTCTAAGACCTGAATGCAGTAAGAACTATGGACTGTGAGGTTTGGCTTATGAGGGTGAGAAAGAGCTGTGCCTGGACTGGGCTAGCAGTTTGTGTGAGAAGCTTGCTCTTGTGCCCATGTCCTGAGAAGTTGTGCAGGGTTGCTTAGCATAGAAATGAACTGGTGTGTGCAGAGGGATATGGCACAGAAAGGAAAATCTTTGGGTGAACTGCTGCCCATTCAGCTGCAACTGAGAGATAACAACCTTTGAGACTGGGCTAGCTGACCTGCGCTGGGGCAACAGGAAGAATGTCAGCTCTTTTGAAGGGGTCTGGGTGCTCAAAGAGTGCCCAGTTCTTCAAAGTCTGCTTTATTCCCCCCTGGATTAAGAAATTGGCACCTACCTGGTATCGTGGAGTATAAAATGCTGGAAAGAGGGTCATTGAGTTTGCAACACGGTCTTGTTGTTTTGGAAATGGCCATGGGCAATGTGAAGCAGGTTTGCTGGTTGCCTGCATAGAGACCCCATGGGGCCATGAGGATGAACCGTGGCTTGCAGTAGAGACCCAGTGGAGATCCCGGGACCACGAGATGGCTGCCGAGGAGCTGCCGGCCCCGATGAAGTTTTCCAGGACTGTGAGTAGCCTAGGTGGAGGGGCAGAATTGGAATGCCAGAGACTTGTTGCTGGTTAGAATTATCAGACTTGAAGATTTGTCACTGGCTAGAGTTGCTGGACTTGAAGCTACAGAGTTTGATGTTTGCCTTGGTTGTTATAAATCTGGTATTAGTTGAATGTTTCTTTGCTATGCCCAATGCCATCTTTTGCAGTGTGAATATTTATTCTGTGTCATTACGGGTTTTTTGAGGTTATATTTTGGTATTATGGCTCAGTTAAAAGATCTTGAACTATGGGGATGTATGAACATCATTGGAATTGATAAAAAACTATGGGGACTTTTAAAGTCAGACTGAATGCATTGTATTTTACATCATGTATGGATATCAGTTTATGGGGGCCAGGGGCGGAATGTGGTGGTTTGATTCAGGTGTCCCCCATAAACTTAGGTGTTCTGAATGCTAGGTTCCCAGCTGATGGAGATTTGGGAATTAATGCCTCCTGGAGGGAGTGTATTGTTAGGGGCCGGCTTATGGGTATTAAAGCCAGTTTCCCCTTGCCAGTGTTTGGCAAACCCTCCTGTTGCTGTGGTCCATCTTCTGTTGGCCAGGGGGTGATGTCCACCCTCTGCTCATGCCATCGTTTTTCCCTGCCATCGTGGAGCTTCCCCTCGAGCCTCTAAGCCAAAATAAATCTCTTTTTCCCAGAAGCTGCTCTTGGTTGGGTGATTTCTAACAGCAATGCGAACCGGACTGCAACAGTAAATGTAAAACCAGTCACCTTGGAAAGAATACATTATAGAAGAGTTAATACTATGATATGAGCTTGGAAATTTTTAAGTGATAGCCCATCAAGATATTGATCAACATTTATAAACAAAGCTGGTTATTTGAATTTTTAACAGCTACATTTTAACAAGTGTAACATGGAAAGCTGTTTAAATGAAAGCATATAGCTTGGTTTCTTGACAAAAGCATAAAGCTATAACACTGTCCTAACTCTTGAGCTGCTTAACCATATTCATAATCCCCTAAACATTGTGCCCACTTCTAATCTTCACACTTCTCTTTACTACTACTCCATTCCCATCTTCCAGGGATTCACTGAGGTCACCTTGAGCAAAATAGATTACTTTGTACTTTTGTAGAATTCATTTGTATGGACTAATATTATGTATCACTATCAGACTTATTTTGCTCATGATTATTTTGAAGTCTGTCTATTTTTCCTGATATACAAGTTCCACATTTTATGACTAAATAGTATTCCACTTCATAATGTAAGGTTTTTTTATTGACAACTTACAAAATTATAGACAATAAGCCATGATAATTCCCTACATCCCCTCACTTTCCACTTCACAACTCCATTCTCCATCATATCCCCATTTCCCTCTCAGTCAGTCTCTCCTTTATTGTGATATCATCTTTTCCTCCTATTATGATGTTTTTTTTTAGGTAATGCCAGGCACTGTCAAGTCATGAGTATCCAGGACATTTTGTGTCTGGAGGAGCACATTGTAAGGAGTCTTACCCTTCCTTTGGCCCTTACATTCTTTGTGCCACTACTTCTGCAGTGGACCATGAACCTTGGAAGTTATAATATAAATGTTTCAGTGCTGAGCACTCCTCTGTCACTTCTTAGAACCATAGTGCCCGTAGAGTCATCCCAGAGATCACTACCATCTGAAAAGTGAAGTTTCTGTAGCCAAAAGTGAGAGTATCATTAATTTATGAACATGAACATTAAGAAAAATGCTTACTGGGCAGTGTAGTCAGCATAATATATGCATTTAGCCAAACACCAGTAGGTGTTATACCCCTAGGACTCATGACTTCCTCTGTAATAGGTTTTTAGTATTAGGCATGTATTCCCTCCTCTGGAATAGGCCTTCAGTTCAATTAGAGAACAGTTGGTTCCCAGCATAACATACATGCCACTGTTTTACCCATTGGATAATTTGGCCTGGCTGGCCAAACTTAAGATTTACAGTGATGTCCACTGTTGTTTATCTGCAATGTTGACTTCTCTTTCTCCCATGGAGCTGCATGCAGCATAGCTTTCTCCAGCTTTCTGCCAGCTGTTGTACATGAAAAAAGTTTTCAGCTTAGCTCCAGCTAGGTTTCTCAGTGTTTGCAGCCCAAGCATGTGGAGCCTTCAGCAATAGGGTTTTGTCATCTCTTCCTGGTGGGAAACCAAGAGCCTCAGCAATAGCCAGTAATGTTTTGGAGGAGTATCAGGGACCTCCCTACGCAACAACTCACAGGAATATATTCCATCCCTGGCACTGAAAATTTTCAAGCAACAGTCTACAGCTTCTGGGTGCACCACTGTCCAAAATATAGTACTTTTCCATACGACTTATTCATATCCTTTTAGATTTTGATTAACCTTCCTCCACTCTTCCCTTATCCAGTCTCTTCCCCTGACATCACTGGGGGCCTGTCCACCCCCAGTACTCTGTACTTCTATTTATGTATGTAAAATACCATCCTCTTAAGTTGCCCACTCTCCTCTCTCCCTTACAGACACTTTTGGCTTACTGGCCTCTACTAACAAGTTTCATTCCACTCACATATAAGTCCAAATATTTGTTGCTGGGATCCACATATGACAGAGAACATGTGGTGCCTGGCTTTTAGGGCCTGGGTTACCTCACTAAGTATAATCCTTTCCAGATCCATCCATTTCCCTGAAAATTCCATAATTTATTTTTTTCTTTACTGCTAAATAGAACCCATTTATATAAATGCACTATACCTTTATTATTCACTCATCAGTTGAGGGACATCTAGCCTGGTTCCATTTCCTAGCTATTGGGAATAGTGGGGTAACAAACATGGATATGCAAGTATCTCAAAGGTATGGCAACAAGTCCTTAGGATATATGCCTTGGAGTGGTATATCTGGGTCATATGATTAATCTATTTTTATCTGTGTGAGGGTTTCTCTTTTTCCATGTCCTCTCCAGCAGTTATTATTTGTTTTCTTAATAATAGCCATTCTTTCAAAAGTGAGATGGAATCTCAAGATAGTATTAATTTGTATTTCCTCGATGGCTAAGGATGTAGAACATTTTTTTAGATGTTTATAGGCTGTCTGTACTTCTTCTTTTGAGAAGTCTTTACTTAGTCCCATAGTCCATTTTGAAATTAGGATGTTTGATTGCTTATTATTAGTTTTGTGAGTTCTTTATGAATCCTGGATATTAATCCTCTGTCACATCTACAGCTGGCAAAGATTTTCTCATATTTTGTAGTTTGCCTCTTTCCTCTATTTCCAGTTTCCTTTGCTGTACAAAAGCTTTGTAAATTCATGAGGTCCACGTGGTTGATTAGTGGATTTATTTCTTGAGCAACTGGGATTATATTCCAAAAGTCATAGCCTATGGTAAAATGTAGAAGGGTTTCTCCTACTTTTTCCTCAGCAGTTTCAGAGTTTCATGTCTGATATTAAGGTCTTTGATGGATTTGAACTTAATATTTTTGCATGGAGGATCTATTTTCATCCTCCTACATATAAATTATCCAGTTTTCTCAGCAGCACTTGTTGAAGAGGCTGTCTTTTCTCCAATGAGTATTTTTGGCATTTTTGTTGAAAATCAGACAGCTGTAGCTACCAGAACTTACATCTGGTTCCTCTATTCTGTTACATTAATCTACACTTTTGCTTTTGTACCACTACCATGCTGTTTGTATTAGCATGGATCTGTAATATAGGTTAGAATTAAACATGGTAATGTTTATACTCATACAGTAACGTTACTCTCACTTTTGGTTAGAGAAGCTTCTCTTTTCAGAGGCCATGACCATTGGGATGGCCCAAAAGGCAACATAGTTCTGAGAAGAAAGGATGGAGGAGTGTCCAGCACTGAAACATCTCACACCCTCCAAGGCTCAGGGTCCTTTGCAAAAGAGGTGGCGGAAAGAATGTAAAAGCCAAAGGAAGGGTACCACTCCCTACATACTACTGTCCAGACAGAATTTGGCCTCGATATCCAAGACCTCACAGTGCCTAGCAATACCTACACAAAACCCTCATTATAGGAGAAAAATATGATGACATCAAATTAAAAGAGAGACTAATGGACAAAAGGAGGGAATATAACAAAGAGCAGAGCTATGAACGAGAAGTGGGTTAGGGGAGGGGAGGGGAGGGAGGGGAAAGAAATACCATGGTTTGTTGCCTGTAATTATAGAAGTTGTAAATAAAATATATAATAAAAAATTAAGTATGGTGATACCATCGTCTTTCTTTTCCTGCTCAAAATTGTTTTGGATATTTTAGAATGTTTTGCGCTTCCAAATGAATTCTAGGATTTTTTTCTACTTCCATTAAAAATGCCTTTAGGATTTTGATGGGGATTGTATTAAATGTGTAGATTTCTTTTGGTAAGATTGGCATTTTTACAATATTGATTCTTCCAATCTGAGAGCATAGAATGCCTTTACATTTCCTAGTGTCTTCTGCAATTTCTGTCTTGAGTGTTTTGAGGTTTTTATTGTAGAGAAACTTTACTCCTTGTTTAGGTTTATTCCAAGATAGCTTTTTTAAAAAATGAGGCTATTGTGAATGGGAGTGATTCCCTGATTTCATCCTCAGCACATTTGTTGTTAGTATATAGGAAGACTACTGACTGCTGTGTGCATATTTTGTATCCTGCTGTTGCTCAAAGTGCTTACCAGCTCTGACAGTTTGCTGGTAGAGTCTTTAGGGTTGCTTAAGTGTAGAATTATATCACCTGCATATAATGATAATACAATATCTTTCTTTCCAATTAGTATCTACTTTATGTATATCTTTTGCTTTTTTACTATAACTAAGACTTCCAGTACTATATTAAATAAAAGAGTGGAGAGTGGACACCCTTGTTTTGTTCCTGATTTTAGTGGAAAAGCTTCAAGTTATTCCCCATTAAGTATTGTATTGGCTGTAGGTTTGTCATAAACAGCCTTTATTATTTTGAAATATGTTCCTTCTGTTCCCAGTTTCTGTAGGATTTTTATCATTATGAATGTTGGATTTTGTCAAATGCTTTTTCTGCATCTATTGAGATGAACATGTGTTTCTTTGTTATTCTTTCCATTTATATAGTACATTATATTTATTGATTTGCATTTATTGAACCATCTTTGCATCTCTGAGTTAAAGCCTACTTAGTTGGAGTGAATGATCCTTTTGACATACTTTTGTGTTCAGTTTGCCAATATTTTGTTGAGAATTTTTATATCTATGTTCATGAGGGAGATTGGTCTATGATTTTCCTTTTTTGTTCTTTTTTTTATCTGGTTTGGTAACAGAGTGATATTGAATTTATAAAAGGAGTTTGGTGGATTTCCTTCCTATTCTATTTCATGGAAAAGTTCGAGAAACATTGTTGTTAGTTCTTCTGTGAATGTCTAGTAAAATCCACCAGTGAATCTACATGGGCCTGTAAGTTTTTAGGTTGGGAAATACTTTTATAACTGTGTGTATCTCTGTAATTGTTATAGGTCGTTTTAAGTGATTAATGTCTTCTTGATTTAATTTTGGTAGGTCATACAAATCAAGGAAATCATCCATTTCTTTCAGAATTTCAAACTTAGTGGAGTATATATTCTTAAAGTATATACTTATCATTTTCTGAATTTCTTTGGTGTCTGTTATAATAGTGCCTTTTCATTTCAATTTTTTATTAATTTGTGTCCTCTCTCTCTCTCTCTCTCTCTCTCTCTCTCTCTCTCTCTTTCTCTCTCTCTCTCGGTTAGATTTGCTAAGGATTTACCAATCATATATATTTTTTTCAAAGAACCAACTCTTCAGTTTTTTGTTTCTATTTCATTAATTTCTGTCCTATTGTTCATTATTTCTTCCCTTCTACTGATTGTTGGTTTGAATTTTTTTTTTTCCAAGACCTTAGGGTAAAGCATTAAGTTGTTTACTTGCGACCTTGTAATTTCATAATATTGGCACTGAAAACTGTAAGTTTCCCTCCTAGGACTGCCTTCATTGTGTCCCAAAGGTTTTGATATGTTGTGCTCTCATTATCATTTGATTCTATGATTTTTGATCTCCTTTTTGATTTATTAATTGGACCAGTCATCATTTAGTAGTGCACTGTTTAGTTTTCATGGTTTTGTGTATGCTCTATAGCTTTTCTTGCTGTTTATTTGCTGTTTACTCCCAATGTGATCAGCTAGAGTGCAAGGAATTATTTCAATTTCCCTGTATTTGTTAAGATTTGCTTTGTATCCTAATATAGGTCTACTATAGAGAATGTTTCATGTGCTGCTGAAAGTAATGTGTACTCCACAGCATTTGAGTGAAATGTTCTGTACATATAGGTACAGATATGTCCATTTGTTTTATGACCTCACTTAATCCAGATGCTTCTCTGTTTATTTATTTTTTCCCAGACGACCTATCAATTGATGACAGAGGGATATAGAAATCACCCACAACAACTGTGTTTGGTGTTATCTATGTCCTTAATTCTAATAGTTTTGGTTTGATGAAATTAGGAACCCATATATTAGGTGCAAATATGTTTAGAATTGCAATGTCTTCCTACTGGAGTGTTCCTTTAGTCAATATTAGGTTACATTTTTTTTTAATCTTTCCTAGCTAATGGTAGTTTGAAGTCTACTGTGGTGGTTTGATTCAGGTGTCCCCCATAAACTTAGGTGTTCTGAATGCTAGGTTCCCAGCTGATGGATATTTGGGAATTAATGCCTCCTGGAGGGAGTGTATTGTTGGGGGCGGGCTTATGGGCTTTATAGCCAGTTTCCCCTTGCCAGTGTTTGGCACACCCTCCTGTTACTGTGTTCCACCTTACGTTGGCCAGGGGGTGATGTCCACCCTCTGCTCATGCCATCGTTTTTCCCTGCCATCGTGGAGCTTCCCCTCGAGCCTCTAAGCCACAATAAATCTCTTTTTCCCAGAAGCTGCTCTTGGTTGGGTGATTTCTAGCAGCAATGTGAACCGGACTGCAACAGTAAAGTGGTACCGAGGAGTGGGATTGCTGCTAGACACCTGACTGTGTGGCTTCGGCCTTTTGGAGCTGATTTTCAAGAGGAATGTGGGAGGATTTGAAACCTTGGCCTAAGAGATGCCTCGCAGTGCTGTAAGTACAGCTTAATGGACTATTCTGGTCTGAGCTGCAAGACCTGAATGCAATAAGAACTATGGACTGTGAGGTTTATGAGGGTGAGAAAGAGCTTTGCTTGGACTGGGCTAACAGTTTGTGTGAGAAGCTTGCTCTTGTGCCCATGTCCTGAGAAGTTGGGCAGGGTTGCTTTGCGTAGAAATGAACTGGTGTGTGCAGAGGGATATGGCACAGAAAGAAAAATCTTTGGGTGAACTGTTGCCCATTCAGCTGCAACTGAGAGATTACAACCTTTGAGACTGGGCTAGCTGACCTGCGCTGGGGCAACAAGAAGAATGTAGACTTTTTTGAAAGGGCCTGAGTGCTCAAGGAGTCCTGTTCTTCAAAGTCTGCTTTATTCCCCCCTGGATTAACAAATTGGCAACCTACCTGGTATCGTGGAGTATAAGAAATGCTGGAAAGGTCATTGAGTTTGCAACACGGTCTTGTGTTTTGGAAATGGCCATGGGCAGTGTGAAGCAGGTTTGCCTGTTGCCTGCATAGAGACCCCATGGGGCCATGAGGATGAACCATGCATTGCAGTGGAGACCCAGTGGAGATGCCGGGACCATGAGATGGCTGCCGAGGAGCTGCCGGCCCCGATGAAGTTTTCCAGGACTGTGAGTGGCCTAGCTGGAGGGGCGGAATTGGAATGCTAGAGACTTGTTGCTGGTATTATTGGACTTGAAGATTTGTCGCTGGTTTGAGTTGCTGGACTTGAAGCTACAGTTTGATGTTTGCCCTGGTTGTTTTAAATCTTGTATTGGTTGAATGTTTCTTTGCTATGCCCAATGCCATCTTTTGCAGTGTGAATATTTATTCTGCATCATTATGGGTTTTTTGAGGTTATATTTTGGTATTATGGCTCAGTTAAAAGATCTTGAACTATGGGGATGTATGAACATCATTGAGATTGATAAAAACTATGGGGACTTTTAAAGTCAGACTGAATGCATTGTATTTTACATCATGTGTGGATATCAGTTTATGGGGGCCAGGGGCGGAATGTGGTGGTTTGATTCAGGTGTCCCCCATAAACTTAGGTGTTCTGAATGCTAGGTTCCCAGCTGATGGATATTTGGGAATTAAGGCCTCCTGGAGGGAGTGTATTGTTGGGGGCGGGCTTATGGGCTTTACAGCCAGTTTCCCCTTGCCAGTGTTTGGCACACCCTCCTGTTGCTGTGTTCCACCTTACGTTGGCCAGGGGGTGATGTCCACCCTCTGCTCATGCCATCGTTTTTCCCTGCCATCGTGGAGCTTCCCCTCGAGCCTCTAAGCCACAATAAATCTCTTTTTCCCAGAAGCTGCTCTTAGTTGGGTGATTTCTACCAGCAATGTGAACCGGACTGCAACATCTACCCTGTCAGATATCAGGATATCAACATCTGTTTGTTTTCTAGACCAATTTGCTGGAAATAACATTTTCAGCCTTCTATGCTTAGATAGTGTCTGTCTTTTATGGATTGGTGAGTTTCCTGGAGGCAACAAATAGAAGGATCCTACTTTTTAACCCAATCCATAAACCTGCATGTTTTGATTGGTACTTTAAGGCCATTGATATTAAAAGCTATTAATAAAAGGTACACATTTATTCTTACCATTGTTCTTGCTTTGTAGTTCTTCATGTTTTTCCTTTACTCTCTCATCTTAGCTATTATTTAAGTATGACTTATTTTTCTGTTTCTTTCTGTGTGTGCTTTTATTTCTATTCAGCATGGGTAATCCTTTCAAGTATTTTTTGTAGAGCTGGTTTGGTGTTCATATATTCTTTTAGCCTACTTTTATTGTGGAATGTCCTTATTTCTCTGTTAATTTGGTTGGATATCTTTGCTAGATAAAATAATATTTCTTTCACAACTTGGAATACATCCTTCTAAGCCCTCTTGGATTATAAAGTTTGTCTTGAGTAATCTGCTGTTATCCTGATGGGTATATTATATATATTATATTATATATATATTATATATATATTATATATATGACTTGATTTTTCTCTTTAGCTGCTTTAAATATTTTTTTTTTTTGGTTTGTGTGTTTTGTAGTTTAATTATAATATGATGTTGTGGGGCTCTTTCCTGACTTTATCTGTTTGTCATTCTAAAGGCTTCTTATGTCTGTATTGACATAATTTTATCTATTTGGAGGAACTTTTCTTCAATAATTTTGTGAAAATACCTGCTATAGGAGCTGAAGAGATGGCTTACTGGTTAGAGTGCTTGCCTATAACGACAAAGGAGCCATGTTCTATTCCCCAGTATCCACACAATCCAGATGCACAAGGTATTGCATGTGTCTGGAGTCGTTTGCAATGGCTGGAAGCCCTTGCACATCCTTTCTGTCTATCTGCTTCTCTTTCTCTCTCCATCTATTCCTGTTTTTCTCAATTAAATAATATATATATTTTAAAAGTAAAAAGAAAATGCCTGATATTATTTCATAGTGAAAATCTTCTACCACTATGCCCTTAATTCATATGTTTGATCTCTTCATAGTGCCCTGAATAACATGACATTCCTATTTACACTTTCCTATTCATTTTTATTTCTCTTTTTTTGGACTCTATTAGATTTTCCATTATTTCTATTTCCTTACTTATGTGTTGTAGTGACCACTTCATATCATTAAGTTTGTTTCCTGAGTTTGTTTCCTTCAGGAATATGTTTTCTTCTTTGATTCCATTGATTTCTTTGAACATAAATATAACCATTTCTTTTTCTAATCTTTGGCAATTGAAAAATTCTAAAATGAAACTGAGAAATATACACATTCAATCAAAATAAATAGTACTTACGCAAGAGTGGGGATCAAAACAAACACATAATCTAATAAAGCCAATTTCCTAAGAGTGCATGTTGCCCCACACCTTTTATCCTGTTAACTAGTAGGTTGAGATTTCAGGTCTGAAATGGGTTCTAGGTCAGCCTGAGGCTGAATGAGACCCTGCCCTCAAAAATGATCGACCTGGAAAACATCAAAAGCAACAATAGTAAATACCAAACTATAGCATATTTGAGAATGGCAAAGCTATGCAAGATTATATCACTCAACTTGAACACATAACCTGCCCTGACATAAGAAAGACTGGCACTTCCACTGCAGGCCTTTGTACCTGGCTTTCTGTAAGCAGGCCCTGTTATCTTTTGGGATGTCTTCCACTCTCAACAATTCTGTGTGCCCACCTCAATCCCTCTTGGTTGTGCTGTGGACTCTGTTAGGTTGCTTATGTCACTGGATCAGATGTTCTGATTGGCTGTGCTGAATACCATATTGGGGTTGGGGGGGGTGATTTCTGTGGTGGATCATAATACTGGCAGATCTAAGTCTCTCCTACTTCTCTGCTATTGTTGGTATGAACTTATACACCTTCACTTTTTGTGAAAAGAGTTTATTTTGCTTTTTTGTCTGATTATTTCCCTCTGTAGGCTGCTTTGGCATGACTATTATACCACCATTTTACCCGAAAGTCCTCAACAAATTTATTTGTATATCCTCTTGTTGAGCTAAGTTGTCTCCAGATTTTGTCCATTATAATAAAGCTATGTACATTTGCATAAAAATCTTTGAATATTTGTCTTTATTTTTCTTGAATTAAGTGTGAGTAGAATAGTTGAATTGTATTAAAATTCTATATCTACTTTATTTTAATACTGAATAACTTTAAATGACAATACTTATATCTTAATAAATATATGAATTAAAAAGAAGTATAATTTTCATTAAAATAATCTTTTCTCTCTACAATATGTTTGAAAACATTGGTAAAAGAAAAAGAATATGAAGATTACAATAGATTTTGGATTTTAAATGTTATAATATTAGGTAAATTTAAGGAATGCAGATATGTAGAAGGAAAATATTAATCATTTCATTACTCAAATCACATTTTATTTTAAGGTTTTTTTAAATATATCTTCCCACTTTTATTTCTTTTTTATGTAGCTAAATGCTTTACCTTTAATTTATTTAACCAACACAGTAAATCCTAAGAAGCAATTGAAGCTAGTTTCCTGTGTGCATGCCACTTTATATTCTCAGTGGCAGTCTATGAGAATAATTTGGATCAAGTTAATATTTCCTTTTTAGAATTGTGTTGAGAGGTTTTAACTGCAAGTGCGAGTTCTGTTGTAAGACTATTACAAATTTTGGTAGTATTTATCACTCAATGATTTTTCCTTTTTAAGTACATTTGTCATGCTTCCTTACTCATTTTTTTATTAATTAGTTTTGTACTCAGTGAATACATTCAATTTGGTACCATTACGAGGCTTATCCATTACCTACCCCTCCCCTTCATCCCTCCTTGTTGAGGTATATGGGTCATGCATTCTGGAGTTAGCTCACAGTTATGGGTAGGATTAATGTCTGCATATCTTGACCCATCATATGGCTCTGACATTCTTTCCTCCCCCTCTTCCCAAAATTTCCCTGAGCCATGTTGGATTCATTTTTGGTCTGCTTCAGTGATGAGGTGTTGGGGGCCTCTGGGTCTGTGGATCTCTGATTTGGTAGGACTTGATTTTTCTCTGTGTTGATCTCCTTCACCCTTGGCTGGTACCTGGTTCACCAAGAAAACAGCACCCTTGCTTGTTTCACCAATTGTTCTTTGTTTCAGCTGAGGCCCTTTTGAGGTATGATGGGGTGGCCCTCTCCTTAGGATCTACATCTGTCTGAAAAAGAGAAGCAGATTCTCCAACTGAGAGTAAGTTAGCACCAGACAGATGAGGTAACCCTTACTTTTTTTATAGAGAATTTAATCGGTGTAGGCCCTCTTGTAGCCCATGATTGGTGGTAGTTTGACAATGGAGAGCAGGCTTATGTTTGGATATGGTACTGACTTGTTTCCCAGCTCCAGCTATGGGTCCTGTAGCACTGAGGGGATCAGTTAGCCGAATCAAGAGCAGTTGGTTTCTCACCATGGCTGTGTGCCACTATTGCACTTGTGTGAGCATCACGACAGTTTATTTGCTGCTAAGTAGGTTGGACCATGAGTTGCTTGGACAGATATTGGTCATTTTCCCCCAATCGCCCATGTAGCACCTTCTGTCACTAGACATGCTGACTGTCTGGGGACTGACTCTCTTCCAGCTTCTAGCCATGACATTCTATTTTACATGTCAACAGCATAAGGTGTGTTCAGCAGTAGGGTCTTACTCTTTTTAATGACTGCCATTTCTTGCCTTTTTCAAGGTAGTAATGTGTGTATTTTATTTCCTTTGTGAGGTCAATCTATCTAGTCCTATGCCAGTGTAATTGTCTTCTCCAACCATCAATTCTGACTTCATCAATTTTCCATACATTTCTGTTTTCTACTTGTATAACTTGTTTTTATTTTTTACCATTCCCTAGTTTCTTAGCATGGAAGTTATTAGCACTTGATATATTTTTTTTCAAATATTAGTTCAAAAGGCTGTAAATTTCTATTATTTTGGTAGCATTCCATAAGTATAAATGTTGGTGTTATACTTTTTATTAATTTTCAAATACTTTCTAATTTCACTTTTGATTACTTCACCACTTTGTGTGTGTGTGTGCGTTTGTGTGTATGTTCCACATATTTGGTGATTTTCTTTTTATTGACAACTTCTGTAATTACAGAAATAAGACAATAAACCATAGTTATTCCCCCACACATACTTTCCCCTTTGCAACTCCACTCTCCATCATAACCCTCCCCACTGCCCATCAGCCTTTCTTTTGTTTAGATATCATCATCTTTCCTCTTATTATGATGGTCTTGCGTTATATGTAGAAATAGGCACTGTGAGCTCATGGGTAGCCAGGCCATTTTGTCTGGAAGAGTTCATTGTAAGGTGTTCTATCTTTCCTTTGGCCCTTAAGTTATTTCTACCATCTCTTCCACAATGGATCCTGAGCCTTGAAAGGTGTGAGTGCTGAGCACCCCTCTGTCACATTTCCTCAGCACTATGTTGCCTTGCGAGTCACCACAAAGTCACTGCCATCTGAAAAGTGAAGCTTGTCTAACCAAAAGTGAGAGTAGTATAAATATATGGGTAAGAACATTAAGAAAAACAGTTACCAGGCAGGTTGATAAATATAGCATATTCCTTTAGGCACACACCAGCAGAAGTTACACTCTTAGAACTCATGACATTTTCCTTCATAGGTTTTCAGTATCAGGCATGTATTTCCTCCCTCGGAGAGGGCCTTCAGTCCAATTAGAGGGTGATTAGTTTTCCCTGTAACAGACATGCCACTGTTGTACCCATTGGCTCATTTGGCCTGGCTGGCCAAATTTAAGGCTTGCAGTGTCCCCTGTTGTTTATCTACACTGGTAATTTCTCTGTCTCCCATGGAACTACATGCAGCATAGCTTTTACCAGCTTTCTGTCAGCTGGTCTGCACAGGACAGGTTTTCAGCTCAGCTCTAGCAGAAAAGTATATTTTCTTCTGTTTTACTGATCATTTAACTCTCTTCTTATTTACATTGTTTCTGGTGAGATATCTGTTATCATTTTATTTCTCATGATATAGTGCATGTTATTGCTCTATTTTTAATTTGAATTCTTTCCAAGTTGAAGTATGAGAGAGACAGAGAGAGAGTAAAGATATTTTTAAATGTGTGGACCTGTGAAGTTTTTTTTTTTTTTTTTTTTTTTTGGTGGAAAATTAGAAAATAATTTACAATATACTCTCATATCACCTTTTATCCCAATGACATGTAGAGCAAATGTGATTGTATATAGTTTTTTTTTCTTTTCTCTCTCTCTTTCTTTCTTTCTTTCTTTCTTTCTTTGTTTTTTTCTTTGTTATTTGGTTTAGATATTTCCTGTTGGCATATCTTCAATTTCTTTTTTTTAATAGTTATGGACACAGTTTATACAGACATGTTGGTGCAATTATTAGTATCTTCCCTGTCCCGCCCCATCCACGTTGGAAATACTAGTTGTGCGTTGTGGTGTTAGCCATCAGTTATAAGGTAAAAGGCAATGGCTATGTGCATAATGACCCAACGTGTGGCTCTGACATTCTTTTCACCCCCTTTTCCATAACTTTCCAAGCCATGTTGGGTTCATTTTAGGTCTGCTTCAGAAATGAGGTCTTGGGAGCCTCTGGGTCTCTGGATATCTGGTTTGGTAGGAATTGAGTATTTTCTATGTCTATCTCCTTCAACCTTGTATTGCTATCAGGTTCATGAAGGAAGCAGCACTCTTGCTCATTTCCCCAATTACTCTTAGTTTCAGCTGGGGTCCTTTTGAGGTGTGATGAGCTGCTTCTCACCTTAGAATTTGTGTCCATCTGAAAAGTAGAAGCAATTTCTCCAACAGAGAGTGAAGTCAGCAATAGATAAATGGATTTTTTTTTTCCTCAGGGAGAGAGAGAATTTAGTATGTGTAGGCCCTCTTGTAGCCCATGAGTGGTGGGAACTGGGTAATGGAGAGCAGGCTTGTTTTTGGATATAGTCTGACTTGATTCACAGCTCCACCTATGGGTCCATTCCACTGAGCAGACCAGATAGCCAAATCAAGAGCAGCTGGTTTTGCACCATGGCTGTGCAACAATATTGCACTTATGTAAGCATCATATCAGGTTGTTTGCTGCTAAGTAGCTTAGACTACAAGTTGTTGGACAGATGATCATTTTCCTCCAGCCACTCATGTAGCAGCCTCTGGCACTAGAGGAGCTAACTGTCTGGGGACTAACTCTCTTTCAGATTCCATTAAGGTCACTCCAAGCTAGGTGCCAACAGCATATGGTGTCTTTACCAGTTGGGTCTTACCGCTAACCTTCAATGGCTCATCAAATACTCTGACAGAAAACTGTCTTCTTCTGGGAAGTCTTGTAGGTCTCTCTGATCAAGAGCTCATTGTGGATGATTGTCACATGCTGGTACTGGGAGTTACAGGTCAGTGCCCAAGAAAAGAAGAAAGGAAAAGATAAGTAATGTAAAAAAGATAGAGAGAAGATGGAGAAAGAGAGAAAAAAAAAAAAACAGTAGAAAATTAAGGTTAGTCTTCATCATACTCTTTCCAGGGCCTTGTGATCCAGGTATTCAGTTTAAGGGCCTGAGAAAGGTTTAACTAATTAGTCTATCTTTTAAGATATAGAATTTTATGAGAACATTGCCATTTAGGTCCAGTTTTAGGTCCCTCCTCCTCCCCCTTACCCTCCCCCAATCCTATTCTCCAATCCTCAAGATGATTATTAGGTATGTCAGAATGTTGGGCAGATTAAGATTAGGAGTCATAGATAAGTGTGATTGTGAGACGATTACCATTCTGTGATTGGGTGAGTTCATTGAGAATAATCTGTTCCAGGTTCCACCATTTTTATTCAAATTTCATTGTGCTGTTTTCCCTTACTGTTGTGTAGAATTCCATTGTGTAGATATACCACATCTTGGTTATCCATTTGTCTAATGATGGGCATCTGGGTTGATTCCAGCTCTTAACTATTACAAATTGACTAGCTATAAACATGGTTGAGCAAATCTCTACTAATTGAGGCATGGAGATTTTAGGATAACTGTCTAGTAAGTAAATAACCATGTCTGTTGGTAACTCTATAGTCAACCATTTTAGGAGTCTCCATATTGCTTTCCAAAGTGGTTGTACCATCTTACATTCCCACCAACAGTGGATAAGGGCTCTTACTAATCCATATCCTCACTGGCATTTATTTTCATTTTTTGTTTTTTAATGTTTGCTATCTTTACTGGGGTGAGGTGGAATCTCATGGTTGTTTTCGTTTGCATTTCCCTGATGATTAGGGATAATGAACATTTTCTTAAACGTGTGATTGCCATTTGGATTTATTCCTCTAAGAACTGCCTGTCAAGTTCTTTGCCCCATTTTGTGATTGGGCTACTTGACATTTTATTGTTTAGGTTTTTGAGTTCTATGTAGATTCTGGAAATTAGGCTTCTGTAAGTTGGATAGCCAGCAAATATTTTTTTCCACATTCTGTGGGTAATCTATTGGCTCTGCTTATTGTATGTTTGTCTGTGAAGAAACCTTTCAGCTTCATGAGATCTCAGTGGTTCAGTGATTGTTTAAGATCCTGTGCTACTGGATACTTTGTTCAGAAAGTCTTTCCCATTTCCTATGTCATGGAAAGTTACTCCTATTTTTTTCTTCAAGTAGTAACAGAGTTTCCAGCCTTATATTGAAGTCTTTGATCCATTTGTACTTGATTGTTGTGCAAGGCAAGATGTGAAGATTAAATTTCAATTCCTGCTTATGGATATCTAGCTTTTCTAGCATCATTTGTGAAAAATGTTGTCTTTTTTTCAGCCTTTATTGTTAGTACCTTTGTCACATATCAAGTAGCTGTAGTTAATTGATCCAAAGTCTGGGTCCTCAATTTTGTTCCATTGGCCTATACTCCTGTTTTTTTTCGAGGTAGGGTCTCACTCTAGCCCAGGCTGACCTGGAATTCACTATGGAGTCTCAGGGTGGCCTCGGACTCACAGCAATCCTACCTCTGCCTCCTGAGTGCTGGGATGAAAGGCATGCACCACCACGCCCGGCTTATACTCTTGTTTTTATGCCAGTACCATGCTGTTTTTAGTACTATGGCTTTGTTATATAGCTTTAGATAAGGTATGGTGATGTCCCCAGAGGTGTTTCTTTTGCTCTGAATATGCTTGGATATGCTCTCTCAAAAGAAAACCCCATGAAGTTACAAGAAGCTATCAGAACTCCAAACAGCAAGAAACCAAAGGATGACATATTGTCATTAAGACTCTAAACATTGATACCACAGAGAAAATCTTAAAAGCAGCTAGGAAAAAATAACAAATTACATTGAAAGGTAACCCCATCAAAACTACTTCAGACTTCTCAATAGAAACGCTGAAAGCCAGAAGGTCCCGGAATGAAACACTGCAAAGTCTAAGAACCTATTGCTTCTAATCCAAAGTACTATACCCAGCAAATGTATCTCTCATAATAGATGGTGAAATAAAAATAAAAATTAAAAAAATATCTTTGATAATTTTGTTGTGTAAGTTCTCCATGCCTTTGGCCTGAATTTCTAAGTCTTCTGGTATTCCCATGATCCAAATATTAGGATGTTTATGAATATCCCACATTTCCCTCATGTTCTGTTCACAGATATTTTTGAACTTATTGAAACCTTTGGACTCTGGAACTGTTTCTTCTGTTTTGTCTTCCACAATGATTTTCTATCTTCTACATGGCTGACTCCATTACTGATTGCTTCCATAGAGCTTTGGGCTTGCTCAATTTGGTTTGCATTTTCTAATACTTTTCTATGTATAGTTTCCATCATCTGTCAAGTTCCCTTTCAACATCATTTTCAGATTTTCTTGAAATTCATCCTTGGATTTCTTTATGTCTTCATTGAGCTTAGCCATCTAGTTGTTATGGTCCTCTTCTTTTTTCACTCTCTTTCAGATCATTTAACTGTCTTTGGATCATTTCCAGGTTCTTATCTATTAGGTCTACTCTAGCGATGACAGCTTTCATATGATTATCAGCATCTTATTGCTTTTTTGCAAATTCTTCCATTTGCTTTGTCAGGGCTGCATAGTTTATAACTTCATTTTGGGGTTCTGATCCTAATGTCTCTTCTATGTTTTCATTAGAGACTTTCATTGAAGGACTGGACTATCTTTTTGTATTTACTTGAATTTGATTTTTCATGTTATTCCTTTTGCTGTTTGGTCTGCCCATCACAGTGTGTGAGCCTTATTTAATTTAAGAGGAAGCTATAGTCTACCCTTGAAGTGTGTCCCATAGTTATTCCATTTTATGTTTGCTTCCACTAGTTTTCTGGTGGTAATTGGCCTACCTGCTCAGAGGGAAGGAGCCTGATAGGTTCTGGTGGGGGCTCAAGGACCTGATGTAGAGGGTTGTTGTTCTTTGATTCAGCATATGGGAGTGCATGGACAGGTGGCCCAAAGTGGACAGGGAAATGGGGAACCATGGCCAGTAGGATGGCATTCCAGAGCCTGGAGGTACAGATGGAGCTAATTTGGCTTTCCTGGGTCCACAAGGGTGTGGGGGCACTGGCAACTGGGATGGCTTTCATGGGATGGAGTTCATGTGGGGTGGGGGGAGTGGGGCAGCATTTGCTTAGGCTTGGGGGAGTAGCAGAACAGAGGTTGTGGGGGATAGGGGGAGTGGGATGGCAGTCAGGGTTGCCAGTGTAAGAGCCCCAAAACGAGGACCCCACACTCTGCCCGGATATGGCGACACCCCAAATTACTCACGAGAAGCAGTCTTGATGCAAACTGCAAGAGGATTTTATTCCAAGCGCGCTGGGGCCCACAGTCGTACACTACAAAGGGGTGGAGGACTGAAGAGCACTGAATGCAGGAACAGGACAGTTTTTATAGGGTTGCTAACAAAGCCTGTGCATTAGACCAATCATTTTTTTTAACATCAAGAGCCCGTGAGGTGTGAGCCAGTCAATTTGTGCCACTCCATAGTTTCTAAGCCAATTAGTTTAATTTGTTCAAGCCCCTCGTGGACCAATCAGTCTCCTATGACCTTGGTGGTCTGAGGCAGGCTGCTATGGCTTATGGTGTGGGCTATTTACAGAAACCAAATAAGTGGTTTACTTTATTATTCATTTCCCATCCTTGAGGGCTATCTCATGCCCTTTTTACCTAGTTTTATATTAGGAGCAGGCTCTGATATAATGAGAAGAGGGATTCTTTACTTTGAAGCCTGGAGTTTGAGGTATGCAGGGGCCCGCTTAAGCTCCCTTTGGAGCGTGATAGTATTTCTTGTCTTTTGAATTCTTGGGCCTTTCATTTCCCACTTTTTCTCTTGTTAATAGTTCTAATCCTAGAACTTGGAAGGACTAAATGTAAGCTTTTTCTTTGCCCTGAAGGCCCTTGTATTGTTGTCTAAGTATTATGATCTGGACCGCGCTCACTTGTTCTCTAACAAAAGTAAAAATCTTATTAAGTATGTAAGGCCCAACTGAAAGCATCAGGAACAAAACCATTAAGGGTCCCATCAGGGGGGAAAGCAGAGTAGTCATCCAGGGGGACTTGTTGAACCATCCCTCAAACCATCCTTGGTCAGTAGGACGAGGTAGGGGCCCTTCCACCGAGTCTCAAGGTTTCCTGCACGGTGGCGTCTGGCATAGACCAAATCTCCCACCTGGAAGCGATGTGGGACCTGTAAGTCTCCTTCTCCTGAGTAAGCCTCCCGGAGTCACTTCCACGTTCGTTGTCTCACCCACTTGAGTGCCTTGAGCCTAGAGAACAGAGGCTGGGAAAGCGGCACATCAGTACTATGTATAGAGGTTATTTCTACCAGTGGAGGAGGCCCCCCGTATAGCAATTCATAGGGGGTCAGTCCAAATTGTCTGAGTGTGTTTCTAACCCTAAAGAGGACAAGGGGTAGGAGAGCTATCCAATCATTAGCGCCAGTCTCTGTGGTCAATTTGGTGAGGGTTTCTTTAATGGTTTTATTTATCCTTTCTACTTGTCCTGAACTTTGGGGTCTGTATGCACAATGTAATTTCCAATCAATCCCCAATATTTTGGTCAGTCCTTGACTTACCTGGGCAACAAAGGCTGGACCATTGTCTGTTTTTATTACCTTGGGTATCCCAAACCTTGGGAAAATTTTTTTTAGTATTTTTTTTAGCCACCACAGTTGGGGTTTTTTTCTTGGTAGGATAAGCCTCTATCCATCCTAAAAAAGTGTCTACAAAAGGTAGTAAATACTTATTATTATATTTAGCTGGCTTTACCTCAGTGAAGACCATTTTCCAGTGAGCACCTGGGCTGTCTTCTTTTAGCCTCTTCCCAGGAGGCATTCTTGAGGGATTAGCATTGACCATCTGGCAAGGTACAGAATGCTTGATTACTGAGCCACCTATCTCTGGCAACCTCAGAATGTGGTAAGGAAACGTCAGCAGCAGTTTTTGTAGATGTTTGGCCCCCAGATGGGTTAGACGGTGTATTTGTTGAACGTACTTTAGTCCCTTCGCTTGAGGTAGAATCTTTTATCCCTCTGAAGTAAAACAGGCTCCCTCTGGAGTTTCAGAGAACTGGCCTAACTTTTTAACTTTTTGTCAATCACCTGGGGTATATTGTTGCTCACTTTTTTGGTTTTTTGGCTTTTCGGTGGCCAGGGCAATGTATAATGGCCAGTCTTTTAGGTAGATGTAGAGCTTTTAGTAAACTTAGAATTTTTTCTTTATTTTTAATTTCTTTCCCTGCTGAAGTAAGTAGCCCTCTCTGTTTGTAGATGGCCCCATGTACGTGTGCAGTAGCAAAAGCGTACCTGCTATCCATGTAGATATTTACAGACTTTCCTTTAGCTAGTCATAAGGCCTGTGTGAGGGCCATGAGCTCAGCCTTTTGTGCTGAAGTTCCATCTGGCAGACTGTTCGCATTCCGTCTACTATCGTCGCCCCAGCCATCCTCTTACCTTCTACAATGTAATTGTTCCCATCTGTGAACCAGGTTAATGTTTCTCCGGTCAGTGGACATATGTAAGATACTTTCGGATCCCAGTTTTCTTAACCAGGAGTTGATGACAGTCATGAGTCACTGGCTCATCAGTTTTTTAGGCAGAAGGGTAGCAGGGTTGAGGATGGCAGGTGGGGCAAACATTATCCTGTTGGTGAGGAGCAGGCTCTGGTAGTGAGTCATATGGGTGTTCCATCGGTCTGGGGCTGCCGGACAATGCTCTCCAGGGCATGGGGGTCAATGACAGTTATCCTCTGCCTTAGAGTTAGTTTATTAGTATCTTTGATCAATGTGGACACTGCCGCTATGGCTTTTAGACATATAGGCTATCCATTAGCCACAGGGTCAAGTTTCTTTGATAGGTAGGCAACGGGTCTTCTCCATGGCCCTAAGGATTGGGTTAGGACTCCCCGGGCTATCCCCTTATGCTCATTTACGTAAAGGGTGAATGGTTTAGTCACATCAGGGAGGGCTAGGGCAGGCACACTTAATAGTGCCTTCTTGATGGCATCAAATGCCCCCTGATGTTCAGAGTTTCAGGTGAATTTTCCTTTTTCTTTACTTAGTGGATAGAGGGGGGCTGCTAGGGTTGCAAACCCTGGGATCCATAGTCTGTAGAACCCAGCTGTCCCCAGGAACTCTCTAATTTGTCTGGCCATAGTTGGGACCGGTATTTGTACTACAGTCCTCTTTCATGCCTCTGTCAGCCATCTTTGTCCATCCCGCAAGGAGTACCCCAAATATGTTACCTCTCTTTTGTATATTTGGGCCTTCTTAGCCGAGGCTCAGTAACCAAGGTCAGTCAACTCCAGTAGTAACGCTTTTGTACCTTTTAGACAGTCCAGTTGGGTAGCTCCTGCCAGGAGTAAGTCATCAACATATTGAAGGAGGGTTACCTGGGGGTGTTGAACTCTAAAATTTGTTAGGTCCCTGTGTAGGGCTTCATCAAAGATGGTTGGGGAGTTCTTGAATCCTTGGGCTCGGGGAGGGGCTCTGAGCCCCGTCCTCTCTAGTCTTTATTTTTTTTAAGGGTTAGGACCCTAGGTCTTTTGCTGTTCTTCTTAGGGCAGTCTCTTGTTTAGTGCCCTTTTTCCTTGTAACAGGCACATTGATCTCTATCAAGTTGGGTCCTGTTTCCCAGGTTCCCTATCATACTAGGGCCTGTCCTAAATTTTAGAATATTTTATTATATTTTTATTTTTTTATTTATATTTTTACCATTGTGGCCAGGATCCTGGTCAGATTTTTCTCTTGTCGTCTATTGCGCCTATCTTCCCTTTCCTCTTTTGTCTTCCTTTTGTAATATACCTTTTCTGTCTCTTTTACTAAATCACGCAGCTCAGCTTTCTGTAGTCCCTCCAATCTCTGAAGTTTCTTTCTGATATCAGGACCTGACTGTCCTATGAAAGCTAATGTTATTGAGCCTTTTTGAATCTTAGAGGTGGGGTCAAAGGGTATGAACCTCCTAAATGCTTTCATGAGCCTCTCGAGAAACATTGAGGGAGACTCTGTTGGCCCCTGCATCACCTCTCTCACCTTGGCCAAATTGGTGGGCCTTCTGGAGGCACATCGGAGACATGCCACCAGAGCCTGGTGATAGATTTTTAAGCTCTCCCTACCTTCAGCTGTACTGTGGTCCCAAACAGGGCGAGTCAGAGGGAACCCCATGTTTATCTCATGCTGCAGCTGCATGGGCCACCTGTCGGCCCCAGGGACATTTTTTTTTTTTTGCCTCTATTAAAATTTTCTCTTGTTCCTCAGTTGTGAAGAGTGTCTGCAACAGCTGTTGGCAGTCGTCCCAAGTAGGCTGATGAGAAAACATAAGAGACTCCATCAGTCTCATGAGGCATTGGGATTCCTCTGAAAAATGGGGGTGGTGGTTAGCTTTTCAGTTCTAAAGATCTGCAGAGGAAAAAGGCCAATATTGGAGGGGTTGTAGTTGGCCCCCCAGCATGGGAGGACCTGCCTTGCATAGCGGCACTGTTATAATTTTATTTGCTCCCTCCAGGGTAGCATCTCTCCGGCTCCGTGTCTTTGCGGCCGGCCCTCCCATTTCCAGGGGCTCGGGAGGGGCAGAGGGAGGAAGCTTAGCCAAGCCGGGAGGCGGAGGCTCGGGGAGGGTGGGGGGCAGAGGCTTGGGAAGGGCGGAGGGCAGAGGCTTGGGAAGGGTGAGGGGCGGAGGTTTGGGAAGGGTGGAGGGTGGAGTTTTGGGAAGGGCTAGGGGCCCTATCTTGGCTCCCGGGACTAGGTAAGGGGGGGGAGGGGCAGGCTAAGTCTCCGGCCAAGCCGGAGATTCTTTAATCTCGGGATAGATGCGAGGGAGAGGTCTGGCTCCCTCAGGAGAGGGCTTTTTTGCATTTTCGAGAGTCAGGACTCTGGAGCTTGAGTTCCTTGGTTTATTCAGCCATGGCCTGACCCATGGCGGGGGGTTGTCCATCAAATCCTTCCATGTGAGGATATAAGCCTCCTGGTTGGGACGGGAGCCTGGTCCAGTCTGAAAAATAATATCTTTAATAGCCAAAATAGTCTCGGAATTAAAGGTTCCTTCTGATGGCCATCCGACCTTATAAGCTGGCCACTCAGAGGCACAAAACGTTTGTCAGGGTCTCTTTTTAACCTCAACTGACAAATTATGGGCCCTAGACTTAACTTCAGTGCAATGGTCAAGAGTCAAGTTAAGGGCATTTATCATCATCTGTCACGTGACAAAAACTGTAAACAAAGACACAAAGGACAACAATGCACACAACTGAGACTAACAGATTCAGACATCAGCGGCCGTCTGCGTCCTCCACAAGCAGGCAAAAGGATCACCGCCTCAACAACAGAACTCAGTCCTCTGACTGACAATAGGAGATCACCAGGCGTCCTTGGTTCTCCTTACCTCCTGGGGCGTCCCCCAGGGTGGCAGCCTGTGATCCTCCTAGCACGTCTGCTGATCACAGTCCTCTGTACCTTATGGCCTGAGAGGACGGCTTCAAACCGAAAACTGAAAGCACACATTCCAGAAAACATATTCAGACGTCCCAGAAAACAGATGCTCAGAACAGAAACACTGGCCGGCACACATTCATTCTGGGGGGGTCCCCATCACCTCCAAGTCAGTTCTCGGGTGTGAGGGGTGGTCACAGATCCCGGACAAGCCCCCAAATGTAAGACCCCCCCCCCAAAAGAGAACCCCACGCTCTGCCTGGATATGGCGACATCCCAAATTACTCACAAGAAGCGGTCTTGATGCAAACTGAAAGAGGATTTTATTCCAACTGTGCTGGGGCCCACAGTCGTACACCACGCAGGGGTAGAGGACTGAAGAGCCCTGAATGCAGGAATGGGACAGTTTTTATAGGGTTTCTAACAAAGCCTGTGCATTAGACCAATCATTTTTTTAATATCAGGAGCCCGTGGGGTGTGAGCCAGTCAGTTTGTGCCACTCCATAGTTTCTAAGCCAATTAGTTTAATTTGTTCAAGCCCCTCGTGGACCAATCAGTCTCCTATGACCTTGGTGGTCTGAGGCAGGCTGCTATGGCTTATGGTGTGGGCTATTTACAGAAACCAAATAAGTGGTTTACTTTATTATTCATTTCCCATCCTTGAGGGCTATCTCATGCCCTTTTTACCTAGTTTTATATTAGGAGTGGGCTCTGATATAATGAGAAGAGGGAGTCTTTACTTTAAAGCCTGGAGTTTGAGGTATGCAGGAGCCCGCTTAAGCTCCTTTTGGAGCATGATAGTATTTCTGGGCTTTTAAATTCTTGGGCCTTTCACCAGGAGAGTGGGGCTGCAGTCACACAGGGCCAGGGGAGTGAGACAGTGGTTGCTCGGGGTGGGAGGATTAGGGCAACGGTTGTGCATGGGAAGGGGACAGAGGTCGGGAGAGTAGGATGGCCGCCTGCACACTGGACAGTGCAGGTGGAACTACGCTAGCCTGGTTACCCCTGCCTGCAATTACTGCAGGAGGCACCTGCGGCGGGGACTATGGCGAGTATGGCTGCCTGAGGTGTGAGGATTGGTGGGCTACCTGAGCATGTGGGAATCAATCGATTCCCTTTTGTGCCCCTCTGTTCCCTCTCACTGGCGGTCTGCCCGAGACTGATCCCCCTAAGAGACCCAAGGAACATTTAATGTCTTGTCTTTTTTTCCCTGGGAGGTGTGGCCTGGTTAGGTGGCTGCCTTCTTGACCGGAAGTCCATATCTTCAATTTCTTGTGTTGCCACATCTGCTATGTTATAAATCTTATCTACTGTCTTTATAATTCCTGTATTATAACTATACATTGGAGTTTTGTCTTCTTAAATATCCCATTCTTAAGTTTTGAACATCTGGAGTTCATAATGACAGTCTTAATACCCTTGACTGCTAACTCTTCCATCTGTGTCAGTTGTAAACTGGTTGTGACTGATATCTTTGTTTCCTAATTAGGTTTATATGTTCCTCCTTCATTACAAGCTAGGCAATATTTGATTAGAAGTCATATTTTTTTTAAACTTTTCTTTGTTAGGTGAGGCTTATTTTGTAACCCTGATTCTTGTTCCTCTTATTATTCATTAGTATGTCATAGGGCATTGAAGTTACTTATTTTGTTGCACAAGACTAGAGAACTGACCTGGGACAGTTGAAACTGTCGCTGTGGCAATACTCTGCCAAGGCTTTCGCCAAACTGTTTCCAGGTTGGATGCTGGGGAGAGTGCTATTCCTAGCCCTGCCTTGTGAACTGTCCCCTCTAAAACATCCTGACCTTAATACATTTTCTAACTCTCTTGTTGATTGTTTCATTTATTTATTCTTATATTGTATTTGAATTTAAAACTAAAATTACAGAGGTTTTGTTTCTTTCTTTATTTTTTTTTCCTTGTGAGTCATTAGGAATTCAATACTTACGTTTAAAATTTCAGAATTTTCTGGGAACATTGCACATACTAAACTATTTTATTTTGTTCATTTGATTTTTGTTATGTCAACAACTCTAAGGTCTGCATGTTTTGAATTTTTTAAATGAGAAACTAAGTCTAAATAACATATGGACAATATTTAGATTTTTTCAGCTGTACACACACTGTACTTGTGGGATTTTCAAAAATCAGATTTCTCAAAGGTACAAAATTTGTATATGATTAGCCAAATATTCTACATTTATCCTAAAATTTGGAGCTAATAATTGACCAAAGCATGACCAGAAAATGGAGGAAATATATGATTCCAATTTAATTGCTCATTTTTTTTTGTTTTTCTCTAATTATTCAAACAGTTTTACCATAAAACTAAACTCTGAAGGTGTCCCTCATATCAGAAATTATTGTTAATTGTATAATGTAAGAAAAGAAATTACAATTTCTGAAATATTAAGCACATTAGTGGAATTTTTAAATAACTAATATAGACACAAAATGAAGTATTCCACTCATGTATATCGAATAACATATTAAACAAAGGTGAGAGTTTTAGCTTAAATAATGTAAAAGAAAATATATTGGAGGATGCACATGGCTATATAGTTTACTCTATTTGCTTTATAAAAAATGATATGCATTTTCTGACAATATTAATTAGAAGAGAACATGCATTATAAATCCTGGCACACTAAATATTTCAAGCCAAGAAGTAATCTACTTAAAACTGGCTTCAGTTTTCTTTTCTGTTGTATATTTTTACTACATTTTCATAGTATGTTCTGCTTAAAATACAAACACACAGATGGCAATATACTGTTACCAGCCACAAGGCTGAAGTATGTTTGTGTGTGTTGGGATATAACTATAAAATGAAGTACTCATAGACACTAAACAAAGTGCACTCTCTCTAGATATTTTACAGTGTAGCTACATACGGAGCATTTTAATTACCACAATATATGCTACTAAAATTAGGCTTGTTTACCTCAGTGAAAAATTATACAGCCTTTGAAGGCCAAACCCGTTTTCTCCTATTTTTTTCAGTAAGATGAAAGAAAAGATTCTGCTAACTATAACCTAAGGAGAAAATCAACAAAAGAACAGAAAATGTTAGAACAGATTTCTAAATTTGAGCTATTTGAGTTAATTTATTATGTTATAATATCTTTGACTCACACACATATATGTCTACTTTTACATATATGCTGATACTTTTAAAATAACTTCATAACATTAAAGCAAAATTTTAAAGCTCTAGTTGCTCAATCTGTCCTAATTCAGTACCCATTATTATTGTACAAATAGAGAATTTGAAGATGCTATTTCTGTTCCTAAAACAGAAAACTAATTACTTAAAGCATTTTTTTTAGTCTTTCTGCAATTTTAAACATCAGATTTGTTAAAAAATGATTTATCTAAGAAAAAAAGAAGAATTAGTTCTACTTCATACAAGAACTGACTACTTCTAGAGAAATAAATCAGTATAAAATCTATTACCTATATTTAAGTATTGCCAAATGAAATACATGGCCACAATTGATGTAATGGCTAAAAGGAACTAACCTGAGAATCCCAATTGACACATTGGGTGAACTTATTGTGAATGTGACAGTGAACCAAGAATAATAATGAACTTATTCATGTTTATTAAATGCATGCTATTGTCAACTTCCATCTGTAGATTTTGGTGTTTTTTGCAGGACTTACAAACAAACTGATAGTTGATGTTACATTTTTCATTCAAATGATTCTTTGTGTCTAAACACTTTTAAATGACTCTGAGAGATATTTGAGCATGGTTTAAATTGTCCTCATTATATAAGTTGTATATTTTTAAGGACAAAGTTTTATTTTAGAAATAAAAATTTAACTACATCTTTGTAAATATCCTCTTATGGAATTATCTACTATGTCTGAAATTTGGGTGGCATATGATATATTTTTATTTTATCTTGTGTATACTAACTATACTAATCTAATAAATAAATACACATATATGTCATAAAAGTATGCATAGCATTTATTGTCACAGAAGAGTTGATGATTATATTTGCAGGTGATCAGCAAACACATTCAATACATTTTTTTCTTCTATTTATATTTTGTGGGTTATATTCAACTTTGGACAATTCAAAAAAGTATATTTTAAACATATTAATTGTAATTTTCCACAAAGAATTTTTCCAAAGCCTATGGGCCTGGATTTGAGTCCTGATTATTCACATAATTCTGGAGATGCAAAGGGGTGCATCCGTCTGGAGATCATTTGGAGTGGCAAAATGCCCTGACACACCCTTATATTCTCTCCCTCTTTTTCTTTGTCTCCCTCTTCCACAAGTAAAAATAAATAAATACTTTTAAATAAAAAAAAATAAGTACTAATTTTTGATGAAAAATCAAAAGGCAAAAATTGTTTTTGCTTTTTTTGGCTTCTCTTTGACATCTTATAATTACAGAAAATTAATAGGACATCTCCTCTTTTTTTTTTTCTCATAACTTGTCAGTTCTTTGACTTAAGTAATATTATCAAAACCTATATAAAGACAGTTAAAAGCTTCAAGATGTAGAAATGATAGTGATATATGAAGGTGAAAATCAGTCTATAAATTCAGTGTATCGGAAGACAGTAAGTAATCTTCAGAGACTCCAGAAACTCTACCAATCATCATTTATTACTATCGATGAATCATTGCATCTTACCTTTTTTCTGCTCCCCTGGATATTGCTCCAGGACCGTACAACAGGTTTGATTTTATTTCAGACTAAATTTATTTGTCATAGTATTACTTGAATCCAAAAGGAAACAAAAGGTAAGGCAGACTAGGAGAGATGGGTAGGCCTCTGTTTCACAAGGAGAGAAGTGGGAGCTGACTCCTGAAAATGGTTGGCACTCTTGCAGTTTTCACAATTCTGCAAAATGCTTTCCTTTATGTGTCTTGAGATTGGATTCTAATCCTTTTCCATATTGATATAGGAGAAATGACATAATTTTAGTAGAAAGTGGGGCCATAAGGAAAATAACAATCTTGTGTTTAAAAAAAAAAAAAAAAAAAGGAAGGCAAAAGGAACAGCCCTTCTTCATTCTTTCTCTCTAGCCCTGGACCCTGTGGGAAAATCAGGCTCCATCAGTTGAAAAAACGTATTTAGGTTATATCATGTAAAGTAATCTCACTTTAACAAAATTACAAGGCGAGTAACCTTTTAACAATGAACCTGCACTTGACTCCCCCCACCCCCACGTTCATAGTAGCGCATTTTGCATCCTGTGCCAGATCACATGTGCTGAGTTGTCAGCCTCAGTAGTGATCCAGGGAGACAGGGATCAACTCTGACAATGTCTGTAATCTAGAAAACACCCCTAGCCCACTGCAGGAAGGCAGCCCCTCCCTAGCTCAGCACTGTGCAACTTATTCCCTAAAGTGTGAGATTTGATTACCTTTTCTCAGCATGCATTCAGACAAATGTTATTATTGGTCATAAAATTATCCAGCCCAGTGACCCATGGTGACAGGGATTTTCACAAGGTGACTGCCTGCTGAGTGAAGCATCTTCTTTATTTGTTCTAAATATTTTATATTATGGAGCTGGGGAAGAAACAGGGGAGTAACTGCAGATGTTTAAATGTAGTGACACTGGTGTCACATCCCCAAGTTTGTGAGATGTTTATTTCTCCTTTCTTTTCCCTGAATAGGAGCATAAGCCCCCCCCCCCCACATGTACATACACACACACACACACACACACACACACACACACACACACAAAATGAAGTTGCTTTTTGGAAAATATAACCTTAAATCTGTTGTTTTCTGAAATTCCATATTTGGCATTATTTGTGATATCTTTCTTCCTGTTTTTCTTTTTTCTTTTTCTTTTTGGCTTGTGTTACTGTGTGTAGAGCTAGTGCATTGATTTGTGTCTGAGTCCATGTGTGTGCATACATGTGTGGATGCTAGAGTTTATTGGCTGTATTCTTCAACTGCTCTTCACCTTACTTTTTTAGAGTTTTTCGCTGAACCTGTAGCTCACCAAATCAGCTAGTTCAGGCCTCAGGGATGTTCCTGTTTCTACTTTCCCAGAAGTGACATTATAGGTTGATGGCAGCATGCCCAGCTTCTTACATGGGTAGTTTGGACATGAACTCAGGTTCACACATTTACATGGCTAGCACTTTTCTAATTGAGCAAGCTCCACAGTCAGTATCAACCTGTTTTTAAGGGATTCAGATTACCTAGGCTTTTCAGAAACATTTTTATTACTTTAGGCTCTCCTTATTTAAATTACATTCAAATTAATCTTTAAAAATTTTATAACTTGTTTGAGTTATTTTTTTTTTGAGTCATTCAGAAGCGATCTAGGGTGGAATATTTGCTACAATTACCTGTGATTTGACCACAATCTACTTGGTAGCAAAGGAAACAGCAAATAGGCAAGAGCAAGGCATATGAAATATTTTATTTTCTTTCTACACATTCTTTCAGACACGCTGAAACACTAGCTATGAATAATAATAATTTTAAAAGGCCTCTTCTTTTTTCTCTGCTCTTAGGACTATTCCTGTGCATAAGTTTGTATGCAAAATTTATAAGTGACTGCTGAACTGTGTCTTGTTGCATCACTGAGTCTAGATCTAACTGCTGCCAGAATGCAATTGTCACTGTAGGGAAATCTTCATATTACCATAAAGTTCATGAGAACACCTGCCCAGATGTTAGCACATTGTGATTCTCCACAGTATGCATGGCTGTAAAAATCATCTGTGGGGAAATCTCTCTCTCCCTCCATCTCTCTTTCTATCTCTATATCTCTCTCCTTTCCCTTGTGAAGGTGTTCTGTTGTGATAACCCATTGTGCAAACATTTCCTAAAACAGAATAAAAATGAGGATTTTATTTTTCTTGAGGCAATTCTCTAACATAATAAAAGATATGAAAGTAGGCAGGGGATGGGCTGGAAAAAGAGAGGTCACAAGCAAGAATAGTAGGGGCAAAAGAGAAGATGAGAGAGGATTAAAATTGATCACAATATATTGTATACAAGTATGAAACTGTCAAACTAAAAAATTCTCTAACATAATACTTGAGGTTATAAAGAAAGACTTTCATATTTAACCAGGAGGAAATGTATCAGTGAATTGTAGTGAACTCTTTGAATCACGGCTAGGGCTCTGTTGAGTTCAGTGAATATAAAGTGAGATAGTGCCACTATCGAGACTCTTTAGAATTTGGCAGTGCAGATACACTTATAAATCTCTAGAGAAATCCAGACACTTGTGAGCCTTGTTTGCATTCTGATGTGTCACCAACATCAACATAACTATCACTTAAGAAGCCAGTAAAATTATTCTGAGTAAAGGAAAGAGAGCATTTTATAGACATGTATGCAATTAATGATTCCCAATCTTGGCTCAAGGTAGTTCCTTAGGGAAAGCACATTTGGATCGCTGAAAAAATCTTTTGGGTTAGATTGAGAATGAAATTGTTACTTTGAATCTATAGAATTTTATTTTAATATGAAAAATAAGTATGAAAAGATCAATGCATTATGACATAATAGTGAATGTTATTGGAATAGATGAAAGACAGCTTGGCACCCTTTGTAGTTAGTGTAGCTGATGTTATGATGCAATATACAACTTTGTAGGGAAGATTCAGATAGCCATATTTCTATTCCATTAAAAGCCACAGTCTAAAACCAAGAAGACAGGTAACTCTAAAGCTCAAGAAAAGCAGAGAAATGCATAAGTAATGATCTGAAAAAGCTTCAGAACCAATGATGAAGATAAAAAGGTCTACTTTGGCATACCTGTCTCTTTGGGAAATATGAACAATGACAGCATGGCCTCTTTGTATGCATTTTCTCCATTTTCAAGGTTATTGTTAGAGATAATGCAAATGGAGAAAACTGTCGTATTGTTAGTCCTATTTTCCAAACGAGTTTCTTGGTGGAGTTTATGTAGTGTATGGCATCACAAAATGAAGAACAACAACCACAACAACAACAACAAAAAGAATTGGAAAAAAAAATTACACAATCCATCCAAGCAATGCAAAAAGCTCACAATATTCCAACATTCTATTCACCAAAAAGATAAATACTTAAGGAGGAAACAATGTTAATTACCTTGAATTAGCCATTTTCCTTTGTGTATGTGTTGGTTTAAATATGGTGTCTCACATAAACATATGTGTTCTGAATGTTGTGTCCATGACTGGTGGCAGTTTGCAAATTGGAACATGCAGGAGATATGTGTCGGTGACAGACTTAGGCACTTTATAGCCAGCTTCTCCTAGCCAGTGTTGGGCTCAAACTTCTGTTGCTCTTGTACAGTGCAGTGGCAAAGGTGATTTTCAGATTCTGCTCATTGCATCTTTTCCCTCCCTTTGTGACGTCCCCCTTGAGTCATTATGTCAAAATAAAACCTTTTCTCCAACAAGCTGCTTTACTTTGAGGGTTCAGTGTCAACAATGAAAAGGTAACTACAACAGAAGATTGGTACCAGTGAAGCCTCATTGTTAGTGCTAGAATCTGGATTGTGTGACTTTCAGTCTTTAGGAACTTATTTGTGGGAGGAATGAGGAAGGATTTGAAACTTTGGTTAAGGAGACACCTTACAGTGATATCATAAGAATTTGATGAACTATTCTGGTTATTCTGGTTAGAGTTAAGGGACCTAATTACAGTAAGTACTGTAGACTGTGAGGTTTAGCTTATGAGAGGAAGACCTTTGTCTAGACTGCACTAGAGGCAGTTTGTGTGGGAGGCCTTATGTATTTTTTCATGTTCTGAAAACTTGTGCAGGGTGTGTTCCATAAAAATGAACTGGAGGGAGCAGATGGATGTGGCACAGAAAGAAATTAAATCTTTTTTCCATAAACTGTACCCATTCAACTGCAACTGTTTGAAACACAGCCACCATTGAGATTTGCAAGGTACTTTGCACTGGTGCAGCAGAAGTAATGACTCTTTTGAAAGCAGGGGACCTAAATGCTGGAGGACTGTCCTACTTTTTAAATTTGGCTTTATTTACCCCTGGATTAACAATTTGGTAGCCCATCTGGTACTATGGAGTGTAACAAATGTAGAAAAGAGAGTTTTGTTAGATTTGAAATGCAGTTTTAGTTTTTTTGGAAATGGCCTTAATCAATGTGAAGCAGTCTTGTTGGAAGTCCCTACATGGAAGATTAATTAAGCCATGAGGAGAAGGAAAAACCATGGGTTGCAGTGGAGACCCCCAAGACTTTTTGATATACCATGACTATGGAATGTCTACCAAGGAGAGTTGTTGGCTCATGAAGGATTTTTCCCCAGCATGTGAGCAGCCCAGCTGGAGGGGCAGAATTAGAACTCCAGAGACTTTGTCGCTGGTTAGAGATGTCAGACTAGAAACTATAGGATTTGATGTTTTCCATGTTTGCTTTAGATCTTGTTTTGGTTCATTATTTCCTTTCTATACCCAGTGCCGTCTTCTGTAGTGTGAATGTTTCTTCTATTTTGTTCTTTTTGGCTTATAGACTTGAGGGGATGCTACATGATGGCAAGATAACGATGACATGAGCAGAGCCTGAACATCACCTCTGCCCCAACAGGTATAAAATAACAGCAGGAGATTAAGCTCAATGCTGGCAAGGAAAAGCTAGCTATAATAACCATAACCACGCCCCCACCACCAACACACCTTCTATAGCAAGTCTGTAGTTACCAAGTTGCCACCAGCTGAGGACCAACTACTCCGAACACATGAGGCTTTTTTTGGGGGGGGGGGGGTCAGATCTTATTGAAAACACTATATGTGATTATAACTTGCCAATATTATATAAAATATCTTCTATTATATCTAATATCCATTGGTTCTGAGCAGGGGAGAATTTCCTCTTCTAAGGGGTATTTGACATGGAGAGGTAACAGAGGCTATAAAGTACCCCATAGTGTACAGAGCAGTTAGTAAAACAAGGCTTTACTAAGTACACTACAGTGTATAGGGTAGAATCCACAACAAAGCTTACTGAATATCCAGGTTCACAGGGCCATCCTCCAAGCAAATCTTACTTAAATACCCCACAGAGGGGCTGAAGAGATGGCTTAGCAATTAGAGTGCTTACTGGAAAAAGCCAAGGGATCCAAGTCCAATTCCTCAGCACCCATGTAAAGCCAGATATACAAGGTGGCATGTGCAACTGGAATTCATTTGCTGCAGCTAGATGTCCTGGCCTGCCTATTTTCTGTCCTTCTCTCTCTCTCTCAAATAAACAAAAATATTTTTAAAAATACCCCACGGTTACATGGTAGTCCCCACAACAAGACTTACCTATCCAAAATTCTGAGGAGGAACTAGTCTAATATTAGAGAAAGGCTTTTGGTAAGTTTCTTTGTTACCTGTGCTTGGAAAAGGAAAATTTTCTGAATTATTTAGAAAATGGAACATAGGATAAAGTATCTCCTACTCCTCCTTCTAGAAGTGTGGGATTGGGAAAATCACCAAAGATCCCAAGTTGGCATTATTTACTTAATTCATTTCTTTTTTTTTTAATTTTTTTTTTTTTATTTATTTGAGAGCGACAGACACAGAGAGAAAGACAGATAGAGGGAGAGAGAGAATGGGCATGCCAGGGCTTCCAGCCTCTGCAAACGAACTCCAGATGCGTGTGCCCCCTTGTGCATCTGGCTAACGTGGGACCTGGGGAACCGAGCCTCGAACCGGGGTCCTTAGGCTTCACAGGCAAGAACTTAACCGCTAAGCCATCTCTCCAGCCCAATTCATTTCTTATAACCTACCTGACTTTTCTAGGAAATAGGTAGATTGAAATAATTGATAATTTTCTATAGCTATCTTAACCATTTCAAGCACACACACACACACACACAAACACACACACACTCCTGATACAGTCATGCCCTGATTTAGCAGAACAGATGAACAAATGAAATCTAGTTTATTTCTGTATTGTTTCAGCTGCATGTGATACAAATGTAACACAGCAGGGGACAAAGTTTTTCAGAGCTTGTTCCACAAAGGTCTATGGTCACCTGATAACTTATAGGTCACTGATTTTTCATTACTGCAGTGTGGTGCTTTACTTTTTGACCAATAAGTATAGTTTTTGCCAAAATATCTAGCTCATAAGAACTAGATACTAATAAGGAGAAAATGGTGGAGGACCATGGCTCTTTCTTTGAGGCTATCTCCCATAATTTGCTTTACTTCTTCCTGTCATCTGAAGTCACTGGTCATACTTGTAAAGCCACAAGGGTCATCAAATTTTACCGTAGCCAAAGTTCAAAATTTCCCTTGTTAGAGGGAAGAGAGGAACATGGGTAATTTAAGCCAGCCATCAGTTTAAAAAAGAATTTCCCCATTGACCAAGAGTAATTTTCAAGTTACTCAGAAATTCATACATCTAAAACAAGCCTCACTTCTGTCTTTATATCCTTCTCACCTCTTCAACTACCATACCTCTTTCAAAAGAGATTATTGACACATATTTTTTTTTTCTGTCTTCCCTTCTCATTGCTTCTGGGTTTCCAGTAACAATGTAACCCACACTTTGAGATTAAGTTTGATTTTTCTTTAACCATCACTCTACAAGTCTTCTTGTTACTCCCAAGGCTAAAAGGTATATTTCAACTCTGAATGTTTACAGCTTTCTCTGCTCTTGTAGTTCTTCAGGGTATTCAACTCGTAGTTTCTCTAATCATCAGCAAGTGTAAGTACATGTGTAATCCTGTCAATGTCTTCATGTCTCAAGAGTTCTTTATATGAAATGATGAAGTAAGTGACAAAGCACTGGATAAAAATTATCTACTAGGTTTTGGCTACTGTGAGTAGATGCTGTATGCTTTGAAAAAGAAAAAATAAGGATTTCTTAATATCATCTGCATCCATTCAGCTCCTCATCAACTTTTACTCCTTCATGCTCTTGTTTTTCTATATGCTAAAAATGTCTTTCGTGTTATCATCAGAGTTCTATGTGTTTACCTTGGCTTCTTGTGACAGGGTCTTGCTATGTATCCTCCTAATTTAGCCTTCTCAATGCTGGAATTAGAGACATGTGCTGCCATACCTGGTATCTTCACAGCTTTATTCATCCTCTCTCTCTCTCTCTCTCTCTCTCTCTCTCTCTCTCTCTTTCACAACAAAACCTACATTACATAATACTTTTCATACTTAATTTAAAAAGAAAATCACTTGTTTCAAATTCAAACTCTAAATTCAACATCTGACTTAATATCTGTGTTCATGGAGCAGGTAAAGGTGGAGTAAAATGGATGGTTCAAAAAAAAGAAGGTACCAGAGTATGTCATTTGCTAATAGCAGTGTCTAAAAAGAGAAATCCATAACAACTTATTTATTGAATCTAAAATATATTGTGTAAGCTGATTTTCTGAAAGCTTCATCCCCAACTGATTCTGTTGCATTAGAGGTATTTAGAGCTTGAGGAGGGATTTGGCTGTACACGCCGTTCACTAAGGGTGTTTGCGTGTCCTTCAGTGATAAGTGTGTCCCTGTACTCTTTGAGTCTATCTTCCTTCTTGAAGTGAGTAACTTTACTCCACCTCACCCTTCCTACCATTATGCCCTGTTTTAAACTTCCCAGAAACAACAAAGGCCACTAACCATGGACTGCAAATCTGAAATCGTGAGCCAAAATAAAATTTTCCTTGCTTTGGTTCTTTTGCTCAGCTATTTTGCCATGTGTGATGAAAATTGTGAGTAAAGACATGAAAAGTATATTGAATTTCTTCCTAGCTTAATATATCACAATTTATATATTCATTCTTTACTCTGATCCTTAATGTTTGTGTAATAAATAGTATTTATATTTAAAGGAGTCTTACACTTACATATCAAGCCCAGATATCACTTTGGAAATGAAGACCCAGGGAATGATTTATTAATTCCATTGTTCATTTCTTAATTGTTTATTGCAATTCAAATTACTGCCAGGCATTTTTAAAATATTAGTAACACAGCAAGAATCAAGATGAAATGTTTTAGTCTTTTGATTTGTTAACATTATTTTATGTATCTATGAAATTTCTAGTAATATGTAGCTAATAAATGCAAAAATAATTTCTTTTGCTATTTATTCAGAGTGACTTATTAGATGTTTCTATCATTTTTATGAAATATTTTGGAAACAACTCTTCAACTTTGCTCTCATGTATTCTGGCTCTCAGGAGTGAGTGCTTCCTTTCTCAAAAGCTTGAAAAATTGGATTTTGCAATCATATTTTTTTCTTTATTGTGTACATAGAAGGATGTCATCTTGCTCCAACAATATATAGGATCTCTCTGAGACCTATTGGTCCATACTAAGGGTTGGGATTGAAAACAATATTTCTTGGCAAGGTAGTAGCTACATTTCAATTTACAAATATTAATTTACCCTATAGAATTTAGTATTCAAAATCCTAAAAAAATTTTTTTAAAGATTATTATTTTACAAAACCAATTCTTAGAAAGATGTTTTCCTGGTTGGGTCCTTATTTTGGGAGAAAACTTTTATTTCATCCAGTCTTTACTTTTTATTGAGGGGAACATTTTTACTACAAAATTTTTGTTTCCATGTGTTCTGGGTCATGTAAACACAAACTCTAGAGTACCACAACTGAACCTCTCTTCGCCATCCAAAACATCTGTATCAACTTAAACATTTAGCAATAACTTCTTCCTTCCTTCCTTTACTTAGCCACTAAATTAAATAAATTGAGTTGGGGTGATGACTCACTGAGTAATGTGTTTGCTGTAAGGACTTACATTTGTATCCCTAAAACACATTAAAACCTGAGTGCAGTAGTGAATGCCTTTAATTCAAGCACAAGGGAGACAGAGACGAGAGGACCTCTGGGGCTTCCTGGGTAACAAATTTAGCTCCAGTTCAATGAGAGCCTTTGTTTTTAAAAAAATATGGTGGAGTATATGTTATAATCAGCTCTATGTTTCTAGTACAAATGTCCAACTAGATGCAATTTGTGGGAGAAAGGAATTTATTCCAAGCTTGCATGCCCAGGTTATTTTCCATCAATGGCAGAAGAGGAAGGCCCCCTTTCACAGATCCATGCAGAGAGAAACTATTACAGCAAGGAAACATCAACAGGCAGCTCAAACTCTTATCTCTCCATATTTCAGCTGGATCCCATGATCCACCTCCAGTGACACCTCCTCCAGCAGGCTGCTGGAGACTTAAGCAGGAAACTTAACCTTAATCACAAACACCTGAGGGCATGGTGTGGTGGCACATGCCTTTAACCCCAGGACTTCCATCACTTCAGAGGCAGAAGTAAGGAGATCAAGGCCACCGTGAGGCTACATAGTAATTTCCAGGTTAGCCTGGGCTAGAGTGAGACCCTACTTGAAAAGACCATAAAAGAGCCAGGTATGGTGGTGCATGCCTTTAATCCCAGAGCTTTGGAGGCAGAGGTAGAAGGATCGTTATGAGTTCGAGGCCATCCTGAGAATATAGAATGAATTCCAAGTCAGCCTGTGCTAGAGCAAGACCCTCCCTCAGTAAAACAAACAAACAAAAAATCTGAAGCTATAAAAGACATACAATCATATTCAAACCACCACACCACAGCATTTAGCACTAATACTGGACCTCCAGACTCCACATACATAGGTACAACAGCAAGCCTCTCGCTCAAACTTCTTCTAGCCCAGTCCAAGCAAAGCTCTTTCTTACCTTCATAAGTCAAACCACATAGTCCATAGTTCTTACTGCATTCAGGTTTTTCAGCTCTGACCAGAATAGTCCATCAAGCTGTACTTACAGCACTGCAATACAGCTCTTAGGCCAAGATTTCAAATCCATCCACATCCTCATGTAAAGTACTTCCTAAAAGCCAAAGCCACTTTCTGGCAGCAACAATCCCACTCCTTTGGTATCAAATTTAATGTTACAGTGAGATTTGCTTTACTGGGAGAAAACACCTGACCAACAGCAGACTGTGGGAAAAAAAGAAATGTTTGTTTTAGCTTATAGAGGCCAGGTGAAGCTTTATCATGACAGGGGAAAATGATGACATAAGCAGAGGGTGGACATCACCTCCTGACCAACATCATATGGACAACATCAGCAGGGAAGTTGCAAAACGCTGGCAAAAGAAAGCTGGTTATAACACCCTTAAGCCCACTCCCAATCATAAACTACTTCTAAAAGGCTTTAATTTCCAAATTGCCTTCATCTGAACACTTAGTATTCAGAATACCTAAGTTTATGAGTGACACCTGAGTTAAACCATCACACCTCTACTCCACAAAATTTGATAATCTGGAAGAAATGAATGAATTCCAAGAAACATACCATGTACAAAAACTAAATTCACAGATTAATGTACACAAACCTTTCACATTCATTGAGATTGTAAAGGTAATCAAAGGTCTCCCCCAAAAGAAAAGTCCAGGATCTGATGGTTCTCAGCCAAATTTCCTCTCACCTTTATTGAAGAACTGAAACCAATTTTTTTCAAAGTGTTTCACATAATTGGAGAACAGGGAATCCTCACTAACTCCTTTTAGGAGGCTAGTATCACCCTAATATCAAAATCAGACAGAGATACAGCAAAAAAAAAAAAAAAAAAAAAAAGAAAAGAAAAAAGAAAAAAAGAAAAGAAAAAGAAAACTATAGGCCTATATGCCTGATAAACTTAGCTGCAGATATCCTGAACAAAATCCTCACAAACCAAATTCAACAACACAGCAAAAGCATTATCCACTTTAACAAAGCAGGGTTAATCCCAGGGATAAAGGAATGATTTAACATATGGAGATTGTTCAACATAATACACCACATATGTACTTAATCACAAAAACCACATTATCATTTCAATAGATGCAAATAAAATCTTTGACAAGATACAGTATCAATTCATGATCAAAATGCTAGAGAGAATAGGCATAGAAATTTTATATCTCAACCAAAGAAAAGCTACATATAAAGCATGTAAAGCCCAAATAATACATAATGCAAAAAGACTCAAGGAGTTCCCATTGAGATTGAGAACAAGACAGGGGTGCGCGCTGTCACCACTGCTCTTCAACATAGTACTAGAAGTACTAGCCCAAGCAGTAATGCAGGAGAAAGAAATAAAAAGGATAGAAAGAAAGAAAGAAAGAAAGAGAGAGAAAGAGAGAAAGTCAAATTACCCCTATTTATAGCTGACATGAGCCTATACATAAGTGACCCAAAACTTTCAATCTCTATACATCTAAAGGTGATCAATTCTTTCAGGAATGTGGAAGATACAAAATCAATTCACGAAAATCAGTAGCCTTTGTATATGCAAAAGACAAATACACAGAGAAAGAGATTAGACAAGCTGTCCCATTTTCAATAGTCACAAAAAAAACCAACTTGGAATAACAATAATTAAGGTTGTAAAAGATATGTATAAGGAAAACATAAAAACACTCAAGAAAGAAAATGAAGAGAGCTTGAGGAGATGGAAAGATCTCCTATGCTCCTGGGTAGGTAGAATTAGTATGGTGAAACTGGCAATTCTACCAAAAGCAATACACAGATTTAATGTAATACCAATAAAAATTTAACATAATTTTTCATAGAGATAAAAAAATGATCTCAAAATTCACATGGAATGATCGCAGACATCATTTATCCAAACCTATCCTCAACAACAACAACAACAACAACAACAAAAAACACCTCTGGAGGCATGGTGGTTTGATTCAGGTGTCCCCCATAAACATAGGCATTCTGAATGCTAGGTTCCCAGATGATGGAGATTTGGGAATTAACACCTCCTGGAGGGAGTGTATTGTTAGGGGTGGGCTTATGGGTGTTATAGCCAGTTTCCCCTTGCCAGTGTTTGGCACACTCTCCTGTCAACCTTATGTGAGCCAGGGGGTGATATCCGCCCTCTACTCATGCCATCATTTTCCCCTGCCATCATGAAACTTCCCCTCGAGGTTGTTAGCCAAAATAAACCTCTTTTTCCCATAAGGTGCTCTTGGTTGGGTGATGTCTACCAGCAATGTGAACCTGACTGCAACAGAAGGTATCACCATGCCAATATATATAACACAAAGCCATAGTAACAAAAATAGCACAACACTGGCATAAGAAATATAGACCAGTGGAATGAAATTGAACTTGAATTTAGGGTCAAGTTGCTAAAGATACTTGATCTCTAATGTAGACTGAAGAAAAGACATCATCAACAAATGGTGCTGGACAAATTGGAGAACCACATGTAGTAAAAATGAAAGCTGACCCAGTCATCTCACCATAAACAAAAATTAATCATAAATGGATTCAAACCTCAATATAAGACCTGAAACTCTTCAATAACTGGAAGAAAAAAAATAGGGGGACCTCTCCACCATATAGAAGTGGGGAAGGACTTCCTGAAAAACACCCCAATAGCCAAGGAAAGTAAACAATCTCTCAAACAATGGGATCTTGTGAAGCTAAAAAGCTTTGTATAGGTAAGCATACCATAAGGACAGCCAACAGATTACCCACTGTGATGGTTTGATTCAGTTGTCCCCCATAAACTTAGGTGTTTTCAATGCTAGGTTACCAGCTGCATGGAGACTCCATGGAGCTATAAGAATGAACTGTGGATTGCAGTGGAGACCCAGTGGAGAGTCCAGGACAGTGACAGTGCTGCTAAGGAAAGCTGTCAGCCTCAGATGAAGTTTTCCAGGACTGTGAGTAGCCTAGGTGGAGGGGCGGAATTGGAATACCAGAGACTTGTTGCTGGTTAGAATTATTAGACTTGGAGATTTGTCACCAACTAGAGTTGTTAGACTTGGAGCTACAGAATTTGATGTTTGCCTTGTTTCAATGTTATATTGGTTGAATATTTCTTTGCTATGTCCAGTGCCATCTTTTTCAATGTGAATATTTATTCTGTGTTATTATGGGGTTTTTGAGGTTATTTTGGTATTATGGCTGAGCCAAAAGACTTTGAATTATGGAGATATATGAACATCATGAGAATTGATAAAAACTATGGAGCCTTTTAAAGTTGGATGAATATGTTGCATTTTATATCACATATGGTTATCAGGTTATGGGGTCCAGGGGTGGAATGTGTTGGTCTGATTCAAGTATTCCCCATAAACTTAAGTGTTCTGAATGCTAGGTTCCCAGCTGATGGAGATTTGGGAATTAAGACCTCCTGGAGGCAAATGTATTGTTGGGGATGGGCTTATGGATGTTGCAGCCAGTTTCCCCTTACCAGTGCTTGGCACACTCTCCTGTTCCTGTTATCTACCTGATAGGAGAGGTGGTGTGAATCCTAACCTTAAAAAAATTTGGCTCTGGACTGTAACACACAGTACCAGAAACAGGTGCTACCCACATTGAGCTGTTGATTGGAAAGACCTATGAAGTCCTCAAAAGAAGTCATGCTTCTATTAAAGTGCTTGATTGCCTTTGTGAGGTAAAAGATAAGACTCCATTGCTGAGGACACCATATGCTGCCTAAACAACATGGAGAGACCAGGGTAGAATCTGGAAGACAGCCCGTCCCCAGACAGTTAACACATCTATTGCTGTAAAGTGCTACATGAGCTACTGGGGAATGTGGCCAAGAGTGGTGGGAGCAAGCACAGGTTTAAGCTATTCAGATGCAACTAGCCTGACTGAAGTACGCACCAGTGTAATGGTGGCACACACCTTGGTGGTAACCAGTGGTATTCTGACTGGCTAAGAGATCCACTCAGTGGAAAGGAAATCATATCTGGTACTGGGAACCAAGATTGAATTACATGGAGACAAAGATTATGCTCTCCAATGTTAAGCTCCAACTAGTCTTTGGCTAAAAGCGGGGGCCACATTCATCAAACTCTTCCTAAGTTAATAACACTTATCCAATTTAACCTATGCTGACCTTATTCTCCATCGGAGAATCTGTTTTTCTTTTACAGAAGGTAGAAAGTAGTGAGACCCAAGGGGATAAACCACCCTTCACATCTCAGTCTAGGTCCAGGCAAAACCACAGAGGAAGTGAGGAGATGAGCAAGAATGCTATTTCCTTGGCAAGCCTGACAAGCAGCAGCAGGGCAAAGGAGACAGACACTGCAGACACTCACCACATAGCAAAGGAGGAATCCAGAAGCTCCTAAGATCTCAAAATGGAAGTAGACTTAAAACACACCCACAAAGGCTCAGGGAATTTTTTTGGAATAAGGGGCAGAAAGATTGTAAGAGTCAAAGACTGTGATATCATCCCCAAAGTCACTACCTCCCCCAATGACCGACTGCTGATCCCACAATGCATAACCCACAAGCCCATGGGGAATACCTGCAACCCCACTGAGGAGTGTGCCCTGCATAATGGGGGCAGGAAGGAGGGAAAAGATTGTACCAACGCATGATGTATCCATACAAAGTATGTTCTTAATAATTTTTTTTTAAAGTTTAAGACAACTTCTCTCTGATTCTAACATACTTTGATGTACAAATTCTCTAACTGTTCTGTTTTGATGGAAATATATGACAACCATCAAAATGGTTAATATGTTTCACTAGTGACAGATAAAGACCAAATAGAGGAAAAAGGTGACTTGTTCACATTTCCACATAAACACTGTAATTAAAGATCATCTGGCAGTCATGGAAATGATGTTCAATTATGGAATGGAAATGCTATTTCCTTGCCTATGTGGGGTATTTTTCTACCATCATTTGGGATCTGAGATGTGTATGCCATCAATGCCTAGGAAAAACAATTAACAAAGCACATCAGCTACTACATAACCAACGCAAATCTTATCTTCACAAGTGCTGTGATGGCAAGCCACTCTGAGATCTTATTAAAATACCAGGCCAGATCACTTCTCTAGCAGTTGTGGCTAACTTTGCTTGGTATTTCCAATTGTGAATGTCTTAGAATCACTCTTAACAGCTTTCTGTGAGTTCAGATATATGGCTGGTTGAACCCATGCAAATCAATATCTGTGTGACTCAAATATGACCCCTGATCTTTTAAGTTTGTTGATATGGACAAATGGAGAACTGGTTTTACAGATCACTGGAAAAATAATGAACAAGTCAATAATAGTTATCCATGTGGACCAAATATATTTTCAATGTTGTCTTAACCCATAAGGAAAATTAAATTCCATGTTGATTACAAGACCCAGTGTAAATTGTATTTTATATATATTAGTATAATTTTAAACAAAGAATAACAGAATATAATGATTACCACGGGATAGGAAGAAATTCTTATGCAGCCTATTATAAGTACAAACAAATAACAATGAAGTCTGAGAGAAAAGAAATTAGATACATCTTACTGATAAAACACTACAAAAATAAAATTAATAAGATGACAATTCAGACAATAAGAATTGAAGACAAATGTTGAGAGTGCAGATATTAAAATATATCAGAATTTAAGGATGGAGAAATGGTTAAGGTACTTGCCTGAAAAGCATAATGACCAGGCTTCAATTTCCCAGTACCCACATAAAGTCAGATGCACAAAAGTGGTGAATGCATCTGGAGTTCATTTGTAATGGCTAGAGGCACTGGAATATCCATTTTCTTTCTGTCTTTCACTCCTCTCTCTGTCCATCTCTCCTCTCTGCTTATAAATAAATAAAAATAAAATATTTTTAAAAATCAGAGTGTATAAATAACTTATAGATAATTCAGATAATGTAGCTGATCTAATAGATAGCATGAAGAAAGTACATTGGTTGGCATTGAAAAGGGAATGAAATTCCAATCAAATCATTGAAAAAGCAGGGAACTATTATCAAAGTTCAGTCTTGCAGTAACTATGAAAGTACAAATTGGAACCATGCTATTGTATACTCATCAGGTTGATAACATATTAACTGTGAACAGTAAGTGGAGTGATGTAAAGCATAATAGACTAATGGTGGTGAGAGTGGAGGACAGAACTACAAAGAGATCACGCTAGGTTAGGCCATAGGCCTGAATGAGGTAGCAAAATTCTTTGGTATAGTGAGTTGGATCAGTTGAGAAAGACCCTAGACGTTTTTCAATCTGGGATAAATCAGACATTGATAAAGGAACATGAACTCAAATGATTCCTACCCTGGGGTAAAGGATACATTCCATCTCTGTGAGAAGGAGTATGCTGGGCAGGAGGGGATAGAGGAGGAGAGGCTATGGGAGATGGTGGTGGTGGGAGGCATAGAGACCAAGAAGGAGGCAGATGAAGGGAGGGAGGAAGGGTGTGGGCATCAGGCAGGGTGTCAGAAGAGGCTGAGGGACCGGAGGAGCCAGAGGGGTTATCGGGGCCAGATCATCTATGGCATCTGGGTCGAAAGCAGAGGGTGAGGATGAGGATGAGGGGGGAGAGGTTGAATTAGAGTGCATTTCTGAGATCTTGGCCAGAATGATCTTGTAGCAAGAGCAGGTAGAGCACAGAGGAAGCCCTGTATGGAGAGTTACAGATGCTTGGATGTAGGGTATTTTGGGCCACTTGCCTGTACATTGGCAGAAGTTTTCTAAATCAGTGAGAATTCAGAAATCAAAAGTGCCATGTGCAGACCATTTGGACCCATTGTCCATCTTCTATTGCTGCCAGGCAGAATTGCAGAAAGAGATTAGACAATGAGTTTTGATGTCATCCAAGAGTTGTGGAGATTTTAAGTTCTTAAGGAGACAGGCTGGGGGTAGTAGAAATTGGTTTGGAGGTTTTATTCCACACAGAGGTGTGTGAGTATAATGAGAAGAGACAAAGAAAGATCCAGACAAAGGTAGGAGGAAGAAACAGAGCTTAATCTGGGTTTACACAGGATAACAATATGACGCCCTGGCCAATTAGGGTGAACGGGGCCTGCACCTCCCACATGGACAGAGGCTATACAGGTCGCAATTGTTGGCTTTTTAGCCTGTTAGTGGGCAAGGAGGGCACCTGTGCTCCTGATGGAAAATGCTGCTTGCAGTAAAAGAGGAGATATCAGGAGTGAGAGGAAGGAACCAGTGCTCAAGATGGGTTTGCACAGAACACCAAAATGACCCCCTGACCCATTAGGGTGAATAGGGCCCACACTTTCCACCTAGGCAGAGGCTGTACAGGTCACAACTGTTGGCCTTTTATCCCATTAATAGGCAAGGCAGGTGACTGTGCTCCCGATGGCAAAAGCTGCTGGCAGTGAAAGATGAAACCTCAGGAGGGTAAGGGAGAAAACAGAGGAAGAGGGAGTGTTCCAAGATGTTAACTAAAGAAAAGGTACCCCTTAGGGTATGGTAGATGAGAGAGTGAGACCCTAGGTGTCAAGAGTGTGTCTTTCTTGAGACCTGAGTTGGTTCCTAATGGTTTAGGGGTATAGCCTGGCATGCCAGCACAACTTCCATGAGGAGGGATGAAACCCGAGAGTAGACCAACCCAAGGGGGACACTTACCAAGAAGGACAGAGGAGACAGATAAGGGAAGGACAGTTAGGCCAAATTGTGGTGGGAGGGAGAGCCTGTATGAGGCAGAGATGGTCCAAAGCCTTCAGAGCATCAAATGGCAGCTTGGTGGTCTGGTCATAGGACAAGGAGGTCTGGCCACCCAAGAGGGCAACTGAGAGCCTCCTCCAAGTCATGAGCACCAGATGTAAGTTTGAGGAGTGATCAAGGCCATGGAGACCACTCTGAGGCAAAGATGGCTTTAGAATTATTGTACTTAGAGATTTGTCACTGACTAGAGTTGTTGGATATACAGAGTTTGGTGTTTGCCCTGGTTGTTTTAAATCTTGTATTGGTTGAATATTTCTTTGCTATGCCCAGTGCTATCTTTTGCAGTTTGGTTGTTTATTCTGTGCCATTATGGGGTTTGGGGGATTTTTTTTTTTTTTTTTTTTGTATTATGGCTCAGTTAAAAGAACTTAGACTATGGGAATGTTTGAATATCATTGGAATTTGTTTAAAATTATGGGGACTTTTAAAGTTGGATAAATGCATTGCATTTTACATCATGTATGGTTATCAGTTTATGGGGACAAGGGACAGAATGTGATAGTTTGATTCAAGTGTCCCGCGTAAACTTAGGTATTCTGAATGAATGCTAGGTCGCCAGATGATGGCAATTTGGAAACTCTCGGAGGCAGGGCATTATTGGGTGTGTATTTATGGGTGTTATAACCAGCTTCCTCTTGCCAATGTTTGGCACAGTCTCCTGCTGCTATTGTCCATGTGGAGTTGGCCAGGTGGTGATGTCCACCTTCTGCTGTCATGGAGCTTCCCCTTGAGTCTCTAAGTCAAAATCAACCTTTTGTTTTTCCCCAACAAGCTGCAAATTGTGGAGATTGCAAGTAATAATATATTATTACATACTATTATATTATAAAATGTTTTACGGTAATAATATAGCAATTTATTCAATTTTTTTTGGGGGGGGGAGTTCAAAGTAGGGTCTCACTATGATCCAGGCTGACCTGTAATAAACTGTGTAGTCTCAGGGTGGCCTCAAACTCACGGCGATCCTCCTACCTCTGCCTCCTGAGTGCTGGAATTAAAGGCAGGCGCCACCATGCCTGGCTGTATTCAAATTTTTATTCAATACACATTTTAACATAATTATGTGCACTTTTGAAAAAAATTATGAGACTAGTATATTTTTCATTGTGAAATGCTTACTATTCGGGCATATATATATATATATATATATATATATATATATATATATATATATATATATATATTTTGGCCAGAGAAAAAGCGACAATGAAAGAGTGAGAGATCAAAGTACATTATGTATGCATTTCCAGAGACATTCATAGTGTACTTTGTGTCTCATAAGTACAGTGCTTAGGTGTTTTACTATTCAGAATGCTCACATAAATTAGAAACAATATAAAGAGTCAGGGTTTGCCTTGAGCATAGTGATCAATTCCAGGATTTAAAATACATTGATTGATCCAAATGTTGCTGTATTTCACTTCCAATGGTAAACTTCATTTAGTCTTTGTTCTTTGTTAATTATTCCCCCTCCCTAATATACACAATTAGTTTCTCCTGTGTTATGTGTCCACAAAAAGTGCCACTGGTAAAGTATTAAACTGTTACCTACATGATGATCACATTTTCACTAAGTCAGCACTCATGGCATAATGAAAGCAATTTGAGGCTTGGGAATATCATCTCAAGACTACATCATGGTCAATTTGAACATGAAAAATTGTGTCATCAACATCAGTGTGAAGGAAGAAAAGCTTCTTTCTGAAGTACAAGCCAAACTGTTAAATGTGTGTGCATATGCCTGGGTATATTTAGAGCTGACCAGACATCAAGTCATACAGCATGAGACACTGGGGAGTGGTATTCCACATTAGAATCTATGTTAAGTTGACATTTTAGGGTCAGTGAATAAATTCCATCAAACCCCAAGTGTTTATTCTCAGAATGCTTCATGTAAATTCAATCTGACTCTACATAGCTTTGCTTGCAGTGAGGCCCAAACTACTTTCTTTTGGCTAACCAAATTGTTATAATGTTTATTTATCCATGCACTTTGCAGAATATTTTCATCTTCAGTTTTAAATTATGTATATTATAGTTTCCTAAAGTTGATTTTAATTCCATTATATTATCTGTAAATATTGTTAGGGGCTGAAAAATCTTCTGTTTATTTGATTTATATCTATTAATGTTCATCATATAGGAGTTAAAAATAAAAGTAAAATATAAATTATTATTCTAAACAAAAATAAGCTCAGAACTACACATTAAAAAACGTAACATTCAATTTTTCCATGAAGGTTGATGATAAAGGGAGCATTCTTTGAAAATTTATTTATTTATTATTTTTTATCTTATCACAATTTTTGTTAACATTTTCCACGATTATAAAAATTATCCCATGGTAATACCTTCTCCCCCCCCCCCGGAACTTTCCTCTTTGAAATTCCATTCTCCATGAAAATCCTTAATATTTCTCTTAATCAAAATTGATTTTTTTTAAAAAAAAATTTTGTTCATTTTTATTTATTTATTTGAGAGTGACAGAGAGAAAGAGGCAGATAGAGAGAGAGAGAGAATGGGCGCACCAGGGCCTCCAGCCACTGCAAACAAACTCCAGACACGTGTGCCCCCTTGTGCATCTGGCTAATGTGGGTTCTGGAGAATCGAGCCTCGAACGAGGGTCCTTAGGCTTCACAGGCAAGTGCTTAATTGCTAAGCCATCTCTCCAACCCCAAAATTGATTTTTTATATATCATTCCATATTCAGTTTGTTGGGATCTATTTTTGGTTGGATTACATCAATGAATTTCAGCCTCACAGATTATATTTGAAGATTGGAGCCTGATTTTTGACTAACTTTTCAGAGAATTTTAAGTATAATTATTTTATGTTAGAACAAACTCAGCAAAGAGTCATTAATTGGAAGTTCAGTGTGATACAGAGTGATAGAAAATTGGAGGGACTATTTTAAACCTTGAATGTATTTTGGTTAAAAAAAAAAACAAGAATAATTTATAAAATTCTTACTTCTTATATTGGACAATATTGTTTATACAGATATGTGAATCTTCTCAATGTTGAAACATTTTATTATACAATACGAAAAAATAACAATATGGGTCGTGCATTGTGGGGTTAGCCTTTAGTGTTGGGTAAGAGGAAATGTCTCTGTGTGTCACTACCCAGCGTGTGGCTCTGACATTCTTTCCACGCCCCCTCTTCTGCAAATTTCCCTGAGCCATGTTGGGTTCATTTTAGGTCTGCTTCAGTGATGAGGTCTTGGGAGCCTCTGTGTCTCTGGATCTCTGGTTTGGTAGGAGTTGCTTGTCCTCTGTGCTTTTTTTTTTTTTTTTTTTTCTTTTTTTTGTCTTAGAAGTTTGTTTTTTTCTTTTCTTTTTTTTTTAATTTAATTTATTAGTTTTCTTTTCAGTAAATACAGGCAGTTTGGTACCATTATTTAGGCTCATCTGTGATCTACCCCCTCCCATTAGACCCTCCTTGTTATTGAAAATGGGTCGCGCATTGTGGAGTTAGCCCCCAGTTATTAGTATGATAAATGTCTCTGAAAATCATGACCCAACATGTAACTCTGACATTCTTTCCTGTTTCCTGTGTTTTTTTCATAATCATTACCTTTGTATTTTTATTTGTTTGTTTGTTTATTTATTTGAGAGAAAAACGAATTCCAGACACATCTGCCACCTTGTGCATGTGGCTTATGTGGATTCTGGGACATTGAACCTGGTTCCTTTGGCTTTGTGGGCAAGTGCCTTCACCAGTAAGGCATCCATCCACCCCATCATTACTTTTTTAAATGACACAACTATAATGCCAGAAGCACAGATGAAGCAAGCATGCAAGGTCACACATGCCCACTAGGTGGCGCAATTGCCTGGCGTTTGATCGCAATGGCTGAGGCCCTAGTGTGCCAATTCTCTCTCTCTCTTCTCTAAAATAAAAAAGACTTTAAAACATTGAGTGTTACTAAACTGGAGCAGAAAGGTTAGGTTCTCCCAAAATGAAAAACAAGCTATTTCTAAATGTCATGCAAGACACTTAAGCTAGACTCATTTTTCCCAGGCCTACCTATGGATTTCCAGACCCGCTTGGTGCTCATAGCATCATAGGGACAGAGAGTTCCCCAGGCAGGCTGCATGTGCTCAAACCCGAGAAAGCGGAAGGAAGGCCTGTGCTATCCTAAGGATGTTTTTCTGTATGAAATATATATATATATATTAACTTCTCTTTAGTTTTGCTACTCTCTGGCCTAATAGCATGAGGAGTAAACAGGAAAGGAAGAAAAGAAAAAAAAAGATACGTCTGTGTGTATGGGGGGGTGTCATGCCCAAGGATGAAACTTCTAAGAACATTCCCTGACTTGATCTCCCAGCCCTGAGACTGTGAAAAAGCAGGGAGAGAAACAAGTCGAGACGGCACCTCCTCTGTGATGACAACCACACTAGGCTCCTGTTGATGGATTTAGGACCAAGCCAACCGCTAACTGTCTCTTCACCTGACACAAAAGATTTACATTTTCAAAAAAAGAAAAAAAAAAAACACCTGGATTGTTCCCTACAAGGAAAAAATAAACCCACGGGGGCTAAGGAAAAGGCTCTTTGGATACGTGATTGCCACATAAGCCTGAGTAACTGAATTCCGGTCTCCAGAACACATTTCAAAGCTAGACAGCATCTGTAACCCCAACGGACCTAAGGTGGAGGAGACAGGAGAACTTCCCCAAGCTTTCAGGTCAGCTAACCTGAGGAATTCAGTAACGAGTGAAAATCCCTGCCTCAGACAAGGAGGAAGACCAATATCCAAGGTTGACCTCTACACACACAAACAGACACACACACACACACTCACACTCACACACACTCACGCACAGATCACTCACACAAACCTACGAGCACCAGTTTTCCATTCTGTTGCTTTCTCTCACTGGCATCAGCATGAGTAGTTACATCTGAAATCCATATTGCTGTCTTCACCCAGGAGATGGGTTTCCTTGCAATATACGTGGTCAGACATTTAGACACTCCTCACATGTGCCCGCTTGAACAGCCTCGATGGCACACAAAATCCTCAGCCCGACCAATTAAAATGTGCTGCGTCAATTTTTTTTTTTCTATGAGATGATTGTCTAAGAAGCACTTGCCTGTAAGTCCGTGATAATAGGGATCTTAGCTTTTAACATTCCATGTGTATTTTGCAACTTCATGCATTTTCGAAGTAAGAAATACAATAGGTGATTTGCAAGCTCTAATTAATGGAAATGCACACTTGTTGTGATAATATTAACAACTCAGAGAAACCAATTTGTAAGGTATAAAATACCTAATCATGGATGAGGGATGATTGATAGATGGGCAATGGGTCCACAAATACAATCACTGTTGTTTTCTTTTCCGGAAAATAAACATTTTATAATTCATTCATATATCATAGTTAATGCAAAGTACCAGGTCGAAGCTGTTAAAAACTTGCTATAGGATAGAGGAGTCAGCAATCAAAGGCCAAAGGGGACTTTAAAGAACTTGTAAAGGTGGAGATATGATACATAAAAAGTGTATCTCATTTTTGTGCATGGTGTATGTTTGTGTGGTGTCTGTGTGTGTGTGTGTGTGCGTGTGTGTGTGTGTACATATATGTTCATATGTGCAAAGTTGCATGTGGCTGGGGGGAGGAGCCAGAGGTTGACATCTAGTATCCTCCTCAGTTGCTCTCTACCTTATTTTTTGAGACAGAGCCTCTGACTAAGCCCCAAGTCCCAGAGTCACCTAGGCTGGCAGGCCAGCAAGCCCCAAGGGTTCCCTGTTTCTGACTTCTCAGCACTGGATTTAAAGGCTCCAGCTACCATGCCCACATTGGGTACCAAAGATCTGACCTCAAGTCCTCACTCGTTTGCAGTGGGTACTTTACCGACTGAGCCATCTCCTCAGCCCACTGTCTGCATCTCTAGTTCAGTAAGTGCATAAATATATACATTGCATAGGACTATGCGCAGAAATGTGTCTTAACACTAGTGAAATCTGAATCAGCATGTGGATTATACCGATGTCAACTTCCTGTGTGTTAAAATTTCCCAGGCTCCTATTTTTACTTGGAAATGTGATTTGTTTTGCACAAATACTAGATTTTTTTTTTGAATATTGGATTTCTTTTGTTAATAGTTAAGAAATTGCATACCAAATGTTTATGTTTCAATAGCCATTGATTGGTTCTCAATTGTACTGCCATGTAAAAATTGCTGTTCAATTCCTCCTAGAAGTTTCATCATACAATTCAAAAATTTCTCTCTAGTTGTATGTTTCACCCATATTTACAAATACATTGGCCATATTTCTGGACAATTTTCATCTATTATTTTGAATTACTCCTGCTTTTTTTGACCTACTTTGGTATGTAAGTGTAATATTCACATATTTATAAAGAAATATTCTTTTTTAAAAACTTTTTTTTTGTTATTTTTTAAAATTTATTCGAGAGTGACAGAAAGAGAAAGAGGCAGATAGAGAGAGGGAGAGAGAATGGGCACGCCAGGGCCTCCAGCCATTGCAAATGAACTCCAGATGTGTGTGCCCCTTGTGCATCTGGCTAAGGTGGGTCCTGGGAAATCAAGCCTTGAACCAGGTGCTTAACCACTAAGCCATCTCTCTAGCCCATGAAATACTTTCTTAATTCAAAACATTTGAAGCTCTGGGTGTGGTGACAACACTCCTTTAATCCCAGTACTAGGAGGGCAGAGGGAGGAGGATCATGGTGAGTTCAAGGCCACCCTAAGACTACATTGTGAATTCCAGGTCAGCCTGGGCTAGAGCAAGACCCTACCTTGATATACGCACCCCCCCAAAAAAGAAGAAAATTAAATCACAATTTTGTGTTTAATAATGGCTTTTTTTGTTTAAATTGTCCACAGTGTCTTAACTTCTCACTACATACTATGTGGAAACTATACAGTGATATTCACACTGCCTTGTAGTGTTGACAGAGGAATATGTCTTTGGCTTAAACATCTTATAACTATTGACTGGGACTTGTAATCTAGGATTAATGTGTTCCACACATTGTTAGTAGAATAATTACTAATAAATACACAATCTTACAGAGATAGTGTAGATATTGGCTTTTTTTCTCACGATCGAAAGTACAGGCTAATATTATTGCTGTAAATATTTTGGGGTACTTTCTTAATAAAACTCAGTTGCTAGACATTCTCTAAAATGCTTCTACTTACCTTTTGATTTGAGTGATATTCAATAATTTAAACCCCTTCCTACAGATTCACAAGAAGTTTTTGTTTTCATAGACTTTTAATTTCAAGTGGTCCCTATAAGCAGTTTTATTAAACTATTGGCTACAACATTTTCTATTTTCCAATGGAAATACTAGCTTTCTTGTGTCTCAGTCTCACTTTCCTACGATTCTATCAATTTCTGTTGCATGTGTTGTCTTACCAGAGCAGTGATGTGCTTTTGCAGAGTGGTGGCTATTACTATACATGCAGAACAGGGAAAACTGATTAATTGCTTTTAGAATAGTAAATGAAGCCTTTTAATTTAATGAATATTTCAACAGAGTCAATTCACTTTGTCTCTCTAAAGGCAAAATCCCAAAGGGAGACATTCTTGTGGGGTGGAAGGAGGATGCAGAGAGCAAATTGCAACTTCTGCAAGGCTGGCATAAGACTGTTTGTTTTCCACAGTGTGCAGATTATCAGTGTACTTCTACAATATTACTCACAACCTAAAATACATTAGGCTTCAGGAATTTAGATTTACAAATTATCCTAGAGCACTGTGAGTTGTGAGGCCAGGCCAGGGGTTCTCTGTAGCTGAGATCTATTTATATTAAGCATACTTCTGAAGTGTACTGCTTAAAAGGCAAGTGAGTATAATGGATAGGTTGGGAGACTAAGAGCTAATCTGTATGTGGTTAAATGAACAAGCCACTTCTTAAATCTTGTGAGCTTGACACAATAAAAATCATTTATAGGACATAGCCTTTTAGATCTTTGAACCAGCTTAATTTTGTAATCATAGGTGTAGACAATTCTACATGAAAAATCAAGGCAGTGATCTTCCATTCGCTTTAACATTTTCTTATTTTAGTTTATTACATCTTATTTTATAGTTCTTTGAAAATGCAGTAACTACATTGATGTGGAAGTGGCTTTCATGGGCAATCTTCTTTGATGGAAAAACAGCATAATGATAACAAATTTATTTAATTTAAATAGACAAGTATGTTTTCATGAATGAATATACATAAATACATATCTGAGAAATTTTAAGACATGATGATACCCTCAGAAATAAGGTCAATATTTACTAAAAGCATATGCACAGATTGGTCTTTCTAATATTTTTGATTAATTTTTCCAATTTTCATGGAAACTTCAGGCATCTGTCTTGTGACTGTTTAATAAAAATGTGCAATGCGTAAACATGAACAATTTAAGAATAGTAACACAATGGATGTAAACATCAATTCCTCAAAAATAAAAAAACAGCTTATATCTGCAGCCTGCTAAAATAGTCTGAAATTTCTTAATTTGCATATATTTATTTTAATATCTGCTTATGATTATTTCTGTCATTTGGCAGCTTTGAAATTAACTGATACTTCTGTTCTTCAATGACACAAAGTGTTCTAAATATATTCATTAAATTCAAATCAATGGAGATTTATAAAATATAGTATTTAAATTAAGTAGATGAACTAATATAATAGGGCATAAGCACCACAGTAAAAGAAATTACAGCCCCATCTTTTCAAGTTCTGATTTATAACAGGTCACATTACAAACATTCAAAAACTAGAAAACAGGTATCAGAAATGTCTACTATATTCTTAGGTCTTTGTAATCAACAGTATAAACAAAAATCAGAAGAAAAAAGTCTTCATTCTAACATATTCAAAATATCAAATAGCATGTAAACATTTGTTTTAGGTGAAGTATTATTTTTTTGGCTCAGACCTTATATTTAGATATCATTTCACACTGAATCACATATTTTGCATAAATAGATAAAAATGATCTACCTACAAAGTGATTATGATGACTAGTTTCTTGGCTTGGCCTTCACTTGTCTCAGAACACTCTTCCTTCTAGCTGTTTTTGCATGGAGGAAAAGAATGAATGATTCAGTTAAAATCACTTCCCAAATCAAAATTATTTCCATTCTAACAATACAGTATCATTCGTAACTTTTATTCTCCACTGACTTCTCTCATGTTTTATTTCTCCTCAAATCTCTCCATATTTTTGAAGATACTTTCTTTTTTTTCTCATTAAGTATTGCTTTAATCAAAAGTCTTTTCAATTTTTGTAGAAGTGTTAAAGCTAGTACTACTAATGTTTTCTCAGGATTTTTATTATTATTTATTATTATTATTAACAACATATTTTGTATGGATACAACATGTGTTGGCACCTTCTTTTCCCTCCTCCCTGCCCCTATTCCACTGAGGACCCTCCTCAGTGGGGTTGCAGGTATTCCCCATGGGGTTGTGGGTTATGCCTTATGGGAGCAACAGTCAGTTATTTTGAGGGGGGAGGGAATGCCTCTGTGCATCATGTCTCAACCTGTGGCTCTTACATTCTTTCTGTCTCCTCTTTTGGAAAAATTCCCTGAACCATGATAGGTGAATTTTAAGTCTACTTTAGTGGTGAGCTCTTAAGAGCCTCTGGATCTCTGCTTGGTAAGTGTTGAGTGTCTTCATGGTCTGTCTCCTTCACCCTGGCATTGATTACAGGTTCAGCATGGAAGCAGCATTCTTGCTTTTCTCCTCAATTGCTCTGTGGTTTCAGCTGTGGCTAAGCTGAAGTATGAGGGGGAGTTTGTCTCCTCTGGCCTCGCTACCTTCTGAAGAAGAACAGACTTTCCAATGGAGAGTGAAGTCAGCATAGTTTAAATGGGACACACATTATTAATTTAGGAAAAATTTGATGTATGCAACCCCTTTTATCCAAAGAGCAGGTAGAGCTAGACACTGGAGAATATAATCTTTGTCTCCATAGGATTCTGATCTGGCTCCCAATTCCAGATATGGGTTCCTTTACACTGACTGAATCTCTTAGACAATCAGAAAGCTATTAGTTACCCATCAAAGCTTTGTACCACAATTGCCCTGGCATATATTCTGTCAGGCTGCTTGCTTCTGAGAGCTTAAACCTCTGGTTGCTTAGACCATTGTTGGCCACTTTTCCCCAGCAGCTCATTTATACAGTACTTTCCAGCACTAGATGGGCTGATTGTCTGAGGACCTGCTCTCCTCCAGCTTCTAGCCAGGCCTCTCCACACTCTGTGTTGGTAGCACATGGCGTCTTCAAGTACAGGGGCTCACCTTTTGCCTCAGGTGCATAATCAAGTGTGAAGACACTTTCAAACATTGATTTTCCAGGAGTCATAATTATCTATCCATGGGCTGTTTTGCCTTCAATGCTTCATTTTCTTGTTCTTAGGTAATTCAAGTGGGTTGGAACAGGAGATTTAAGGGAGACAAATAGACTGAAAACAAATGCACCACCTCTATGTAGCCTACAGTTTATGGCTACCTTCACTAAGCAGCTGGAAGTAACTGAGCAGAAAGCTTTTGTGACTACATTGAAAATGTGTCCCACCCTGTAAGGTCAGTTCTTAAGCTGGATAGGAAGTATCATAGTATGTTACTGTTTTTCATGTTTAATAATGTGTAGATATCATTAAAGCAGCTTGAACCTGGTTGATTTAAATTATCATTTATTGTATTAAATTTATAATTTATTGTATATAGCTATAGTGTATTGATTTTCTAAATAGTTGAAAAAAGACAACAGTTCGCATGGCTGAATAGTACACATGTATCTATTTTCATTTGGTTTGTGAGACTGGCAGTCAGGATTGAGGGGTCTGCAGAAAAGTGAATGGTAAGAGACTCTATTTTTGTCTTGTAGATGGTTTCTTCTCCCTATGTGGTCTTCTTTCTGTATGGTGGAAACTTCTTTTATTAGAAGTGTATTTGTCATACTGGATTAAGGTCCACTGTAATTACTTACCTAAGTCTGTGACAACAAAACAGGGTCACTAGCTTTATTAGTCACTTTGCTTGTCACTGAAACCAAGTAGATGACAGGAAGCAAGGAGTTAGGAAGTGTTTACCTTTGCTGAGGCAGGAGTAACTGCAGCCTGGTCAAATGGTTATCTCCCATAGGCAGTCAGGTAGAAGAGATTCTGGCAAGAACCCTGGGATGGGCTACAACACATAGGCTGTCCTCCCTCGGTGGTCCACTTCCTCTGGCTAGGTGCTATTTCCTAAACATTCCTGACACTCCCAAGCCAATTATGGCAGCTGTGGACCAAATGTTCAGATTCATGTGCCTCTGTGGAACATTTCACATTCAAACCATAACATAATCTGAGGTAGTAGAAGTAATAACTTTAACACACAAATTTTTAGTGTGACACATTCAGTCAATACTTGGTACAAATTACAAACTAATTTCTGTGTTTACTTTTGGTTGAGGAAAGTTTACATGCCATAAAGTTCATTAATTTTCAGTGGTGAAGTTGATAAAGTTTTACCAATGACTATATCTAACTAACACATACTTCCTAACCATAGAAAACTATGAAATATTTACTTCATCCTCCAAGACTTCCCTTATGATCTTTTTCACTAAATAGTTACCAACCCCATCCTGAACCCCACTTAATTAATCTGCCCGTAGATAGGTAGTATATTATAATTATCATTTTCCTTATATTTGAAATAATTGAAATTTCACAATATGTCTACTCTTGCATTTGGCTTGCTTATTCAGCAGTACAGACTGAGAGTCATCTGTACTGAACCATGTTAAGAATATTCCATTGTATCAACCTACAACATTACTTGTTCCAGTATTTATTGTTCCCATTTTGTTAGAGATTTGGTTAGTTTTTCTATCACCCCCTAATTTCTGGGTCAGTGAATCCAGGGGTGAATCAATTTTATAAACATTTTCATGTAGATAAACTTAAGTTGAACTGGTTTCCTCTATATTAGATCCTGTTGTTATTTCACTCTTTTCCACTATTTATTTTTATTTGTTTTCTACATTGGTCTTAAGTTGCTCCTATCTTTAAGGAGGAACAAAAATTACCTGCATTTCATATATATATATAAAACTTTCAGGTAAATTTTCTTAATAAAAACATTTAAATTATAAATTATCCTAAAAGAATTGCTTTTAAGCCAGATGTGATGGCTCACACCAGGAATCTTAAAAGCTAGATGCTGTATCAGGGGCTCCAGACCAGCTTGGGCCATGGAGAGAGAGGCCTCAAGGAAAAAAATGAATCGCTTCACTTGCATATCAAACACTAGTAGGGCTGGGATTTTATTATTCAAAACAATATCTCATCTTCTGTAGATGGGAAGGACAAATGAAATAAACAATGCTGCTGTCACTGCTAGCCTGAGAATCTCATCCCAGGAAGATGGTGGAAGATGCTAAGGATACTCAAAACTCATCAAAACACAAAATTGAAAGGCTACTGAAAGCTGAACAATAAAGGAGACTTCTAACAGGCTCTACAATGCTCAGGGAAAAATTCTGAAGATGGGCTGGGAAGAATGTAAGAGCCACAGGTTTGGAAGGTATACTCTGAGGCATTTTGTCTTTCCCCTACAGTCTGTCTAGTGCATTAATGACTTCACAGTGAGTACAGGTAGCATGACTGCAGATAACGAAGATCTCAGTGGAATACTGGTGGAGGAGAGCGAACAACAATATAACCCTATAGAGCAAATTGCAATATGTTTAAAATTGAAGTGCTCAATTGAAGTAATTGTTCACATTTAAGAATAAAACAACAACAATAACAAAAAATTAGAGTAATGACTACCTTGAAAGAGGAGGGTCCTCTGTGGGTGTTTTGAGGGGCAGGATATATGAAAGAAGTGACAGAAGAGGATAGTCTGATGGAACACAACTGAAGAATGTCCACATGTTAAAGTTCCCAACAATATTTTTTTTGGTTTGTTTTGTTTTCCAAGGTAGGGTTTCACTCTAGCTCAGGCTGACCTGGAATTTGGAATTCACTATGTAGTCTCAGGGTCGCCTCAAATTTATGGCAATTCTCCTACCTCTGCCTCCTGAGTGCTGGGATTAAAGGCATGTGCCACCATGCCTGGCCTCAACAAATTTTTAATGAAAGAATTGTTGCTTTATATCCAGTCTCATTTCATTCTCGGGATCAAAGTTCACTTGTTTTTTAATCACCTAACCACATATCTCTGACACTCATTTTAATTTGCTAAAGTCTTTTCTCTGCTCCTGATTTGAATGATTTATTTGTTATTGTTACACCTATCTTGAAAATGCCTATCCTACTTCCAGTTAAGATGGCAGCGTAGATACCACACCAAAGCAGCCTGGGGGGCGAGGGGAAGACACTGCCCCCCAAAAACCAGCAAAATACACACTTTTACTAACAAGTGAGGTGTATAGGAAATTGAAACAGCAGCGGAGAAGTAGGAGAGATCCAGAGCATTCAGAGCCCACATGGGCTGGCAGAAGTGCCACAGGTGGCGCATCAACCAGGCTCGGCTTGAGCCACAGGAAAAGCCCTGTGAGGGGATTTTCCACTCACACCGGAGCTCTCCACAAAGAACAGCAGTGAACAATGGAGGAGCAAATCACAAGGTAGAAGAACACGTGGAACAGCGGGCAAACTAGAGCAGCATCGGCTCCCTCCCCTTCCCCACTGCCAGGGCCCAGCCCTCAGAAACAGAGCAGCAGCCCAAGCGGCCAAGCCTAGTTGAACTGACAGAGCACGAAAGAGGGACCCAATCAAGAGCGCAGCTGAGACCAAAGTTATCCCAAAAGGTAACTGGGATTATACCAGGGCAGTACCTGCCTAATACCTGGTATATATGTCTGAACCAGAAGTGCTAATTGCACCTTTCATATCAGGATAAATTATATGTTAAATCAGATGGATAGTCAAATTTTCCATTCTTTTTTTTTTAAATTTTTTATTTATTTATTTGAGAGTGACAGACACAGAGAGAAAGACAGGTAGAGGGAGAGAGAGAGAGAATGGGCGCGCCAGGGCTTCCAGCCTCTGCAAACGAACTCCAGACACGTGCGCCCCCTTGTGCATCTGGCTAACGTGGGACCTGGGGAACTGAGCCTCGAACCGGGGTCCTTAGGCTTCACAGGCAAGCGCTTAACCGCTACGCCATCTCTCCAGCCCTTTCCATTCTTAAATAAGCTGTATTTAGGGATTGTTATTTGTTGTTTCTTGAATTATAGTGGCTTTGTTTACTCTTCTGTTATACAATAGGGAAGGAGCCCACCTGGTCACATCACAGGGAGATGGTTGAAGATCTGACTTGGAACCCTTTACAGATCAGAAATCATAACTGCCTGTTGTCAAGATTAAGGGAGTGCGTTAGGCAAAACACAGCCTAAGGGACAGACAGATGATCTGGTTGTCATAATATCAACTCTTGGATAAATACTGTGTACTGTTTTTCATTGAAAGTGTACGTTGTCCAGTTAAATTTTAGAATCTGCTTGAATTTTGTTCCACTTAGCCTACATGAATACTCTCATAGCAGGCATACCCAACACCCAGAATCACTTTTGTGGGCACTCTGAGAGTCTTCAGTGCCACACCTAGCACCTTAAGCTCCTACCCTAAAGATATATAACATCAGAGTGATTGACACATCTCATAAAACCCAGCTAACTAGAAAATCCAATCATTAGATAATCTAAGATAGAAAAATATATACATTATAACACAAGAAACAACAAATATCAAGACAATATAAATCCACCAAAAAGTATTAATGCATCAGAAATGCCCTTTAGTGAGAATGAGTTAGAGGAAATGCCTGAGAAAGATTACAAAAGAATGCTGATAAATATGTTCAAAGAACTCAAAGAAGAAACCAAAGGAAGCAAAGAAAACACAGGATGCCAATTTAATGAAATAAAGAGGTCACTGCTAGACATAAATAAGGAAATAGAAATAATAAAGAAAAAAAACAGAATTACTAACAGTAAAGAACTCAGTTAATAAAATTAAAAAAAAAAAAAAAACAAAACAAAAAAACCCAACTCTGTAGAAAATCTCACCAGTAGAATGGATGAAGGAGAGGACAGAATATCTAAGCTAGGAGACCAGGTGGCAGATCTAATACAGTCCAACAAAGAGAAAGACATAGAAAAGTATGATTGGGAATTTCAAGATATTTGGGACACTATGAAAAGATCAAACATAAGAATTCAGGGCAGAGTAGAAGGAGAAGAATTTCACTCCAAAGGCATAGTTGGTGTCTTCAACAAAATCATAGAAGAAAAGTTCCCCCAAATTTGGAAAGAGGTGCCAATGTAGATACAGGAATCCTTTAGAACACCAGCCAGACAAAACATGGAAAGAATCTCTCCTAGCCATACTATAATCAAACTACCAAACATACAAACAAACAAACAAACAAACAAAATATCGAAAGCAGTAAGAGAGAAAAATCAAATTATCTACAAACAGCAGATTAGTCAACACAAACATTAAAAGCCAGAGGGCATGGAGTGATATATTCCAAGTTCTGAAAGATAACAACTGTCAACCAAGGTTACTTTATCCTGCAAAACTATCCATTCAAATAGACAGAGAAATAAGGGCATTCCACAACAAAAGTACACAAAAGGAGTATTTGAAGACAAAACCAGCTTTACAGAAAATACTGGAAAGAATCCTCCATGCTGAAGAGAAAGAAAAGCACACATATAAAAAACAAGCAATACTCAAATACTAGTTAACACAAGAGAGCAAAGGTAAAACCAGAAGAACTACAAAAAAAAATGGCAAAAATGAATACACACCTTTCAATATTATCTTTTATTATCAATGGCCTCAATACCCCAAACAAAAAGGCATAGGTCTGCAGATTGGGTTAAAAAGCAGGATCCTTCAATTTGTTGCCTCCAAGAAACTCACCTTTCTATAAAGGATGGGCACTATCTCAGGGAGAAAGGTTGGAAAACAATGTTCCAAGCAAATGGACCTATAAAAAAAGGAGGGATTGCTATCCTAATATCTGACAAGGTAGACTTCAGTCCAACATTAGTTAAGAAACATAAGGAAGGTCACTTTATATTGATTAAAGGCACACTCCAACAGGAGGGCATTACAATCCTAAACATATATGCACCTAACATGGGGGCCCCTAGATTCATCTAACAAACTCTATTAGAACTAAGGTCATAGATAACACCAAACACAGTGGAAGTGGGTGACTTCAACACCCCACTCTCATCAATTCACAGGTCCTCCCAGGAAAAAATAAACAGAGAGGCATCTGGGCTAAATGAGGTCATAGAAGGAATGGACCTAATAGATATCTAGAGGACATTTCATCCAAATGTTACAGAATATACATTCTTTTCAGCAGCACATGGAACATTCTCTAAAATAGACCACATATTCGGACACAAAGAAAATCTTTTTTTTTTCTTTTTTTTTTTAAATTTAATTTATTAGTTTTCTTTTCAGTAAATACAGGCAGTTTGGTACCATTATTTAGGCTCATCTGTGATCTACCCCCTCCCATTAGACCCTCCTTGTTAAAGAAAATGGGTCATGCATTGTGGAGTTAGCCCCCAGTTATTGGTATGATAAATGTCTCTGCAAATCATGACCAAACATGTGACTCTGACCTTCTTTCCTCCCCCTCTTCCACAAAATTTCCCTGAGCCATGTTGGGTTCATTTTTGGTCTGCTTCAGTGCTGAGGTGTTGGGGGCCTCTGAGGCTCTGGCTCTCTGATTTGGTAGGAGTTGATTTTTCACTGCGTTGGTCTCCTTCCCCTTTGTGCTGGTATCCAGTTCACAGAAAAACATCACCCTTGCTTATTTCGCCAATTGTCCTTAGTTTCAGTTGGGCCCCTTTTGAGGTAGGTTGGGGCAGCTCTCTTCTTAGGATCTGCATCTATCTGGAAAAGAGAAGCAGATTCTCCAACAGAGAGTAAGTTAGGACCTGTAAAATTGAGATAACACTTACTTTTTTGATAGACAGTATGGTAGGTGTAGGTCCTCTTATACCCTGTGATTGATGGTAGCTTGATATTGTAGAGTGGGCTTGTGTTTGGGTATGGTTCTGACTTGTTTCCCAGCTCCAGCTATGGGTCTAGTACCACTGAGTGGATCAGTTAGCCAAATCAAGAGCAATTGGTTCCTCACCATGGCTGTGTACCACTATTGCAATTGTGTGGGCATCACATCCGGTTATTTGTTGCTAATTAGGTTAAACAATGTGTTGCTTGGAGAGATCTTGATCATTTCCCCCAGTCGCCTATATAGCACCTTCTGGCACTAGACATGCTGACTGTCTGGGGACTGACTCTCTCCTGGCTTCCAGCCATGTCATTCCATTTTACGTGTCAGCTGCATATGGAGTCTTCAGCAATAGGGTCTTACCACTGGCCTTTGGTGGGTCATCAAGTACTCTGACAGAAGTCTGTCATTGTTTTGGGAAACCTTGTAGGTTTCTCTGATCAAAAGCTCATTGTGGATGGTAGGCCCAAGCTGGAAGTGGGGATTACATGTCAGTGTCCACTAAGAAATTGAGGAAAAACATAACTTATATACAAGAGTTAGAGAGAAGAGAGATAGAGGGGAGAGAGGGAGAGGTAGGGAGGGAAGATGTAGGAGATTTAGGTAAGTCTTGATCCTACCCTCTCCAGTGTCTTGTGGTTCAGGTGTTTCTTGTAAGGGTCTAGTGAAGGTTGAGCCATTTGGTCTGTCTTTTAGGAAGTAGAATTTTATGGTACCATTGCCGTTTGGATCCAGATTACTGTTTCCCCCTTCAATTCCGTCCCCGCCCTCCCATCCATCTTATTGTCTAGTCCATGAGGTGCTTGCTGGGTATGTAAGGCATCTTGGGCAGATTCAGGTTAGGTGTTGCAGATGAGTGAGACTATATGTCGATTTTTTTTTTTTTTTTGTGATTGGGTAAGTTCGCTGAGAATGATCTGTTCCAGGTTCAACCATTTTTCCTCAATATTTTTTATGTCGTTTTTTCTTACTGCTGTATAGAATTCCATTGTGTAGATATACCACATCTTTGTTATCCATTCTTCTAATGATGGACATCTGGGTTGATTCCAGCTTTTAGCTATTATAAATTGAGCCGCTACAAACATGGTTGAGGAAATCTCTCTGGCTTTTGGTTTGAAGGTTTTAGGGTAGATGCCCAGTAATGTTATAACTGGGTCTGTTGGTATTTCTATAGTCAGCTTTTTCAGGAGTCTCCATATTGCTTTCCAAAGTGGTTGTACCATCCTGCATTCCCACCAACAGTGAATGAGTGTCCCTGCTTGTCCACATCCTCAACAGCATTTATTTTCATTTGACCTTTTGATGTTGGCTATCCTTTTTGGGGTAAGGTGGAATCTCATAGTTATTTTAATTTGCATTTCTCTGATGATTAGGATGATGAACATTTTCTTAAGTGTGTGTTTGCCATTTGTATCTCTTCCTCTGTGAATTGCCTGTTTAACTCTGTGCTCCATTTTATGAGTGGGCTATTTGTCTTCTTATTGTTTAGACTTTTGAGTTCTTTGTAAATTCTAGAGATAAGGCCTCTATCAGTTGGATAACCTGCAAATATTTTCTCCCATTCTGTGGGTATTCTATTGGCTTTGTTTATTATATGCTTGTCTGTAAAGAAACTCTTCAGCTTCATATGATCCCAATGGTTGAGTAACTATTTAAGAACTTGAGTCACTCAGGTTTTGTTCAGGAAGTCTTTTTCCATTCCTATATCATGGAAAGTACTTCCTAAATTTTCTTCTAGTAGTATTCGAGTTTCTGGTCTTATGTTGAGGTCTTTGATCCATTTGGATTTGAGTGTAGTGCATGGTGAAATGTGCGGATCAAGTTTTAGTTTCCTGCATGTGGTTATCCAGTTTGTCCAGCACCATTTGTTGAAGATGCTATCTTTTTTACAGTCTATATTATTTGGGCCTTTGTCGAATATCAAATAGCTATAGTTGCTTGACCCAAAATCCGGGTTCTCATGTCTATTCCATTGGTCTATACTCCTGTTTTTATGCCAGTACCATGCTGTTTTTATTACTATGGCTTTGTAATATAGCTTTATATCTGGTATGGTGATGCCACCAGAGGTATTTCTTTTGCTGAGGATATGTTTGGATATGTGAGGCCTTCTGCCTTTCCATATGAAATTTGAGATCATTTTTTCTATCTCTGTGAAGAACACTGTAGGGATTTTAATTGGAATTGCATTAAATCTATATATTGCCTTTGGTAGGATTGTCATCTCACAAAGCAAATCTTAAGAAATACAGTAAAACTGAAATAATTCCTTGCATTCTATCTGACCACAATGGAATCAAAATCAATAGCAAGAAAGGCTATAGAGCATACACAAAATCATGGAAATTGAACAACACACTATTAAATGATGAATGGGTCAATGAAGAAATCAAGAAGGAATTCAAAAAATTTATAGAGTCAAGTGATAATGAGAACATGACATACCAAAATCTCTGGGATCCAGTGAAGGCAGTCCTAAGAGGTAAATTTATAGCTTTAAGTTAAGAAATTAGAAATGTCGCAAATAAATGACCTAATGGTTCACCTTAAAGCCTTGGAAAAAGAAGAACAAGGCAAAGCCAAAATCAGCCAAAAAATAATAAAGATTAGGACAGAAATTAATGAAGTAGAAGTTAACCTAGCAATACAAAGAATGAATGAAACAAATAGTTGGTTCTTCGAAGGAATAAATAAGATTGATAAACCCTTAGCAAAACTGACCAAAAGAGAGAAAAGAGACACAAATTAGTAAAATTAGAGATGGAAAAGGTAACATCACAACAGATGCCAGAGAAATTTACAAAATCATAGGGGATACTATAAAAGCATATACTCCACAAAGTATGAAAATCTGAAAGAAATGGATGATTTCCTTGATTTATATGACCTATCTAAATAAAATCAAGATGAGATTAATCACTTACATAGACATATTACAAACATGGAGATCCAAACAGTTAGCAAAATTATCCCAACTACAAAAAGCCCAGGCTGAGATGGATTCACTGCTGAATTTTACCAAACCATCAGGGAAGAGCTAACACCATTGCTTCTTAAGCTTTTCCATAAAATAGAAAAAGAAGGAATTCTCCCAAACTCCTTCTATGAAGCCAGCATCACCCTGATACCAAAACCAGGCACAGATAGAACAAATAAAGAAAATTACAGACCAATCTCCCTCATGAACATAGATGCAAATATTCTCAATAAAATATTGGCAAACAGAATACAAGAATCTATCAGAAAGATCATTCACCCTGACCAAGTAGGCTTTATCTCAGAGATGCAGGGATGGTTCAATATATGCAAATCAATAAATGTTATACATTATAAAAATGGATTGAAGGATGAAAATCACATGATCATCTCATTAGACACAGAGAAAGTGTTTGACAAAATCCAACATCCCTTCATGATAAAAGTTCTGCAGAGACTGGGAATAGAAGGAACATATCTCAATATAATGAAGGCTATTTATGACCAGCCTATAGCCAACATATTACTAAATGGGGAAAACCTGGAAGCTTTTTCACTGAAATCCATTTCCATTTCCCAGCTATTGAGTGGATAACGAAGATATGGCACATTTTTTTTTTAATTTATTTATTTATTTGAGAGCGACAGACACAGAGAGAAATACAGGTAGAGGGATAGAGAGAGATTGGGCATGCCAGGGCTTCCAGCCTCTGCAAACGAACTCCAGATGCGTGTGCTACCTTGTGCATCTGGCTAACGTGGGACCTGGGGAACCAAGCCTCGAACCGGGGTACTTAGGCTTCACAGGCAAGCGCTTAACCGCTAAGCCATCTCTCCAGCCCGATATGGCACATTTATACAATAGAGTTCTATGCAGCAGTAAAGAAAAATGAAGTTATGAAATTTGCAAAAAAATGGATGGATCTGGAAATGATTATACTAGGTGAGGTAACCCAGGTCCATAAAGCCAAGCCCTGCATGTTCTTTTTCATATGTGGATCCTAGCTACAAATGATTGGGCTTCTGTGTGAGAAGGAAAAAGCTCAACAGCAGAGGCCAGTAAGTTAGAAAAGAGATAGAAAGGGAAGGGAAGGGAAGGGAGGAGGATACTTAATAGGTTGTTATTGTATATATGTAAGTAGAAGAATAGATTAATGGGCATGAAAAGGCCCAAAGTGAGGTCAGGGGAGGAGATTGAGTAAAGGAAAGGTGGAGGGAGGGCTAATAAAAATCTAAGAGAATATAAATAAATCACATGGAATCTTCTGGTTATGGACAATGGAACACTCAGGAACTGTAGATCATTGCTAGGAAATTTTCAGTGTAAGGGATGGGATACCTTCCAGTGAGTTGTTAGCCAGGGAGTTCCCTGATGCCCCAAAAACATTATACGCCATATCGGAGGCCCTTGGCTTCCCACCAGGAATCAATGGTAAGACCCTATTGCTGAAGACTCCATATACTTGGGCTGCAAGGCTACTGAGAAATCCTGCTAGAACTGATCTGATAACCTCCTACATGTAGACCAGCTGACAGAAAGCTGGAAGAAGCCAATCTACATGCAGTTCAATGGGAGAAAGAGATACCACCAGTGAAGATACTCAACAGTGGACACTGTAAGCCTTATAATTGGCCAACTAGGCCAAATGACCTAACGGGTGCAATAGTGGCACATCTGTCATGGTGGAAACCAACTGCCCTCCAATTGGACTGGAGGCCCACTCCATGTTAGGGAATATAGCCCTGATACTGCAAATTTAAAACAGGGGTAGTCATAAGCCCTAGGGGTATAACATCTGTTGATGTCTGGATAAGTGTATATATTATGCTTATCAAATTGCCCAGTAACCACTTCTTTTAATATTCAAACCCTTATATTAATGCTACTCTCACTTTGGGCATAGAATCTTCTCTTTTCAGATGGCAGTGACCTTGGGATGACTCAGAAGGTATCATGGTGCTGGATAGAAGTAACTAGACTACCAAGTAACATCTTGATCTCACCTTCCAAGGCTCAGAGTCTAATACGGAAGAGGTGGCAGAAAGAATGTAAGAGCCAAAGGAAGGGTAGGGCTCCTTACAATGTTCTTCCTCCAGACATAAAATGGCCTCAATTACCAATGACCTCATGGTGCCTAACACTACCTACACAAGACCATCATAAGAGGAGGGAAAGATGATGACATCAGAAAAAAAGAAAAGACTTATTGAGATGGGGAGGGGTTATGATGGAAAATGGAATTTCAAAGGGGTAAAGGAGGGGAAGGAGGGCATTACCATGGGGTATATTTTATAATCATGGAAAATGTTTTAAAAAATGGAGAAAAATTTAAATTAAATTAAAAAAAAGAAAAGAAAATGCCCATCCTTTTCTCTACCATTTTTTAGTGTTGCCAAAAAAAAACCAAACAAACAAACAAACAAAAAAAAAACACTTCAAAAACCTGCTCTCAATCTTCCTTGTAATATTCAATACCTGGTTCCATTGAAGTCAATTTATAAAGAATGCTTTTTGACTTTGACACTGGTTACATATAATATTTTTCTGTTTGGGGAGGGCATGCCCACTAATCATTGTATGATAGATCTTAGTGAACATAGATTATTTTATCTTTCCAAGGGTATTTTTCATTTTGTTCTCAGGTAGTCACTTGACTTTTTGCACTTAAAACTAAAATGCTCTTTTGTATCATAGTCTCTAGTACTTGATAGTTCTCATTCTCCTCTGCTGCTTATGCCAGTCCATTGGACTTTGGCATAAGGCCTCTATACTTACCTTGTAGCTTCTCTGCTTGGAGTTCAGCCAAATATTATTTATACAGGGAATTTTAGTATCATGTTTTATTTGGAATGTTTAATAAACTCTCAGCGTTTTGGCCTGTTTTTGTTCTCACTCATCTACCAGTGACATGTAAAGCTTCCTTTTGCCCAAGTTGTGCATAGGATAAATAATGCACAGAGTTCTAATGCAACAAAATGACAAGACTCAGAAATCTAAGCCAATGAAGCATTATTTACTGGAATCTTTCTCTCTTTCCTCCTAGTTCTTTCTCCCCTTTCCTGCCCTTCTTACATTCTTTCCATTCTATATAGATAAAAAGAAAGGTACATTAAGAATTGGGCAGTTTAAATTATATCTCCATAGTCACACTGCATGGTCAATTGAAATGAAAAGAGATCTGATTTCATGTGATATGTATAAAATATATATTTTAAATTTAAAAACTAGCATTTTGACTACGCAAATTACCCCCAATTTCTATTGAATAAATTTCATTTTGCTCCTTTGCAAAAAAGAGAAAGAAAGCAAGAAAACACAGATAAAAATTTTAAGAATCATTGTTTACATAATCTGTTGAAGTCAAATATCTGGTCAGAAGTAGATTGTTGTAAGCAGAAATGCCTGACTTATAAATCTTTTTTTCTCTGAGGCTAGGTTTCTATCTATGATCAGTTAGTAATAGCTGCTTTCATAATTAACCAATTTTGAGCAAAATCTCTCATCACATTTCCTCTCTGGTTTAGTGTCAGTGTTGTTACTTTCAGGGCATTTGGAAAGATTTTCAAGGTAATCTTGCCTATAAATCTTTTAAACAAAATGATACATTTTAATGTGTCATATACCTATACTGATAAATTCATCTAATATTCAATGCATAGGGCAATCTTTGCCACTTATTTTTATCTTAAAGTTATTAAGATTTCAAAAATAACCTCTGAAAGAGGCTTGTTTTCTCTATTTAAATTTTTGAGGCTTTTACACTGCATAGGACAACAATGTGCAAAATTTACCTACACAAACATTTATCATTTTTAGAGTAAATTATTGCACTGTGAAAAGCACAGTGTGAAGTACCAATTTCTACATACCATAAGATTATCCACTTTCAGGATGATAACCAAAAATGAATCAAAGCTGTATGTTAGACTTACATCTGCCTCTTAAGTATTAGGAAATACTTGTTTCTCCCAGCCACTCCTATTTACTTCATCTTTTCAGATGGGAAACACTATTCTCTGAATTGATGACTACTTATTTTTCAGCTAAAGTAAATACAGGTCTATATCTCTTTTCATTTGTGTGAGATGCTGACACATTCTGTCACAACATAGCTTGAGTAAATGGGAAAGTGACAGCTTCCTGGCAAAATTTTAAAGAGATAAACATCTATTTTTGTTTAAACAGCCACTAAAAAAAATCAGATAGAAGTCTTCCAGGTTGAAAGAAGAAAGCATGAGTGGTGCAAATTGGTAAATGAATGCATTTAAGAACACTTCTGATGTTTGCTTTTATGATTGTAACCACAGCTCAGTATTTTCTGGGATTGAATAATAATGTTCTCCAAAGAACAAACTCTCTCAAGGTGAAACAATTATCAATAAAATAGATTTAAAAATAAAATAAACTTAATCACATAATTAGAAGTAATGTGTTCTGGGTTAAAGTAGCAAATACTTTACTTTTCCTGATGCCGAATTACATTCCAGTTTTAAAAATATGCATTAATAGACCTATGATAATTTATTAGAAAGTATCTGTAATAAAATTATGGTATTTTAGCTTTTGTATAATACTTTGAAATGACCATTATTTAATTATATTTAGGATCTTGTAATTTCAGGCTGTCCTCAAATTCAAGATCTTTATTATTTATGTGTTAATACTGTCATTTAGACTTGCCTTTCTTAGAATATATCTGTACCATATTCCAAATTATCATCTTAGACCTCAGTATGACTTACAAGTTCTTTCTCCCATTTACAACAGAGTATTTAAACCTGACCGTTTTTAACCCATTATGAAGTTTTTAGTACTATAAGTGTAAATCTCATTGTATTTGGTTTAAGGAATTTAGTAAATAAATTTTGGATCATTGTTGAGACAAAAGATCATATAAATATCAATGTGAGGTATATATTAAATATAACATATTGTAGAGTATGACCCATATTTATAATTCCTATTGATGTTGTTCTTTATATCACTGCATGATTATTTCTCAAAATGTGTTTGGGCAAAGAAACTGGAGTTTAATCATCTATGCTCTGTGTTGCTCTTATAACCATCTCAGAGCTTGACATCCAAAAGCCACAACACAGATGTGTTTTCTCTTCACCTTCAAAGAAGAATGGAGGTGATGTGAATTTCCCTTCTTTTAGTTATGAAAGATCTATTACTAGTACTGATTATTACTTTTATGATCTGCTATGGATGAAGTAGAATCATATGCAAGTGTATAATCAGCTATGTAGATAATACGACAATGTGCAAATAACCTTGTGTTCAAATTATCCCAAGATTTGACAAAAAATGAGCTGAATAAGAATCAAAGATTATAAAATGTTGTTGAGCATGGTGGTACACCACGCTTTTAATCCCAGCACTTGGTAGGCAGAGGTAGGAGGATCACCATGAGTTTGAGGCCACCTGAGACTACATAATGAATTCTAGGTTAGCCTGGGCTAGAGCAAGACCCTGCCTTGAAAAAACAAAACAAAACAAAACAAAACAAAACACAAAACAAAAGAATCAAAGATTTTTAAATGTTGCTACTTTAACAAAAAGTATTGTTCTGATGGCATGGGCACATGAAATACATTGCTGATTCTCTTAAAATTAGAATAAAGTTTAAGTTTTAAAAATATTCCCCACTTTCCCTTTAAACCTTTTGTTCTAATATTTTGGAGCATAGTCCTTGAAAACAAAATTCCCATATATGATGGCTCCCATCTATATTCCTAGCACTTGGCAGACTGGCTAGAGAGTGAGATCATTCCTGAAACAACTAAAAATTGACTTGGGCTGCAAAATCATCTAAACTTGAACTTTAGAATGGACTTTGTTACTAGCCATTGGTCTCAAGAACTTGCTGATTTGTATCACAGGGATAAATTGAGCATTCAGTCAAGATATTTAGGACAAAAGCTAAATATGAACAGCTAAAACATAGACCACAATGACAAGAGTCTCCAATATTCCAAACTTAGTACTGACCTACTCTGAAAGAAGAAGTGAGAAAGTAGGGCTGGGATTTAAATAAACAGCGTATTCACTTTACATTGATGTCTCCTGATTAACAGCAGAAGACGTCGCTCCTGAGAGTGTCTGCAATGTCAGTGATGCCATTAACAAAGAAGCCACTTTATTATCAACATACTGTGGATTCATTTTAATGTGTCATTTGCACTTCAAAGTCACATAACTTTTATTATGGTAAATCAATTAAAACTATTTCTCATGATAATTTATCTTCCACAGAGTTTATCATCTCACAGAATGCAATATTTCCCAATTTAACTTCCAAGACAAAAGTGATGTAATTTGAATGCCTTTTACTGAGCTTATTAAGCATAAAGATCACAGAAATTTCAAACCCTGAAAGATAACTGTTTCATCTATGTGATAAAATGGAAGACACACTTTTTGTAGTGTACTATGTAGGAAGCGGAGACAGTATGCTAATTAGTAATGTAACCCCATTTACTGATTTTTCTGTCTCTCATTTTAAAAGATAATATACTGAAAGCACATGGTTGCTTTGATATTAATTTTAAAGAGAACGTAAAGATTTATATAAAAACATTTGCTTGAACTGGATTTCAGGATGAAGCACTTACCTGTTTCGTTAGTTTTAATGACTTTGTAAGAGTATACTTCAAGCATTTACACCTTTTTCTTATCTTTGAAAATTGCCAGAAATGTTTTACTTTTTATTGAAAATTTCTGAAATAAACAGTTTTAAATTACACTTGCAGCTTGGAAATATTTGCATAGATATGAGATATTATGCTTTGCATGTCGAACATTTAAACTTAGAGGACACTTTCAACATTCACTCTGTGTTTTGAATTCTATTGCCTAATGAAATGTAATTCAAAACTTTTGTCAACAGTGATAGAAAGGAAAATGTAATAACTTTATGAGTATCACTCAGAATATCTTATGTAGGCATTGTGTAAAACAGTATAGTATATGTTTATTTAATAATATATTTCCCGTAAGTTTGTTGTATTTTTAGGATAAAAACAGTTTTAATAGCTCCTTTATCTATTGACTTCATAGTTGTATGAAAATCTAGTTACAGTTAATTAATTATTCAATTTCTTATCAATGTTGATACCTATTTACCATATATATATATATACATATATATATATGATTTAAATATTATGTTCATACACACACACACACACACACACACATATATATATATATATGTTTTACTGACTGTAAATATATATTTGGAAGATGTATATCCATCTTTTAAATAAAAAAATACAAGTAATGACTGATGAGATGACTCTTAAGCACTTAAGAGCACTTGCTACCCAAGGCTGATAATTATAGTTCAGATCCCTAGAACCCATGTAAAGCTAGAACACATATACCTGTAACACTAGTGTGTCTTATGGCAATGACAAGCAGAATCAAGATAATCCCACAGTCTGCTGACCAGCTAGCTAGCATTTACAATCAAAAACAAGACACACTCTATCTCATACAAGTTAAAACGGAAGGACTGGCATCCCGAGGTTGTCCTCTAACTTTTACTTGCATCTTTGGAGTGTGCACTTATATGTACACACTATACCTATACGCATACACACAAAACATAGCCAGTAGTTTTCCACCTTCTTAATTATTTTTTTCTTTTAAACATATTTTGTTTATTTATTAGAGAGTAGAGAGTCAGACAAAAAAGGGAGAGAGAGAGAGAGGGCGGGAGGATGTACCAGGGCTTACAGCCATTGCAAACCAACTCCAGACACATGCACCACCTTGTGCATCTGGCTTATGTGGATCCTGGGGAATCAAACCTGGGTCCTTTGGCTTTGCTGGTAAGTGCCTTAACCACTGAGGCATGTCTTCAGCCTGTTTCTTTACTATTTCTAAAATTAGTACCATTAGCCTCATTTTGAAGCCTAAAAATATTTGCACTCACGTTAGAAATAGTATGCTTTTCTAAAGTGAGGTTAAATGTTTATTTAGGCTATACTTCTGTGACACAGTGAGTTTTTATTTGTTCATTCATGAAGTACATATCTAAACTGTTATATGAGTATGTTATATAAAAATGCATTCACATTATTTTCATTTTTTAACAATTTCATTGGAAATGGAAATGTTATAAATGTCTTACCTTAGATAAGGCAAATGATGAAAAGATATATGAGCAGATCAATTCTGATATAACTGTACTGTCTGTTTTTACTTAATTAGATCATTATTACCTCATATTTTGAGGAAATATTGTTTTGTGTAGTAATCTATTTTGTGCAGGTTAGTTGAGATGAAGTTGGATGAATGTACATAGGCCTACCTCACTACAGAACTATTCAGGTAATACATCTCAGTATGTGGAACTCAAGAAGATAGCTCCTTCAAGTTTCTGTATCGTAGAAAAGGCACGTTCCTCATAAAAGAGCAAGTACAGAAACCACTAACTGCACCCCTATCAATGTGTACAAAGTCACTTCAAAAGAAAAGGGTTTAATGGTCTCATATGATTAAAAATGATGCTAAAGAAAAATAGAAAATTTTAATATATGTTTATGTAGGGTTTTACTTGATTTTTTTTTTTTTTTGAGTGTATCTCTGTGTAGGCCTAGTCAGTGTCCAACTCATAATCCACCTGCATTTGCCCTTTGGTTGGTGGGGTAGACGTTGCCTCCATACCTGAGTCTATATCAATGTCTTTCACAAACTCTGAGAGGTTACTTTTGTTTGGAAAGGAAGCTTCTGATGCTGATATTTGATGCTGCTCTTCAGTGTTTTTTTTTTTTTTTTCCAGACACCATCACACATAGCTTTGTTAACAATTAATTTGAAGTTGGATGTCTTCATTACACTCAAAATCTCTTTGCTTATAAGAATGAATACTTTTAATTCTAAAGTTTTAGCTTTGATACCTCTTATAATTTTTAAGATAGGTCAATATGAAAGCCAGTGCATTGGTTATAGATTTTACTGATTTTTCTGGAGATTTGTCTGATCCTACCTTGTTTCACAGAATAAGATTTCTAGCAGTTCTCTTCAGCAAAACAATTTTTATCTTTTACCAATCATTTCTCGAGGACTATAGCCCTTTGATGTTCTAGTTTTACACAGATGTCTCTTTTTAGAGATTCCATCTTCTTCAGGCCTGGGGATTATTTCCTGTTCCTTCCTGTTCTTAAAATAATCATCAAGGTCTCTAAACATTCCTCAAATACCCTCAGGCTGAGTCCCTGGGATAAAAAGATTCTCTGCTCATTCACTTTTGGGTCCCAGCACAGTCATTGCATTTTAATGGTCAGTTTATCAATCAATTTTATTTGTATTTAACTGTTTTTGGCTGTTTGGAGAATATCATTTTCTTCACTGTGAAGAGTAATATACATAATCACTCAAGTTAAGTACCAAACCTAGAAAGTGACTCCACTAAAGATCCTTAAAGTGCACCAGACTGGTGATGAACAAGAGAAAACAAGATAAGACATATATATACACCTGTGCTATTAAATACAATTGATATATTTTAATGTGTCATTCTTTTTTAAAGCAACACTTTTAACTTTATAATAATATTTATAATAATTCAAATTTGGAAAAATAGCAGTTTGTTAAACTAAAATCAATTTATTTAATTAAATTGTCCCATTTGGACTGACCACAGAATAGTCACTTAATTGCTTGTTCAGTTATGCACCACTGCATTAACTTCTATTATAAACATGTACAAAATTGACAAAATAAAATAAATTATTTCATCTACTTCACTATTGTTACCCTAAAGTTTTTTTTTTTTTTTTTTTTTTTTTTAGTCCCTGGTAGTCATAAAATATTACAATCCAATTCCCCTAAAAAGCAGATAATTGAATTTAACTTGTATTAATTACTTTGAAATGACTTCTGAAATTGATTTTGTTTTAATTTGCAATATGACTGTTTAAGAAGCATCTGTTATAGGGATGTTTCTCTGGCATGTAAGTTTAACTTCATATTCTCTGTGGTTTGTGGCAAACTGGGATTGTGGTAGCTTGAATAGATGACCCTCCAATATTCAGTGTTTTATTACTTTGTAGTTTGTGTCTGCAGCCACCTGGTTGGAAGTGGGATCATTCCGGATCTTAAGGTGTGGTGGTGGCGTTGAGATTTCAATCTAAAGATATGCAAAGTATATATAGCTGGAGTTCCTGAAGAGTGCTGTGTGGCTTTTGGCTTGTGCTTCTCTCTCTCTGCTTGGACCTGAGAAGACAGTCCAGGTTCTTCTGCCATTATGGAACTCCCCCTGGATCTGTAAGCTTCAATAAATCCCTTCCTCCATAACTGTACCTGGTCTGGAAGTTCATCTCAGCAAACCTGAAGCTGTCTGCTACAGGGATATTTTGCTAATTTTGAAAAATAGTGATTGTCGGGCTGGAGAAATGGCTTAGTGGTTTAGCGTTTGCCTGTGAAGTCTAAGGACCCTGGTTAGAGGCTTAATTCCCCAGGACCCACGTTAGCCAGATGCACAAGGGGGTGCATGCATCTGGAGTATGTTTGCAGTGGCTGGAGGCCCTGGTACGCCCATTCTCTCTTTCTCTCTGCCTCTTTCTCTCTATCTGTCACTCTCAAATAAATAAATAAAAGTAACAAAAATCAATTAGAAAAGTGATTGTCGTCATTCATTGGTGGACATGGAGTACAAGAAATTTAAAATTATAAAAATTAAATTTTGATATTACACTTCCATTGTGCTTCTAAAATCATCTGTCCATAATCTACTATTTTTCTTCTTTGTGTCCTAGTCATTAGTAAGACAAGGCAGATATTACTCATATCTCTACTCTCTGGCTTAGGGTAAAGATTTGTTTCCTAATTTTCCTCTGTGAATTGAATCTTTTGTATATGAACTTTGACCTGGCATGATATATTTCACTTCTGGAACAGCTTTTCTTTTCATGTTTCCATGTGTGTCCATATTTTCCTGTAGCAAGAAGCCATGTATAACATGACAGCTGTTTTGTCTCTGACTCACAAACTGAAGGGTGCAACATTAGATTCAAATATATATATATTTACAGTTTCTTTGGTATAGTAAAATGATATGCCTTCAGGACTATTTTTCATTATTCTTTCTGCCATTCTTATGTCTTTGAGTGGGTGGAAACTGATGCTTTTGTTCTTCTCATGCCTCATAAGATGTCCCTATCGAGATATTCCACTAACTTTCTTAGTTATCTCTGTTATTTAGCTTTTTTGTATGTTACAGGTTTCAATGATTGCTACTATCACATTGAAGAGAATATATAAGTGAATTTTTATTGTTATATGTAATGGAAAAGCAACAAGAAAATAAGTATGAGTCAGATATTCAGAACATACATGAGATTCTAACAGAGTTTAGAATTAAGTCACATATAAAAAACATAACATTTAAAGGAATGATTAGTCATACAATTGTCATTATTTTTGTAAACACTATATAAATCTGTAAGAAATACCATTTCATCTCAATAATCAACTAATGTAATCTGTAGATTAATGTTGAAATCATAGTCTGGGGAGATGGCTCAGCAGTTGAATGTGCTTGCTTGCAACCTGTTGCCCTGAATACAATACCCCACCATCCACATATAGCCATATGCAAAGTGGCATATGCATCTGTAGAGCCAGGAGGATCTAGATGGTCATGGGCAAGCTAAACTGCTGTAACTGGAGCAGCAAACACAGTAAAGAGCAAGAAGGGAGCCCCTGTCTCAAGAGTTGGTGGAGGAGAAACAACCCAAGGTGGTTTTCAGACTTCCACCCAAGCACCATGGCACTTACACACTCATCCACATACACACAAGAAAAAAGAAATTAAAATCAATTTGTAAAACCTGAGAATTTAATTTCACAATTATATCATCACGAAATATATGTAAATGGTAGAAATACCTATCTGAATATAGTTTTCCATTTTTATTAATAACCATACTAATTTAATAGCCACACCTTGAATACACAGATTTTTTTTTTTTTTCATGGAATCCACTTTCATTACTTGTCACAGTTTTGCCAAGTAAGCTTCAGGAGGAAGTAATTAAATTTAATAGAAGCCACCTTCATTTTGAATCTGCGGTCAATTTAAAGCCATGGGGAAAGATAATTACATTTAATAGACACCATAGCTTCTTAGACGGAGATGTATGGTATGTGACGTTAATCATTAGTACAATGGTCAGAAAAGTAAAGAGTCACTTGAAGCAAACTCCTGTAATAAAGCACACCCTCCTTTTCCTGTTAAATTTACAAGCAGAAAAAGTATAATAAGAAAGGATGCTTACCTGTGTCAGATGTACAATATTGAAAATCTGCTCAGATGTTCCATTTCATTGACTTCATGGTAAGTGGGCTTTATGAATCCCACGGCAGTAATATTACCTCTTTAGGAAATATGTACTGAAAATATTCTATATAAAATGTATGTTAGGTTTAGTAACATCTTTCATTTTCTTAAGGGCTAGCATGCAAAATGAAGTATTGCCTTATAGTCTATTCTTGTCTTAGGTTTTCATTTGTATAGATACATTGGTTTATGTCAAAGAAACTTACTGAGCTTTACTAAATGAGTATTTAATCAGTAAAATATCATAATTCAAAGCAAAGCAGTGCATCTCATTTTTGGTAAAAATCTATAAGCATGACTGCATTCCACTAAGCATTTTATAGGTTCACTGCTCCATTTGGTCACAGTGAAGTCACTTTATATTTAAGTCTTATGTTTTCTTCATGGTATATGAAAGATATTTGGCTTTTGTTTAGACATTGATTTTAGAAATAATTTGTAAATTATATTTAGATGGGTTCACATACAGTTTGAATAAATCCAGAAGATATTTTCTATAAGTTCATGAAGTTAAAGTACAGCTAGAATTACTAAAATTTATAACACTATTATAGAAATTCAGAATTATTACTTTTCTGTGTTATTTCTGTTCAATGTAAATTATCTTCAGAGTATAGTTATGTACACAGGGAAAAATGAGGTAAGTTTTTGACTTGAAAACAATCAAGAATATTTAATTCAGAAATAAAATTGGCCAGGTGTGGTGGCATATGCCTGTAATCCCAGCATTTGGTTGGGGGGCAGAGGTAGGAGGATTGCCATGAGTTCGAGGCCATCCTGAGACTACATAGTGAATTCCAGGTTAGCCTGGACTAGAGCATGACCCTACCTCAAGATACCAAATAAATAGAATAAAATAAAATAAAATAGATTTAAATAATTTTATTCCACTTTCTTGAAGTATATTAATAAATATACACCTACTTTAGTTAAGTAACATACAAAATTACCTTTTATAAATAAACCAAAATAAAGAAAGATTTTTTTTTTTTCATTTTTGAGGCAAGCCCAACAGACTGGCCTGTTTTATGAGTGTGAGAGGGAGAGAGAGAGAGAGAGAGAGAGAGAAATGGTATGCCAGGCATGCCAGGGCCTCCAGCCACTGTATTTGAACTCCAGTTGTGCGTGCCACCCTGTGCACATGTGTGACCGTGTGCATGTGCCACTTTGTGCATATTGCTTACATGGGATCTGGTTAGTCTAAAATGGGTCCTTAGGCTTCACAGGCAAGTGCCTTAAATACTAAGCCATTTCTCCAGCCCAAAAGGTTTTTTTCTATTGTAAAAAAAGTAAGGTTATCACATTTTAATAGGAAACACAAACACAGTGAAGACTTTTTATATATATATTTATACTTCTCTGCTATTCTTTTAACTATCCATCCTTTTGGTGGAATAGAAATATCAATTTTTTTTTTCAAATCTTCACTTTCAGTCAATAATGCCATTCCCATGTCTCAAGAGGAACCTTTTTATGAGTCTTTCTTTAAGACTGCAATAAATAGTCACTATAAGTGAGGTTTTACTGGATTTTTGGAAAGGCAATTCATAAATATTTATTAAAGAAAACTGTTAAGTTTCATCACATCAAGTATACTGGTTGTATTCTATATTAGCATTCTGTATTTTTCATTGTGCAGATTAAATGTAATATTATATGTTACATAATTTAAATGATTACAAGATTAATGAAGAACAAAGATGTGTCATCTTTTACTTTAGCAAAAAAATACTAATTCTTTCTGGCAGATTATTTTTTTAAGACATAAAACTACATTTTTAACATTTAAAAATGGTTCAGACATTCCCCAAGGTTAACAATTCTGCTATCTGCCTTAGCAGGGCCATTACTTTTATTTTTGTTGCTAATCACAATAGGATCTTGCATTATTAATAGATTAGTTGCTTTTGTTAGGGAACACATTAATACAGTACAGTTTATGGTTTTAAGATCACAGTATATACCATTAGACTCCACTCACTAACTCAGTCAGTATCCAAGATTGTCTCCTCATGGTACAAAGAGAGGGGGGAATGAAGGAGTCAGGAACCACATGGATGCCATGACAGGCTTCAGAGTCTTCAGTAGGCCTAAGTTTCTGTTTCCTGGCAAGGTCTAAGTTTTTATTTTTTGGTAAGGGTGGGTTTAACAGTTACTGGAAACTGCTTACACCATATATTCCTGTAGTCATAGATAAGTTTAGTTTCTCTAGCTCCTACCCACCAACTTTGCCCACCAATATCCTAAGCCAATCTGAAGAGTACAAGTGCAGTTACTGTTTAAATCAACCAGTCGTGTACCCATCCCCTTCTTCTTTGTTCCAATCCCTATAAAAACCCTACCGTCCTGCTACTTGAGGCTCTTGTATGGATCCACTGCATGGGTGAAGTCAAGAGTCCAAGAGAAAGCCTGAAATAAAGGTCCTTGCCCTTGGGGGAAAAAAAAAAGTATAAATTTGTAGCATTTATTTATAGTTTACCTGAAAAAAAAAAAAGAAATCTTAGCCATTAAAAAAATCTGAATTTCTTCATGAATTTTTCACATTTCAAGTGTTCATAGAAGAGAAATGCAGACACATTTAATATCGCTAGAATCATTGTATGCACTAGCCATTCTGTAATTTGAATAAGAGAATCCATATAAGGATTTTATGCTGCTATTAAAAGTTTGAAAGTCTTTGAGATACACTAGTATTAAAAGTGAATCATGGGCTGCAGAGATGGTTCAGTGGTTAAGGTAGTTCCTTGCAAAGCCTTGGAATATATAAGCTTCAGATAAACCCTTTACTCTCATAAGATGCTTTGACAGGTTCATGTCCCAGCAATGAGAAGGTAAGTGCAACAAGCACCATTTCTTCATCATTTCCTCAGAAAATGTTTTCAGGGAGGCTGGAGCGGCAGCTCACTGGATAATGCTCTTGCTACACAAGCATGCCGACCTGAGTTGGGATCCCTAGAACCCATGTAAAAAGCCAGGCTCTGTAAGGAGAAGGGAAATAGAGAGGAGAGTTGCCTGAAAATTCACAGGCTGGCTATAGACAGTGAGTAATAAAGAGATTCTGTTTCAAACAAGGTGGAAAGTAAAGACCAACACCTGACGTCACTTCTGACCTACACATATGAGCTATGTGTGGCACATGAGCATGCACACACAGGACAAGCACACCCACTCAGACACACAGGTACAGATCCACAAACAAATGATTCCAGGCCATCATTGCCCCTTTCTTAAGATTCTTTCCTTCTTTTTCATGAAAGGATGAATCACTTTGTCCCATCAGTACCTTACACATAGCTCATTTGCTTACAGCTATCAAATCTGACCTTGTGGATTGTTAGGAAGATTTATTTGTCAATTTTGAGGGTGCAGCCCACTTCAATTTTTTTGTGCCTCGAGTTATATGTTTGAAATGTGTTCGTATACATAAATACAGTGTGTGGATCTCTGTCTGTAATCTTTGCCCTGACTTTATGAAAATGTAAGAAAACTGTTTGCATTTGTAACAAGCATGAAAGGAGAATGAGTAAAACAGAAAAAAGAAAAAAAAAAGAGTGCATTCTCAATCCTATTAATCATTATATCCAGGAATTACAGCTAAGTTATCTATACACAGCACATGACTAATGACCATTTACATAGATGAGGTTAATTGTGACAAGGGCCATCAGACTATTATCCAGTAGAAATACTATATGTCCAGTTGAAATATCTGTAACTGAATGGGTAACTATCTGTAACTGAAATATTTTTAACTAAATGGGTAAGAAGGAAAATTAATACTGAGGGGCAATTGTAATTAATGGCCATGGTTAGTTATTTACTTTACAAAGCACCTTAAAGATTATTGTGGAAAAAAATTCATTCATGTCCTTACCCAGTATAAAGGTCAGGTAGACAAGCAAGATAATTGAAGGAGTTATTGGGATACATTTTTCCCTCAGGGTTAACCTAATCCCAACAGCCTTAATGGCAAGTTGAGGAGCGAGTATGATTACTAGCCAAGACAAATTGTCTAACTATATTCTTACATGGTAGATATATAATCATATTCAGTGAGTATTTGATAACTGTGCTAGCTTTTTTTGGACCTATTAACAGACATTCCATGTTTGTTTGCTTTTGTATTGAGACATTAATTCATAGATCCTCAAAACATGTACAAAAATATCAAGTGGATAGCCATTTCACTTCTTAACCAAAAGATAATTTTTCTCTATAATGTTACATTTATATACACAGAAGTCGGCTTTATTTTCACAAACTACTTTTCAAAATGCATTTTTATTGATTATTCTAAGTCCTCCCAGCACTCTATAATTCTCTGTAGTAGAGATATATTACATTGTGATACACATTGCTGTTTCACTGGCTAAGAATGGACAGCTATAAAGCAGACCTACATCATGGTAATTATAATTTCATAGCCAATGACCAACAATATGATGCATGTAAATACTTATTAAAATGTTAATCTGCTCAACTGGAGAAATAAGAAAGCGTTCTGCTTTCTTGGTGAACCAGGTACCAGCACAAGGGTAAAGGGGATAGACACAGAGAACACTCAACTCCTACCAAACCAGATATCCCGATACAGACACTCCCAAGACCTCATCACTGAAGTAGACCTAAAACAAACCCAACATATCTCAGGGAAATTCCCAAAAGAGGGCACAGAATGATTGTTACATTGCCTCTTCTTCACCCATAAGTGATGTCTAACCCCACAATGCCTGACCCACATTCCCCAAGGAAGAGGGTACCTGCAGAGCCGGGAGGACAGAGAGGAAGGTAATGATGCCAACATGACTGTATACACATTGTGTACATAACTAATAAAAAGAGGAAAATGTTTTATCTATAAACAATAGATATTACATATTTGACAATGTGAGGACCAGAAGTTATCTTTGCAATATGGAAAATTAGCTTAGCATGAAGCCAGTCTTCTGCTAGAGAAAAGTTCCAACAGCATTGGGTCCTCCCATCCAGATGGGGAGATGGGATGCCAGCTGGACATCACCTCTATCTGCAACGACTAGATCATGAGAGGGGAGCTCTAAAGATCAGCAGTCAGAGCTTATATGGAATGCCTAGAACAAATGTCCTACTTCTAAAAAGAGGGAAGGGGAGCTCTTTGCTGTGAATCATAGGTGTATTCTTTCTAGGTAGGGAAAGATTATATTCATAACTTTCCTTTGCCACCCTGGAATGGTAGCCAGAGCTTGTAGAAGGAAGACACTTTAAATCTTTTCTCTCTAGTACACACTCTTCAGCTCTGAATGCATCCTTGCATGTATCTATCCTTTAACCCAAAAGCCTACATTATTCCTTGCTCAGTAAACAAGAAAAAAGTTGGCATCATGCTTAGATTTTTTGTAGAGTTTATTGATTTTTATTATTATTATTGATTTCATAATAATTCTTTAGCATCCTCACATTTTGTGTTTGTTCCTGAATCTGCAATGTTCACATATACTTGATCATATACATGCTTTTGCATTTGTTTGAAATTAAAATCACATCTGCCTTCTGACATCTTTACCTTCACCCATACGTTGGTTTATTTTTAAGTTGGAGTGATATATACAGAATTCCATTTTTGTGGAACTAGTAACTATTCAAAAAGTCTATCTGGCAATATATAGTGTGAATTAGAAGAGTGGTAGGAAATTCTGGAGAACATGTTATGATTGATGTAAAAAGTTAGGTAAAGTGTGATGAGACTTTAGTTATTCATGAATGTTCTTTGGTTGTAATAGTATTAGAGATACATATGTAACTCATTAAACAGAGACAAACAAAATCACAGCTATCATTTTTCAAGACTTAGTTTTGTCAGATTTCAAGGCTTTTTACCATATAAGTTACCATATAAGTTTTTACCATATAAGTTTTACCATATAAGTTTGGTGTTTTATTTTCTTGCAGTATTCTTTCATGCAACCAGAAACTAAGTGTCCTCTAGAACATAATAATGCATAAGCACCTGTAAGACTACAAATAAAAACATCTAGCAAAATCTCTTATAAATGTAGCATTCTAAGCTCAGTTTTCCAGGTCCTGTCACAATGAGCTACCTATTTAATGGACATATATCTGACTTTATCCACTGATAACTAACCTTTATGCTTTTCTAATGCCCTGTGTTTAGGCAGCTACCCCTTGAAGTAGTGCTGGATGAGCACACCAGTTGATACTATAGGGAATGAAGATTTTAAGTTCTTTTATACTAACTCTCTTATCTGGAACTAAACAAATGAATGTCAATATTACCTCCCTTTGCAAATACATGACTATGGACAAGAGAAACATTAATTTACCTTTTCTGTATAGAAATGAGCATGGATGACGAGCCAGTGTCATTTGTACTAACTTGTTACTTTTTTTTTTATCAATATTTACTTTTTCCTCTGCTACTTTAGCATATTTCCTTAAAATTTTTAAATACAGAAATAATATGGGCTAGAGAGATAGCTTAGCAGTTAATGTACTTGACTGCAAAGCCTGAAGACCCAGTTTCTATTGCCCAGTACCCATGTAAGCCAGATGCATAAGGTAGCATAGGGGTCTGGTGCTCATTTGCAATGGCTAGCGGCCCTGGTGGACCCATTCTCTCTCAGTCTATCTGCTACTGTCTCTTTCTGTCTCATACATAAATGAAAATATTTTTAAGGACGGAGAGATGACTTAGTGGTTAAGCGCTTGCCTGTGAAGCCTAAGGACCCCCTTTTGCTTGATTCCCCAGGACCCAGGTTAGTCAGATGCACAAGGTGGTGCATGCATCTGGAGTTCATTTGCAGTGGCTGGAAGCACTGGAGTGCCCATTCTTTCTTTCTCTCTCTCTGCTTATTTGTCTCTCTGTCACTCTCAAACAAATACATAAAATAAACAAAAAATGTTTTGAAAAAGATAGAAGTAATAGTATAAATACATTACATTTTCATATTTTTTGTTGGTATGTTTTTAATTAATTAGTACTATATTTCAAACGAAACTGGATGACTGCATCATTGCATTGTTAGTGTTAAACCCACGCATGATAGTTTTGTATTCATCAAGATGTCATGATAAGAATCATTACATAAATAAAGAGTTATTCCTTCAAGACAGACCTGAAATATTTAGACTGTATGATGGAAGATATATTTACCAGAAGGCACTGATACTGGAATGCCTCTAACTTAAATGAGTTAACCTCCTATGTGTTGATATCTATCTCTCTTCACCAATAGTTCTAAGTGAAGTGAATGGACCCTGCAGAATGTTGTTTCTTTTCTATATGCCATATTTTATATTATTAATGAGCTTAAATACTCAGGCCTTTTTTGCTGTGTTTCATTTCTAATTTAGCAAAATATGTATGTATAATTTGACCTTATACTTCTTGTTATTTTATTAGTTTAACAATACTAAATAATGAGTTGCTGCTTTGGTTTATAAAAGGTAAAATTTGGGAATCTAGTTGTTAATAAGGACTTGAAATGTTGTAGAATAAATTATGAAGGGCACTTTCATCAGTTAATATATGGCTGCATATGTGGAAAAATTCTTAATTCTTAAAAGTTTAATTTGAAGATATTTATATTTTAAAATATCAGTGAAGATTTAGAGCCAATAAACCTTCTACTAGGTCCAAATGTAATGTTTAATAAGCAGGTCCATAAATCTGCCAATGCCATAAATCTCTTCGTGGAAAGCTTAGGAATCATGCAATGTGCCTCCATTCACTTGTTTACCATGTGCATCAAAAAAAAAAAAAAAAAACTGTTCTGACAAATAGATGTTAAGTCTATGACTGAGACATGAGGATTAATAGAGAAAACTTCATCATTATTTGACCAACTGAGATGGCAAGAGCCATATTTTTAAGCAAGATATTAATATCTCAAAGTATATATACTCTCATATGGATAAAAATCAAGTTAACTTACATTTTCTAGCAAGAAAGAAAAGAGCACTGATCAAATAAGAACCTATAGCAAATGTCCTAATAATTCGAACTACAGAGAAATATGCAAACAGTATTTATTAAAGTATTCATAGTGTATTAGTTTGTAAGTTATAAGATTTTCCAAGCCTCAGGGTATCTTTAGGTTTTTATGAAGTTGAATCTATGACATTTATTTAATTATAAATATAACATTTTACATGAAAAGTAAATGCTTTGGGATATAAATATTTTTCAAAAGACTTTGCCAAACTTCTTGACAATGTTTCATCAACTAATTAAGTTTTGACCAACTTCACTAAGCCTTAGAAACAATTAGGATTTTATTTAATTAATTATTTATAATAATTACTAATAATAAAATAATTACCAGTAAAAACCAATACTGATAAAAAATATTCAACAGTTTTCACTACTAATTGTGAAATCAAGACTAGTTACATTAACATCTATTGAAACACAAATATCTCAGATCAAAATGGAAATCATTCTTTAATAAACTATGTAATATATATATATATATATATATATATATATATATATATATGAGTATTCATTCCCATACTGTATATAGAATTCTAATATACAAAATAACTGTAAACTAATAAAACCTGGCTTGTGCACCATAATAATTTTTCTCCCAAGCGTGGTCTTTTTATGGGACATTGTGTGGCAGGAAGATAAGGAGACTGAAGTCATAGCTGGATGAAGAGAAACAGATATACTACTAAAATGATTTTTTTTTTAAATTTATTTATTTGAGAGCGACAGACACAGAGAGAAAGACAGATAGAGGGAGAGAGAGAGAATGGGCGTGCCAGGGCTTCCAGCCTCTGCAAACGAACTCCAGATGCCCGCGCCCCCTTGTGCATCTGGCTAACGTGGGACCTGGGGAACCGAGCCTCCAACGGGGTCCTTAGGCTTCACAGGCAAGCGCTTAACCGCTAAGCCATCTCTCCAGCCCTAAAATGGTTTTTTTTTTTTTTTCAATTCAAATGGCACAGGAAAAGAAATTTGAAGTAAAAGGAAACTGGAAAGAAGAAGAACAGGGCACACAGTTCAATCAATAATGACAACCTGAGTTTGATTCCCCAAACACACTTAAAAAGCCAGAGGTGGTCATAAAAATTTGTAATCCCTAGGCTGGGGCATGGGGCAGAAAAATAAGGAGCCCTGTGGCTAGCTATACAGCATATGTAGCCTGATTGGTGAGTTCTAGGCCAATGAGAGATCTTGTCTCAAAAATAATAATTGGGGGATGGAGGGATGGCTTATCAGTTAAAGCATTTGCCTGAAAAGTAAAGGGACCCAGGTTTGATTCCCCAGGACCCACATAAGCCAGATGCACAAAATGGCACATGATTCTGGAGTTCCTTTGCTGTGACTAGAGGCTCTGGTGGGCCCATTCTCTCTCTCTCTCCCTCTCTTTCTCTGTCAAATATATAAATAAAAATAAAATGTATTCTTAAAATACTAAGAAATTGACAGTGTTCATGAGAAATAGCACTCAAAGCTGTTCGTTGGTCTCCCTATGCATGCAATTACAAATGCACATCCACATATAAAATGCATACACTTGTGCACCTCCCATATGAATATAGACACAACTATACACACATTTCTAAAAGGAAAGAAGAGGCTAGAAAGATGGCTGAGTGGTTAAGCACTTGCCTGTGAAGCCCAAGGACCCTAGTTCGAGGCTCGATTCCCCAGGGCCCACATTAGCCAGATACGCAAGAGGGTGCACGTGTCTGGAGTTCATTTGCATTGGCTGGAGGTCCTGGTGTGCCTATTCTCCTCCTCCTCCTCCTCCTCTCTCTCTCTCTCTCTCTCTCTCTCTCTCTCTTTCTCTCTCTGCCTTTCTCACTGTCTCTGTCACTCTCAAATAAATAAATAAATAATGAACAAATAAATAAATAAATAAATAAATAATACTAAAAGGAAAAAATGGAAAGTGTATTGAAGTCACCAATGAAATTGAATATCCACTTACATCGACATGATATTTTTCACCTATAACAGTAGCTATCTAAAATAGCATAATCACTGTGTAGATAAAAGGACTAGAATTGTTAAAATTCAAAGATGAACAATAACGTGCTGAAAGGTTTAAAAACAAGGTTTAGCATCATGCATTTGGATCAGATAAATCTTATTTTAGCCCCTGCTTTTCATTTGCTAGTGATAAGTGGTGAGAGTTTAATCTGCTGAGAGGTGTGCGTGCATATTCCAGGGTGGTGCATGATGACCCTCCATTATAGCTAAGGTGAGAGAACACATAACATCAGCCATGAGCAGCTTCATTCCTGGTTGTCCTATATGTAGCATTATCTTGTGCAACAGATAGTCTCAGAGAGAAAGGGGACCTTCTCATATGTGCCAAAGAACAACTGAGGAGCCTGGAGATGGGCTCAACCTGGAGACTTCTCATTCATCCTGTCATCTATTTTGTATCTGAGAAAGGAAAATTATTCTGAAATATTTGCAAAAGATTGAGAACGTGTATGTGTGTGTGTGTGTGTGTGTGTGCGCGTGCGCGCGTGTGCGCATGTGCACACATGCACTTCTGTACACAACAATGTGGAGGGTAGAGGTCAACATCAGGAACTTTTTCAATTGCTACCCAGCTTATTCCATGAGACTCTGTTCCTTGCTGAACCTAAACCTTATAGGTCAGGCTAAATTGGCTAATCAATGTGCCCCAGGAAGACTTTGTCTCTCCCACTTCCCCAGCATTGGGATTACAGGTGTCTGCTATTGAAACCTGCATTTTGCATGGATGCGGTGATTCAAATCCAGGTTGTTATGCATGTTGTAAAGCATGTTTAATGACCAGTCATCTCCCTAGCCTCAAGAATTGGGTCTTAATTGAAACTACTCTTGACCACAAAGTGTAGGAAAACTTGTCAGTCCTACAAACAGATTACAGAAGCCAAGACAAGGCAGAAAATGACATATGAAACTTTCTCTCCAACATATTAATTTGACAACTCTGAAGAGATGAATTTCATGACCGATGGAGACTTTCAGTGCTTATAGAGAAGAGCAAAAGATATTTCCAATTTAGACATCACTTGACAATGAAAAAAATCAACAAATCTTCAAAATTATTTAAAAGTATCTTACTTTCCAAATGGCTTTCTGATTAGTTTTCCCTCCAAAACTTAAGATGTGAATTATTTTTAGTAGTACATTTTTATTAACATATAATACTATACATGTGACTTTTTTTCCAGAAACTCCAGTGCAATATTTAAATATGAAGAAATTTGTATATAAAAATAGAAATATTCAAAAGGGAATGACAAATTTACATTGCTTATGCTAAAATTCATCTGTTTTCCCTTTCTCCTTAAAAATAGTACCCTTGATTTTTATTGACTTTTCCTATTAGGAAAAGGGAACAAATCGCCAACAAATATCCACATGTAAAAGTCATTTTTCGTCAGTCTTTGTCAACAGAAGATACGTCCTCTGTCTAGCAGAATTGAAGGATGTGTTGACTTCTAAATGAGATTCCTGACGTTTGCTGGGCTGTAGTGAACATGGCCTGTCCTTCTCCACACTATTCTGTCAGATTGTAATTAAGCAATTAGACATGACAGTGAGTATTGTAATGTAGGAATAACACAGATCCTCTGATGTGTTATGCAGCACAAGACTGAATCCCATCAGGAATCCCCCTAAACAATTCATTTACAAGAGGAAAATGTGACCATACCTGGGAGCTGCAACAGCCAGTCCATTGCTGAACATTTTTTTGTGGATGATGGTGGTGTTAAAAAATAAAAAAGCAACAATTACTTACTACATGTGCTAATTTTACTTTACTAAATCATGTCATTTTTAAATTTTGTTTTGTTCATTTTTATTTAGTTAGTTGAGAGCGACAGAGAGAGAAAGAGGCAGAAAGGTTGGGGGGGGGGCAGAGAGAGAATGGGTGTGCCAGGGCCTCCAACCACTGCAAATGAACTCCAGACACATGCACCCCCTTGTGCATCTGGCTAACATGGGTCCTGGGGAATTGAGCCTCGAACTGGGGTCCTTAGGCTTCACAGGCAAGTGTTTAACCACTAAGCCATCTCTCCAGCCCAATCATGTCATTTTTTTGTGTCTCCTTTATGAAAATAATCTAATACATTAAAGGAGATGTTTTAATTCATTCTATATTAAAGTGTGAATTTTCTACAGCTTCACAGGATTCCAAATATACATTTTAGGTATTTAATATAAATTGAATTATAAAATGTTAAACTTATGTGTTTTTGTTTGAACATAAATGCTAATGTAGCAAAAAAGTAACGAAAATACAGATCATTTGGTCTGTATTTGATATATAAATTACAACAAAAATATTTTTTGATAGCCTTATGACAAAGTTATGTTGAGAATTTAAATTCAGATAATGAATGAATATAGTCTATAACTTTGTCCAGAAAGATCACATAAAAATAATAAGTGCATGTTCAAAATTCTACCAGTCTCTGTAATATGGCATTGCTAAACATATGTAATAATATAAACATATGACCAACAGTTACAAAGAGATGGCCTAAACATGACCCATGTCTTCTCCACTCCATTGTCCTGCTTGATTTGAAAAGCACAAGTTCATGAATAGGTCTCCCAAGCCTCTACCTTTTCTTTGCCTTGTCCCTCAACTAACAAAACTTATTTCTACCTTAATTCTCACAGGAACTGAGTGCAATCATGGTGATAGCCCAGGTTTGTGCCACATTTCTGTGCTATCTTGGCATGGGAAATGGTTCTCCTCTTCCCTCACAGGACTTTCTCACAAGCCATGTTTTGGCAGTCAAGTTTTTCTCCCCCCCCCCATTCCAAACCAATTTGTGTTCTTCCCTGCATAGAATTAGAAAAATCCTTGAGTCTTATGTGTTTGCCTTAGGTTGAACATCAGACTGATCAGAAGAGGAGAAGCCTGAGTGTAGACCACCCATTCCCCAGACTAACCACACCCTGGCATAGTTGCTGTCAGGAAAAGAGTTGGAAACCAACAGACCCAAATCAGCAAAAGTAAGCCCCAGACAGTATATAGTGTAAGCCTGATAGACCTGACACTGTCCAGATACTATGTCCTTTTCAGATTCTTCATGTAGGGAACACCTTTCTCCTTCCAGTCCCCCTGGGAGGGCTTCTTTTGCTCAACTTGGGTCACCATCTAATAACGGAGCAAGAAATAAGAATGAAGCTATTCAGCATGTGTGCTTGCACAATATTAAGATGAGCATTAGAATAGTAATATTCTTAGAATGGTATTAAAAACCAAATAAAAGACATTCGTGACAAATCTAGAGAAGGATGAAAGAGAATCTGGGGGACACCATATACAAAAGTAAGGGAACAAGTGTTCTTTATCATTTTAATGATAATTTTCTCTTGCATCTTGGACAAGATATAGTCATAATTGCTTTTGCACAGGACTTAAATTTGTGTAGCTGGCCCTAATAGAAGCCATGAATGTTAGCTGTTATGTAAAAGACTAATTCTTATTTAAGATGCATCATGTGTGAAATTTTTACAGTCAGTATTGCATATTTGAAGCAAAAACAAATTCCAAATATTCCACTATCTGATTACTGTTTCAAAATTAAACTACTTCCCCATGTTTAATGCTCAGGTTTTATATGAGTTAATAAATGTGTTAGTGTCTACGCAAATGTATGGGTGAAGTAACGTGATTTCCATTTATATTTCTGGTAAACACTAAAAGTTGATGATGAGAAAATAGAAGATAAATATGGAATAAAGCCATAAGTATGCTATGCAAATTATGAATAGTAAATTGGACACATTGATTAGATTCTTAGAAAGCCTAGTAGATTGAAAAAAGAAGTCTGTCAACTAAGTTTTTGACAGGTGTCAAATGTGCAGAACTATTTTGTAAAATAAGATTAAGTAATTGGCAGAGTATGCTATGTCACATTTTATATTAAGTATGACAGAGTTGACTTGCATTGATAGGAAGACCACTTCAGCAAAGCATAGATTTTGAAAAACAAGTGACTTTAAGAATCCGTTTAACTGATTGTAGTCCGTTCATGTTACATTTAATGTTTATGACCAAGCAACTTATACTTAGTAAAAACGTAATATCATAGTGTTTCTTCCAAACCAGCTTGTCACATTTAAGTCAGGAAGAAGAAAGTGGACAGGTAAGGCTCATCAGTGAAACCTCAAGGCAGTCCCAGTAACTCACTTCCTACCAAAGGCTCTATGTTGAATGGGTTCAATGACAAAGTGCCACCAGGTGGGGGGCCAAGTGTTCAAACACCTGTGAGCCTACAGGGGACATTTTATATTCAAACCACAACATAAGGCTTACCACATTCCTGGAAGGCTCAGGAAAAATTCCAAACAACTCACATATCTTAGATAGACATTCAAAGGGGTTGTTTTGATGCTTTGAACTTTAACACAATTAGAAGCTTATTAGATATATTGTCAGAAGTGCCCTGAGCCATGCTGAGCTGAGTCTTAGTATCTGGGTGACTTCAAATAGGAAATTAGCATCTCCAAACCTGTTTCATGATCTGATCTGAAAAATTAGGTTAGGCTTACTGTGTCATATTCAGGATACAGCAATCTACAAGGGAAACAGTAGATATGAAATTATTTTGTGCATCTTGATGGACAAGTCAAATGGGAGTTTCACTAACATTAAGGTAATGACTTCCATTTTAGGCTTACTTTGTACATACCAATAAAATATTATTAGTAACGTCTTACATTTTTTGTATGGCAAATCTGTGTGTACGAATTGCTTAACTTTTGTTTTGTTTGTTTGTTTTTATGAGGTAGAGTTTCACTCTGGTCCAGGCTGACCTGGAATTAACTATATAGTGTTAGGGTGGCCTTGAATTCAAGGTGATCCTCCTATCTCTGCCTCCTGAGTACTGGGTTTAAAGGTGCTTACTATTTATTAGTTTTCTTTGTGCCAAAATTACATAAAGTGAAGAAGAGATTATATCATTTATATTAAGTGTATCAAGAAACAGGAGTGAGAAACACCCACAATTGCAGAATCATAGAGCATTGAAACAGAACATAATAGTGATACTATTTAAGGAAATTAGTGAAGGCTCCATGTTATGAAGGAAAGAACAATTATATTGATACATATTTTTAGCTAACACTTCCATTCTCTATCATTTAAACTGCCCTGATGATAAAAATAATTTGGTTTATTTTTCCTTGAAAGGTTTTGGCAAGAAAATAAATATACATATTACATACTTTGTTAAGGTTTAATATTGACATTGATGAGTTAAAATTCTATCCTCATTGGCCACTCATAATAGACAAATAAGGCAAATGAGTTGGCAGCTGTGTAGACACAAACTGGATGAGGTACAAATGGAACAAATGAAATGGGAAACTAGATGAAAGAAGTCATATAGATGCTCAGCTGCTTGTATAGGCATGCACTGGCTGCACTGACTTGGCTAGATGCAGTCCTTCTCAGACCTTGTACAACTATATGTTCAAGGCTATCCAACTATATCTCATCCCCTGGGTTGGCTAGTGAAGATAGGCCACATTCACAAAATCAGGAATGTGGAGTAGTCTATATTTGTTCTCACAAGGACATTGTAGGGGGCAATCTGAAAATTCATATTTCTTTTAGAACTTAATACGTATTGGTATTTGTACTAATTTACTACCACTATAATATAATTTTTACATTCTTTATTGCTATAAACATTTGAGTACATATTTATTTGTTAAAATAATTTATTTATTTGTTTTTGGAAATCAGGATTATGTTTTGCCATATAGATATGAAGTGAGTTTGGTGTGTCAATGTGAAAAACAAATCTATAAAAGATTAGTTAAACAAATTGGAAGCAATATGATCTTTCAAAAACTCAAGCTTCCCACAGTAAGTGGTCAATAGCAATTTATTGATGGTGATGATTTTGCTGTTCCTTGGAAGGGCTGTTAATAATACAATGCAAACCATTTGCTGCTAAAAATCACTTGAATGGCTGTTTAGTAATATGATTAGACTAATTTACTGAAAGATTGAAATTCTTAACTTGTCTTAATGTGCATATTACAGTGGGTTTTTGAAAAATATAATAATTATGGGGAATGTCTTTTTTTTAAGGATGTGCTTTTGTGCACAACTTCATATGGAAATATAGGTTTAACCTATTGCTAAATTCAAGATGTTGAGATTTTAACCTTTTCTGCTCCATTGTCCTTCTGGACAGAAAGTGAAATATTTAGGATATAACTGAATAATTTAATCCAGAAGGTTGGTATTAAAAATAATACTTTAGGGCTGGAGAGATGGTTTAGCAATTATGGCACATACTTGTGAAGCCTAAGGACCCTGGTTTGATTTTCCAGGTCCCATGTAAGCCAGATGCAAATGGTGGCACATGTGTCTGGAGTTTGTTTGCAGTGGCAAGAGGCCCTGGCATGCCCATTCTCACACACACTCTCTCTCCTTCTCTCTGTCTCTAACAAATAAATAAAAATAAAATCTTTTAAAAAAATAATAAAAACAATGCCTTTAGAGCTGGAGGGATTGCATAGTGGTTAAGGCTCTTGCCTGCAAAGCCAAAGGACGCAGCTTTGATTTCCCAGGACCCACATTAGCCAAATGCACAAGGGGGCACATGCATCTGGAGTTTGTTTGCAGTGGCTGGAGGCCCTGACATGTACCCATTCTATCTCTCTCTTTCTTTGCTAAATAAATAAATAAAAATTAAACATTTAAAACATAATAATAATACCTTTAGTTCAGTGGGGTTTGCTTGGGCTTACAAATTTAGCAATTGGGAGGCTGACGTAGGAGGATTTCCATGAATTTGAGACCAAAACCTATATAATTAGTTCTATGTCAGTCTGAGATGGAGGGAAACATTGCCCTAAAATGCATAATAATAATAATAATAATAATAATAATAATAATAATAAGAAGAAGAAGAAGAAGAAGAAGAAGAAGAAGAAGAAGAAGAAGAAGTATGCACATTTATGGAAAGGAGAATCTTCAAGGCAACCTTTAAGAGGATTGGAAATTCATTCAACGTTCCAGTGCCATCACTCTGTAATCTGTTGATTGGTGTTCATAATTCTTCACAGAGATATTGTGGAGATTAATGAAATAGAGTATGTGAAGTATTTTATCTCTTCAAATGCAAGTTGTGTGAGCCGAACGTTTAGAAGCCTCATTATCCTCTGGCTGCTCTGTGCCAGCACTCTTAAACTGTTAGTAAAATCTCTTAAGTGTTGTACTCTATCATTGCTGTCTCGATAATGTAGGGCTATGCCTATCGTATCAGGTTTGTCTCTTAAGGACTGTTTAAGCATAGTACCATTGATGCTTGACATTTATCAGAGTTACAGTGATCCTTTTACATTTTGGAGTGTGTGGAATTTGTACTGATCCATCTTACAATGCTATCTAATAATGTCAGGCTGTATATGCACACAACCTAGAGCTACAAAGAGTGATGTTCTTTAAAGTATTGCTTGCATAAACCTCCTGAAGGCATGCCTTCAAACACAGCACACTGTTTTTTTGACTGAAGAGCTTCAAATTATGGGAAACCCTGCAAGATATCTAAATGGTAGTATCTCATAGCAAAGGAATTTATTTCCTTTTAATTCTGATTGTCTTCCTTTTCTAGAAACATTTTTCAATTCTGAATGAAAAAAAAAATAGAATTCCTTCTGATTCTGATATCAGCCAAGTCTTTCTTGGGGGAGAAAAGAGGTGATAAAGTACAGAAGATGTAGGGAATTCTACATTAAGCAAAGCATATTTCCTTGAGTGGTAAGAGAATGGACTGAATCCTCATTCTTAATTTTCATAGATCTGTAAAGATAATCATGCTTGGAAGGCCGTATCATCACTAAGATTATATCAAACACAAAACTATATCTGGTAGCATATAATATATATTTGAAGGGGCAAAATTAATCTATTAAATCTAATTTTTGTTCTCTAAATATATTGGCTATAGTTGAAGTTATGTTGTGTGTTCTGGGAAAAATAACAATTTAAATTTTGCTACACAATTCACAAACATGTATTTATTTGCCTTAGTGATGCAAGATAGTTCAGAATGTTTATAATGTTGGATCTTTGTATTTTTTTTTAAATTTCCTGATGACTCCCTATTTGTTAAAGCATCTGGGACAAGAAATTGACTTTAATACAGTTTAAAGAAGGGCAACAAATGAGGGAAATAAAATCAGAAACAAATAAAAACTTAGTAAAACAGGAAGATCTGCATTTTGGACAATATTATTAAGCATTAAAAAAAAATCTAATTTACTCATTTGACCCAAGTATGTAATTTTGATCAAGATATAATGTTTTACAAAACCTTAATTTTTTCATTTTAACCAAAAAGAGCCCACTGTTTTACTATTGTTCCTCGTCATTATTTAAGTAATCAAAATAGACTTCATTTCTAGAGTAGAAATACTTGATAAAATCTTGATATTATATTTTTATTTTTGTTTCTGACAGAGAGAGAGAAAGAGAGAATAAGCCAGGGCCTCTTGCCAATGCAAATGAACTCCAAACATCCAAACACATATGCCACTTTGTGCATCTGGCTTTTGTGGGTGCTGGGGTTTGAACCCAGGCTGGCATACTTTATAAGCAAGCACTATTAATTGTTGGGCCATCTTTCCAGTCCCAATAGTATATGCTTATATGTGAACATATGCTTTATTGGAGGGAAATCATCTTATAAATAGGTATTTTAAGTATAGATATAAATAATTCAATTTTTAATAAAATATTTTCATAAATCCTCATGTATTTAAAATCACACACACACACACACACAAAAAAAAAAAAAAAAAAACTGTTAGTTACCAACAAGAAGGATTTTAGATGGGCTGCAACCCACAGGTCCTCATATAAGTGATATACACTTAGGTTTATAAAGTGTCTATTTTGCTAAATTTTGAGACTTCTGTAAATTATGCTTGGTGCATATTCTACTACGTGTTTGAGTATGTTTCATTATTAGCTAATTCCTTGTGAATCATTAGCTTATCATGATACTGAAGTTTGCTGAGACTTTATATGCTATGTATTGCATACTACAACTTTCTAGTTTCTAGTTGGGTAATTGGGGAACAATACACAGATTTCAGAAATGGAGTGTTATTTTTACAATGTTAATGGAGAAAAGTACACTCAAAGGTTTCTTCAGGCATGACTGCCTATAGTAATATTTGATAATACATCAAAAGATAATTTGAACAAGCTAGCCACTATGTTAAACCTGCAGACTTGAAGATATTAACAACAACTTAGAACCAGCTGAAATGTTTGTTGTTTTATAAGTAATATTCAAAATTCTCAACCATGATAAAGGTTGTCTCTGCAGGAGTCTGTGAAGACTGTAAGGAAGGGGGAAAGCGCCACCTATTGATGGGAATATGCAAATTATTTGTTGGTCTGAATTTAGCAATATAAACTGCTTTGGGGTAAAGGAATTGAAATAAAAGATTGAAGATTTTACCTATTCAGTGCTGAATCCTTTCAATCATTTTCATCCTCAGTGTGGTGATTATTGCATTTGAGAAATCACTACATACATTTTGAGAAATATCAACAACTCTTTTTATTTTTAATTTTGGAATGCAATTATGGGTAGCCACTCCCATCATTCTCATGGGGATGTTGCATTGTCTATTAAAATAATGAAATGTAAACCTGTCCCCTTTTTATTCACCAATAGACTTTTCACATATAATAAAACAAGACGTCACTGTCTTGAGAAACTGATGCTACAAAGTCAGATTTTAATTAACCAGTCATATATAGTCAATGTGAACTATATGATACGACATCTTGTGTAGGTGATGTGTGTGTGTGTGTGTGTGTGTGTGTGTGTGTGTGTGTGTGTAGATAGAGTTTAATGATTATGTCTAGTATATGTAATTATGAATATTCATTAATTAATTATTTCCCTTTAGCATCTTACAATCTGATAATGAATAGGTAATTCTTTGAGTGGCATTTCAACAAATTGTGTGGAGATTTATGGACCATATTAACTGAATAGAAAGGAACCGTTATTATTTTTTTAAAATAAGATTTTATGTCTTACAGAACTGAGAAAGACTGACCTTCATATGAGATATCTCTGTTCTTCCATTCTATCCCTGATATCAATGGGAAACTACTTTCAATCTACACAAGAATATGTTTTATTCTCTCCATGCATGGAAGGTTGTCAGGCTTAAATTCTAAACATATCTACAGGCAGAAACTACCTCCAATTCGAAGTTATAGGGCAGCAATTTTGAGTAACATTTTCAAATAGTTCTTGCTCAGCAAATTGTGAACTGTGCAAAACTACTTAGCCTTCAAAAAAAAAAAAAGAAATAATATTGTTCCACAGCTGAAAGGGTTATATATAACTATGAGCATTGCTAATTATATTAAGATGTGCTAAAACTCTCACAAATATGATTTCAAATACATAGCATTAACTGAGAAAGAACCAAACTGATGTCTGATTGTCTTGATTTTCTAAAGACAGTGTTTCAGGATTACTATCTGGAAATCTAGTTTACTAAAATGTAATTGCAATACCTCAGTTTTACTAGCTTAGCTGAGAAACTTTACAGGTTATCTTTGCTCTTTTCCAGATCAATAACGTAACAGCAGATAACTATTAATATATTTCTTTGCATCTTCACAGTGAAAACTTTAAATATTAAAAGGAAATATTGCAGTCCATATATCATCCACTCTTACAAGACAGGAATGACAGTATTGAGATGCACATTCAGGATAGCGCTCTTTCTACTTTGAACGCTGTCAAGAACAAAGTGCTTTACAGACTTAAAATAAATCTAGGTACTAATCCATTGAATTTCTGACAACAGGAGCCCAAGGTTTCCATGCACTTAGCTGAGTACTGCATAAGAGCTTGTGCATTATTTATGTCCACTAATGGTGTTGCAATGCGCTTTGTGTGAAGCGGTGACAGTGCAATCTGCTAAGATAGCTGCTCTGTGGACAAAGCCATACATTTTCTTGAGCTTGAATTTTTGACAGAATACTCTATTAATGCCAATTCTGCTTAAGTAAATGCCGAACAGGGGTCAGTTGTTCCTTTTTTCCCCCTTCTCTTATTATTTAAGAAAACAGGGCCATAAAATTGAAAATGATGTTCTGAGGTTTGCTGGATTTTGCAGTACAATAGTAGCCAGTAAAGGTCATTCTACTTTTTTTTTTGTCTACTTTTATGATTTCATGTGATGGTCCACAGACTCAATAGGAAAGCTCTCAGCCCCGGGAAAGGGAGGTGCTATTAATTTCAGTTTCAGTGCCATTATACTCTTCAGTGGATCAATAGAATTAAATGAGCTGAGATATTAGGAAAATATTGAAAAAAGCAGGAGGGTTACATTGTGTGCCCAGGGTTGGGAAGAGTTGAAAATAAAGAGCCATCTAAAGCAGTTGTCAATAAATCATGAAAAGTATACACTGAGAAAAATGGAACACAACATGATGCCTCAAACTATAAAAGCTCATAATATCTGTTGTGGCTTTTGTAATTAAACCTTTTATTTTAAATATCCTGGCAATTATCTTTTGTCAATCACATGGACGTTGAAATGTTTTCTCATAGAGAGACTACTCTTGAAAGTGGGAAAATTGGGGATATATATATATATATATATATATATATATATATATATATATATATACACACATATATATATGATGACAACTTAATGATAAATGCAATGCATTAATGACAATTTAATGATAAATACATGTATGCATATATTTCAAGCAAAGAAGTAGACAATACATATGAAACGGTAAAACACTAATTTAACAATTCTGCTCAATTTCAATGTGTTTTTCTCTAGAGATACAACTTTTTGGATGATACATGTTTTATTTTCCTTATAAATTATTGTAATGTTATGCCATTTAATTAAATTGCAAGAAGTCAATATATTCTAGTCTCTTCAATAATAAAATCAACTTAAAAGTCCTTTATTTATCTCAGAAGCAAGAGATGCCTGTTAGGTTGGCCAACAATAATACAATGCAATTTTTCATTAATTAGTAAGAGCAGAAAAAACTCATGAATACCTGGAAGAGTGAATTCTAAGCATTGTATAAAAGGGATGTAAAAGTATAATTAAATGTTCATTTTTATGTCTATCAGACAGTGTGCCCTATTTAAAAAGTTACAAAAGCTACTGTGTCCTGAACAAATTTATGATGTTATACATCCATATTGCATCAATAATCTCTAAAAACATTTTAATTTAGAAATACTTTTAGTGTTTGTCTAATGTGACAGAGTTTTTGGTCCTGTGATTGCTTGACTGCACATTCCTTCTGCCTTTTCAGGTAGACTGATTAATAAAAGCATGTGAGAAGTAGCAGTTAGCAACATTTCTAGGTCAAGACATTGAAGAAGCAGCCTCTTTTCTTCCTTCTGAATGAATACAGATGAATAGAAATATAATAGAATATAAATAAATAAAAAATGATATGGCTACAAAAATGAAAGGACGGATGCACTGTAGGAGATTACTACAAACTGAGAACACCTGTGTGTATTATTATGAAAAAGAGGTTATGAATTATACATGAGTTATTTTACCTGTTGGGTCTGTTTGTTGCTACTTTCCAGGTTCAAAAAATAATAGAGATAACATTAAATTATGGATCTATCAATTTTGACGTGTGATGTCCGTAAACAGTAAATATGCTAATTTTCACTTGTCTTTGAACTTTTCAGATTGACATATGTAACAACCTACTTTATGAGCTGTATTGTTTTTCATAACCTAGAAGGTCACAGATTACAAAATGAAAAATTCCATTTCAGATGGTCCCCTAATAAGTGTATATTCATATTCAACACATATATACACATTACTACTAAAGTATAGCATACATTGACTATTTGAAAAAGATTTATTGATATTACCATTATAATCAATTAATTTTTAAACAAAGAAATGATAGGTTATATTTTTAAGAGGAGAAGTGAATAAATAAATAAATAAATAAATAAATTTTAAAAAAGAGAAGCAATAATTTCGCTGGGAACAAACTTTGTGTATTGAACAAAAGATTGATTATTGAGAAGATTAAATAAATAACTGGAGTCTCATTATATCTATATGACTTTATGTAGATACATTATAAAGTCTATTGATTTTTGGTAAAGATTCTGATCACTGATAAAGAAATATTGGTTAATATTCATTGACTCAGAACTTGACAGTAACTCTCAGACAGATCTTAAATTGAAAACCACATTTTAATGTAATACATTTGAACTTTGAAAGATAATTCCTCTTTTATGCCCCCAGTAATTAGGGTTGACAGTAAATTCCCCTTTCTATGTTGCATCTTGCAATATATATATATATATATATATATATATATATATATATATATATATATATACATATATATATATATATTAGATGATATGAATATTTCAGCTCTATCATAATATTATATGGAACCACAATCATATTTCTCTCATCTGTGAATCAAAACATTGTTTTTCAATGTATATGTGTAATTAATAGGGACAAAAAGCTTTTTTGGTCCCATGTATATCAATCAATATAATTATATATATAAATAACTCAAATACCAAATTGAGTTCTTTTGTAAAACAATTCGTAATTTATTTGAGAGAGAGAGAGAATGTGTGTACCAAGGTCTCTAGCCACTGCAAACAAACACCAGACACATGTACCATCTTGCACATCTGGTATCTATGGTTATTAGTGAAAAAAACCTGAGTCAGATTTTGAAGCAAGTGCCTTAACAGCTAAGCCATATCTCCAGCCCACAAAATCTATTCTTACTATATACTTACATAATTTATCTGATATCATATATATATATATATGTAACTTTTCCAAAGTTCATGCTATAGGTGTGTGTGTGTGTGTAATAAAAATATTACAGAGGTAGGAAGATCACTGTGAGTGTGAGTCCAGCCTGAAGCAACAAATTGAGATCCAGGTCAACCTGATCTATAGTGAGACCCAAGAAAATGTACAAAATTATATTGATTGATATACATGGGACCAAAAATGCTTTTGTGTCCCTATTAATTACACATATACATTGAAAAACAATGTTTTGATTCACAGATGAGAGAAATATAATTGTGGTTCCATATAATATTATGATAGAGCTGAAATATTCATATCATCTAGTGATATTTGAGCCTTCATAACACAGAAGTCCAACATATTACTCATGTGTATTGATAAAGCTACAGCCAGGAAACTTGCAATTCTGTCAGTCCTACAAAAATACAGCAATACATAAGTTTGGGAAATGGCCAGTTGAAAGATTTCTGCTTCACAAGCATTAGAACCTGACAAACCCTGTGGTAGTATGAAATTATGTTCCCCCAACAGACTCAGATGTTGTGTTCAAGTTGTAACTTTGATTTCTAGCTGTGTGGCTGGAAAGGGTATCACTGCAGGTGGATCCTGGAGTCTACCACTAAGGTGTGTTTGGGGGAGAATATGGAATTATACACTATGGTATGCAGAGAGCAGTCTAAATTCTCTCTCTGGGTCAATCTGCTAGAGGAGGAAGCTTTATCTGTTATTATAAAACTTAATCTGGGGCTGGAAGGATGGCTATGTGATTAAGGTGTTTGCCTGCAAAGCCAAAGGAACAAGGTTTGATTCCCCAGGACCCACGTTAGCCACAAGGGGTGCACACATCTTAAGTTCATTTGCAGTGGCTGGAGGCCCTGCCATGCCCATTCTCTCTCTCTCTCTCTCTCTCTCTCTCTCTCTCTCTCTCTCTCTCTCCGTCTTTCTCTGTCAAAGAAATAAATAAATAAAATTTTTAAAAATCCTTACTCTGGACTTCAAATAAATACCTTCTCCAATAAACTGGGTCTAGTTTGGAGGTTTATCTCAACCATAAGAGCTGACTATAACAAAGATTGGTAACAAAGAGTGGGATGCTGCTATACCAATGAATCTGACCATGTGGATTTTGTTTTTTTGAAACTTTTGTTTTGGAGGAATGGGCATGGATTTGGTACTTGTAACTGAAGATGTCTTCCAGGGTGGTAAGGTCAGATTTATGGTGAAAGTTTGAAAATGCTACGTGGAAAGAGAATTGTATTTGGAGGCTTTGCTTATTAACGTTCAAAAGGGAAGGAAAGACTTCAGAGAACTCCGTGGGAATTGGGCTACTGACACTGGAGATGGCTGTGTTCTAGTGTCTGTGCCCAGAGAATTTGACCAAGGTCAAAGTAATGATGTGCTTAGTGGAAGATTCAGAACTGAGAAATTTAAGATTAAAAGTTGACAAAATCCAAGCAAGTTTAAAATCACTGGCACTGAGACTGGTTTCTGAAGCTACTATTGTTAAGGGGATATGTCCAAGATTAAGCATGGCCCAACTGGTCTACATTGATAAAAATAAGTTCATTCCTCCCCAGAATGACTGAATGGTAGAAATGCAATGTCTTTAGGAAAGAAGAAACCTGTTTTTCAAGGTAACCATTTATTTTGTCCCTGAATTAACAATATGGCTGTGTCCTGCACACCTGGTATTGATTCTATAAGCATGAAAAATGCATGGTGTAGGTCATTAAATGCATATAGTTCTAGGAGCTAAGCCACTGCTGAGATGTGGCTTATATTCAGGGTGTAATGACCTTGATAAAGAGGCCAGGATATGGAGCTGAAGATGGGCTGTGGTTTGCATAGAGCCCCAAAGATGCTTTGGATATGCCAGGAATGTACAAGGAATACTATGGAGCTGTGTTGGTTTGCGATTGGCATGTTTGCATAATGGTGTTGAGTTTACATTGGTCCAACCTTGCCTTGTTATCCCTTATAGCGATGAAAATGTTTACTCTGTGCTATTTTGTTGAAAGTGCATAACGGTGGAGGAAGTAGAAGACCTCCAGCGTGCCAGAAGGTGCTACCTGGGCGACTGGGGGAAAATGACCAATATCTGTCCAAGCAACTCATGGTCTAACCTAATTAGCAACAAATAACCTGGTGTGATGCCCACACGAGTACAATAGTGGTACACAGCCATGGTGAGGAAGGAACTGCTCTTGATTTGGCTAACTGATCCCCTCAGTGGTACGGGACCCATAGCTGGAGCTGGGAAACAAGTCAGAACCATATCCAAACATAATCCCACTCTCTAATATCAAGCTACCAGCAATCATGGGCTACAGAGGGTCTACACCTATTTAATTCTCTATAAAAAAGTAAGGGCTATCTCATTTGTCCTGGTTCTAACCTACTTTCCATTGGAGAATATGCTTTTCTTTTTCAGATAAGGAGAGAGTCACCCCATCATAGCTCCAAAGGGCCCCCTCTGAAACTAAGAAAAATTAGTGAAACAAGCAAGAGTGCTGTTTTCCTGATAAACAGGATACCAACACAAGGGGGAAGGAGATCAACACATAGAAAAATCAACTCCTACCAAATCAGAGAGCCAGAGCCTCAGAGGCCCCCAACACCTCATCACTGAAGCAGACCAAAAATGAACCCAACATGGCTCAGGGAAATTTTGCGGAAGAGGGGGAAGAAAGAATGCCAGAGCCACATGTTGGGTCATGATATGCATAGACATTTATCTTACTCATAACTCTGGGCTTAAGCCACAATGCATGACCCATATACCTCAACAAGGAAGGGTGGGGGGGGACAGGGAGGGGTTGGTCACGGATGAACCTAATAATGGTACCAAACTGACTGTATTTACTGAATACAAAACTATTTAATAAAGAAAAGTATATAACAGTTAAGAGACAGTCTTAAATCTCAGATTAAACTTGTTTATATTGATCATATTGATTGTTTATATTGATTATCAATTTGACAGTAGCTGGGATAAGCCAAAAAATTAGCCTCTGGGCCTGCCTGTGAGGTATTATCCTGAATAGGTTAACTGAGGCAGTAAGACCCATTTTAACAGCACATAGCTTTGGAACTATCATAAGTAGGTAAAGACTATGGGACATTTTATGGTAGACTGGGTGCCATTTGCAATTTAAGATAATTATGAGTCCATTAGGAGTCAGGGGCAAATGTCTTAGTTTGAAATTATGCCCTCCAACATACTCAAATGTTTTATTAAACCTGTAACTTGCATTTTCAGCCACCTTGCTCTAAGAGATGTCACTGTAGGAAGATCCTGGGGTCCAGACCTAAGGTATGTTTTGGGGAAGATCTGGAGTTTCAGCCTAAAACATGATATACAGAAAACAATCTGAGTTCTGCCTGGGGCTTCCAGACTGTGCTTGCTTTTGGTGGCGCAGGTGGTGGTATCTTCTTTCTCTGCCCGAATCTTTGAAAGGGGGCAGCTTTTTCTGCCATTGTGGAACTTACCCTGGATCTGTAAGCTTCAAACAAATACCATTTCTGCCATAAACTGTGGCTTGCATATCAATCTCAGCAGCATGGAGCTAGTACAACAGGTCCCAAGGCCCCTGAGTTGGAGTGCCTGGCCCATATGCAAACATAAAGACATTATCATGCATGTCTGTAACTGCAATCTTGTGGGGAGAGCAGATAATTGCAGGGTCTTGCTGACTGGAAAACAAACAAACAAACATGACAAAAATGAATACCTGTAAGTTGATTGATAGACTCTATTACAAGGAAACAAATCAGTGAAAAGAATACACTTGACATTCTCTTCTGACCTCCAGAATTGCATGCACACACATTCATATCACATATCACACCGTACATCTTCTATACACATGTGACCACACTCCAAAAAATAGAAGAAATAGAAGCCTAGTGATAGTTTATGTTGATTATAAAGTTGACAGTAGCTAGAATAACCCAAAAGATTAGCCGCTGGGCCTGCCTGTGAGGGATTATCCTGAATAGGTCTAGTGAGGCAGTAAGACCCATTTTAACAGCACATAGAACTATTCACCATGGGCTGAGATGTTAGAGTACACAAAATGGGGAATAGATAGATGGTTTGGCTGTTCAGCAGCTTGCCTATGAAGCCTAAGGACTCAGGTTTGATTTCCCAGAACCCACATAAGCCACATGGTAGTACCTGTGTTAAGAGTTTATTTGCAGTGGCTAGAGGCCCCGGTGCACCCATTGTTTGTTTGTTTTTTTTCTCTCTCTCTCATAAATAAATACATAAAATGTTTTAAAAAGAATAAACAAAAGGGGGAGAGCTGGCTGAGCAGTAGCATTTATCCCTCTCTACTTCATGACTGGATACAATGTGACCAGCTCTTACCATGCTTTCTCTGTCATAATGGATTGTAATCTCAAAATGTAAGACAAAATATACTTTTCCTTCCTTAAATTTCTTATTTTGTCAAGGTGTTTTGTCCCCACAATAAGAATGGCCCCTAGTACAGACAGAATTGATTACTTTTCTCATCATCATGACAAAACACCTGACAAAAAAATTATTTATTTTGGTTCACCATTCCAGAGGTATTTGTCCCTCATGGTGGGGAGGATGTGGAAGAATTTCATAACTTGGCAGTCAGTAGTAGAGAAGGGGAATACTGGAGATATGAAGACTTTGTATTCCTCATCTATTCTACCTCGGTGGATGGAGCAGTCCCTGTTCAGGGTGAATCTTACCTTTACAAGCATACCCTCAGAGTGCTTCATCAGTCTTCTAGATGTCTCCAACTATAGTCAAATTCATATCAACCATCACCTGTATTTCATGTAATACTCCATAAAGATAGCAAATGATACTCCCATTTCTTCAGGAATTCAGTATACTTTTGGATTTATGGTCCTTTACTTATGAAAACATGGTGTACTATAGAACAGTGAGCCACATTATGATAGTAGCTGTCCACTCCATCTTGAACTTTCCCTCATTCAATTGCACCATTTTCTCTGTGCTTGATTTAATCTTATACTTTTTTGTCCTTCATTGTCTCTGGTGCACAAAGTGCACTGCTAATGTAGCCAGTAAGAAGCCATGTGGAGAACATGCCTGGAGATAGCAAAAGTGGTGAAGGACTGTGAAGGTGGGACAGCAGTGGTGCTTATTACTTTCCAGGCATGTCCCATTCCACCATAGTTATGAACATAAAGCAAATGACAAACATGATGGAAGCCATTAAAACAACTGCTTCACTGATGGCAACAAGAATGAGAAAAACTCAAGAAGCATACATTTCCAACATGGAGAATGTCCAATGGCCTGGATTGAAAATGTTAAGTTAAAAAGCCTATTCTTCTGGTCACTATGATAATCAAGGACTAAGCAAACAGTTTTCATTGTTGAAAGAAAAAGTTGGATCTCACTTTCATGTTGAATTTTGTGTTTGCTCTGGGTGATTAATTCACAAAAGCTTTTCTACTATATTTTTATTTTTTGACATGCTTTGTTGTGTAAATCTTTACCATTTTGCTATGTACAGGATGTGTAGGTTTATAGCCTAGGAACACTATTGAAACCTCAGTCTGTGTCTGTAGTAGGATATACCGTCTAGATTTGGATAGGTATTTTCTATGAGGCTTACCACAGTCAAGAAATTACCCAAGGGTGCATTTCTCAGAATGCTTCCCTGCTATTAAGCTAAAAGACATAGGAGAATACACTTTCAACATTTAAACTTCCATCATTCATACTATAGGAGGGAGTTATTAAACTTAATCCTTAGTCAAATTAAACCAATGAATTTCTAATAGCATCTCTTTTTTCCAGTTATTAATTGTGCATGCTACTAGAATGCTAGGGAAATAGGCATTCTTTTGCCCCTCAAAACTTTAAATGTAATATAATAAATTCATCCCAACAATTAAAGAGTTATCATTGCCCTCTACTTTCCAATTTTCAGGTTTATATGTAAACCTGGTTAAGTCCAAAAAAAATGGAAATTAAGAAAAGTTCTAGCTGGACATAGTAGCACATGCCTTTAAATCCAGCACTCAGGAGGCAGAGGTAGGAGTATCGCTGTGAGTTCAAGGCCAACCTGAAATTATATAGTGAATAACCAGTTAGCCTTGGATAGAGCAAGATCCTACCTCAAAAAAATAAGTACAAAGCAAAACCCCACCACACTATTCATTGTAGTGTAATATCAAAAATAGCTTTGTATATTCTAGCATCAATCTATATGTGGAAATTAATTATTATTATTATTATTGTCTATTTTCAGTACATTATTAATTTAAATGTTTCTTCCTATTTTTATTAATTATTAACATCACCATTTAATTATATAATGTTTAAAAGATAAATCTTTAAATTTCACATTTAGTAGAAAAAATATATTAATATTTTGCAAATTTCTTCCACAAAAATTCTATAGGCTTATATTTGGCTATAGGATATATGAAATGATAATAACTCAGAAAAATGTCCTATGTGGTGGTTTGATTCAGGTGTCCCCCATAAACTTAGGTGTTGTGAATGATAGCTCCCCAGCTGATGGATATTTGGGAATTAATGCCTCCTGGAGAAAGTGTATCATAAGGGGTGGGCTTATGGGCTTTATAGCCAGTTTCCCAATGCCAGTGTTTGGCACACTCCCCTGTTGCTATGGTCCACCTTATGTTGGCCAGGGCGTGATGTCCACCCTCTGCTCATGCCATCGTTTTCCGCTGCCATCGTGGAGGTTCCCCTCAAGCCTGTAAGCCAAAATAAAACTCTTTTTCCCAGAGCTGCTCTTGGTTGGGTGATTTCTACCAGCTATGTGAACCAGACTGCAACAGTAAAGTGGTACTGGGAGTGGGGTTGCTGCTAGACACCTGACTATGTGGCTTCGGCCTTTTGGAAGTCATTTTCAAGAGGAATGTGGAAGGAGTGGAAACCTTGGCCTAAGAGATGCCTTGCAGTGCTGTAAGTACAGCTTGATGGACTGTTCTGGTCTGAGCTGCAAGACCTGAATGCAATAAGAACTATGAACTGTGAGGTTTGGCTTATGAGGGTGTGAAAGAGCTTTGCCTGGACTGAGCTAGCAGTTTGTATGAGAAGCTGGCTCTTATACCCATGTCCTGAGAAGCTGTGCAGGGTTGCTTTGTGTAGAAATGAACTGGTGTGATCAGAGGGATATGGCACAGAAAGAAAAATCTTTGGGTGAACTCTTGCCCGTTCAGCTGCAATTGAGAGATTACAACTTTTGAGACTGGGCTAGTTGACCTGTGCTGGGTCAACAAGAAGAATGTAGACTCTTTAGAAGGGGCCTGAGTGCTCAAGGAGTGTCCTGTTCTTCAAAGTCTGCTTTATTGCCCCCTGGATTAACAAATTGGCACACTACCTAGTATCGTGGAGTATAAGAAATGCTGGAAAGAGGGTCATTGAGTTTGCAACATGGTCTTGTGTTTTGGAAATGGCCATGGGCAGTGTGAAGCAGGTTTGCTGGTTGCCTGCATAGAGACTCCATGGAGCCATGAGGATGAACCGTGACTTGCAGTGGAGACCCAGTGGAGACACACTGGAGATGCTGGGACCATGAGATGGCTGCCAAGGAGCTGCCAGCCCTGGTGAAGTTTTCCAGGATTGGGAGTAGCCTAGCTGGAGGGGTGGAATTGGAATGCCAGAGACTTGTTGCTGGTTAGAATCATCGGACTTGGGGATTTGTCACTGCCTAGAGTTGGTGGACTTGAAGCTACAGTTTGATATTTGCCCTGGTTGTTTTAAATTTGTATTAGTTGAATGTTTCTTTGCTATGTCCAATGCCATCTTTTGCAGTGTGGATATTTATTCTGTGCCATTATGGTTTTTTTGAGGTTATTTTTTGGTATTATGGCTCAGTTAAAAGATCTTGGACTATGGGGAT